>NC_064836.1:27823013-28126044 GCF_024166365.1 Elephas maximus indicus | reverse complement strand
GGGCAACGTCCTATCAAATGGTTAAGCGAAAAAAAAAAAGATAAAACAAATACGGCAAAATGTTCATGATATTGACTATTATTCTTCCAATTCTTCTGTATGTTTACAATCGTTTGTAATAAAAAGTTGGAAAATACGGAAAGGCTGAGATCGTGAATTGCCACCTGAAGGCAGATGATTGCTACACAGTGCAGGAGACGACTCTGCCGTGGCAACACTCCATTCCTCTGAAGCTGTCCTTACCCAGGCTCCCGAGCAGGAGGTCTGCTTAGTCATCTCTGTATCCTCTACAGGGGCGCAGTAAATAACCTAGTTCCCGCTTCAGAGAAACTGGCTCCAGGGTTACAGCCCTCAACCCCCAGAGGTGAAGGGGAACCAGCTGGCAGGCTGCACTGGGAAAGCAAAGATATTAAAACGAGTTAAGAAAAGGCCTATCAGAAGACTATTTCTAAAGGGCTCAGAGGAAGTGGTCACCTCCAGGTACCAAGACCACCTACCCAGCATCAGCCACGGAGGTGGATAAAAAAACGAGCTCTGGAGTTAGCACTGACCAGGGCAAACGCCATGCTCAGCCTCTCCCAGCTCTGCCTCCTGGAATAAGTTCATTTATCCGTTGCACTCTTCAGGAGACAGCTGCTATGTGCCAGGCACTAAGCCAGCTGTAAGTCCCACAGGCTATGGTCTCCTCGCATGTCAACCTGGGCTAATGACAGCACGTAGCTCAGGAAGTGAGGACCAGTGAGAGGAGTAGTGTCCAGCACATGTGAGCACTCAATACTCAACGACTACCTGGCAAAAAGATGGCTCATGTACACACAGCTGTTTTGTAGAGGGCATTCTGTCCCTGACAGGACTGCTACTGCTCTTAGGTTGAGAAAAGCTATTATCATTTCTGTACACAAGCCATCTCTGGTTGCCCCCTCCTAAAACCCCACTAGAACTACAGTAAAGGGAGAAGCTGGAAAGCAGGTGAACAATGGTAACTACTGACTTAGCAGAGGCAAGAAAGCCAAATCCCAAGCTAGCAGCAGGGAAGGCTAAGAACCAACCCAGTAAAGACTCAGGGAAAGCAAGATCTCAGATTCATGCTCCCGTGTCCTCCATGTTGCTGACAAGTGGTCCCTCTACACTGGGCTCGAAGTCCGAGGTTTTTTCATATTCCTTATGACAGAATGGAGTCCTGGTGGCGCAGTGGTTAAGAGTTTGGCTGCTAACCAAAAGGCCGGCAGTCTGAACCCACCACTTGCTCCTTAGAAACCCTATGGGGCAGTTCTACTCTGTCCTATGTGGTTGCTATGAGTAGGAAACGACTCGACGGCAATGGGTTCGAT
Source organism: Elephas maximus indicus (assembly GCF_024166365.1). Taxonomy (NCBI): domain Eukaryota; kingdom Metazoa; phylum Chordata; class Mammalia; order Proboscidea; family Elephantidae; genus Elephas; species Elephas maximus. The sequence goes on along the minus strand of NC_064836.1, from coordinate 28,124,713 downwards.
TTCAGTTTTTTTATGTTGGACTAAGGACACCAGACACAGCATAAGATGTGGGTCTCACACTGAAAACTGGACATAAGTGACTGCATGCAGAGCAGAGGATCTCGGCCTTTGTCAGGGCTTGGAAGACTGACAACCAGATCCTTTCCATCCAGCCGGGAGACTGGCCACTTTTCTCTGAAGAATATGACATGGTCAAGGCAAGGCATAAAGATAATGACATCAGAGGTTCCCCTAACGGACAGTCTAGCCAGATCACCCTATAGTGAAACACACAGCTGACAAACCTCATCCACACATACTCAGCTGTCAATTAGCTTTTTAGTCCCGTATCCTTCATCATGAGCAGAAAATCAAGGATTACTAAACATCCAAGGTAAGCCTTTAACACTGAAGACACGCACACATGCAGGAAAAAAGTAGAAGCAACCCGTGCAGGGAGAGAAAACTTAAAACCATTATAACCTCAGAGATGAGAGAACATACTACCTCTATGAAACAAGGAAAGGATGCTACCATAAAAAAACATTCAGAGACTAAAAACAGCCTTTGGAAATTAAAAACAATTTTTTTATCCAAACAGAAGGTTTAGGAAGTTAAAGAAAATCTATCAGTAAGTAAAACAAAAAAGATAAAGAGACAGAAAAGAGATGAGAAAATTATAAGACCAGTATAAAAGGTGCCATCTAAACAGGTGTTTCAGATGAGAGAACAGAAAAAATAATCAACAAAACGTTGCTGTAGTTGTTAGGGGCTGCTGAGTTGGTTCTAACTCATAGCAACCCTCTGTATAACAGAACACAACACTGTCCAGTCCTGCACCATCCTCACAGTCATTGCCACTCTTAAGCCCATCGCTGCAGCCGCTGCGTCAATTCCTCTAAGAGTCTTCCCATTTTTCTGCTGACCCTCTACTTTACCAAACATGAAGTACTTCTCCAGGGATTGGTGCCTTCTGATAACATGTCCAAAGCACGTGAGACAAAGTCTCACCATACTCGCTTCTAAGGAGCATTCTGGCTATACTTCTCCCTAGACAGATTTGTTCATTTTTCTGGCAGACCATGGTATAGTCAACATTCTTCACTGAAACCATAATTAACAAAATACTTCTAGAAAATTTCCCCAGAGTAGAAGTCCTCATATTTCCACACTAAAAGGGCACATCAAGTACTCAATTTAATGGATGAAAACAGGCCCGCATTAAGATACATTAAATTTCAAAACACTGGAGTCAAAGCATAAACTCTACAAGCTTACGAAGAGAAAGGAAAAAAAAAACCAGGTCACCTACAAAAGATTAGGAATCATAATAGCTTGGAATTCTCAACACGAACACTGGAAGCAAGACAACAATGGAGCAATTAACTTCAAAATTCTGAAGGAAAATTATTTCCAATTGAAATTTTATTACCAGCCAAAGTATCAATCAAGTATGAGGACAGAATAAAAACATATTAAAACACGGAAGTTCTCCTAAAACATAACTCTTTTTGTCAAAAAGCTACTGGAGAATTGAGCTCCAGCCAGGAGAGTAAATCAATAAAGAGAATACAGAATATAGGCAAGATCCAACACAGTAGAGCTAAAGAGAATTCAGCTGTGCCCCAGAGGCAAAGGATAACCGGTCCAGATGGAAGTACTATACCTGGGGAGACAGACATGCTGAAGGACGGAATGCCCACTGAACCTCGCCCAGACACTCATCTATACTCAGCTTGGCTTGATCTTGACCATATGCTGATCAAGCTCCTGCTCTCTCCACCAAGCCCTGCAGCCTGCATCGGTGGGACATTCATTTCACCCCCATCCCCCTGAGAGTTCTGCTTTACCTACTCTGGTAACTGCAGATAGGCCATGGTGAGTTAAAAAAACAAAACCACTGCTGTTGAGTCCATTCCGACTCATAGCGACCCTATATGTCAGACCAAAACTGCCCCACAGCGTTATCTCCAAGGCTGTAAATCTTTACAGAAGCAGACTACCACATTTTTCTCCTATGGAGCCGCTGCCAAACTTTCAGTTACCAGCCCAAGGCTTTAACCACTGTGCCGCTAGGACTCCATATGGTGAACTAAGTGAGAACTGAGTGAGAATCAGAAAATACAGAGCAGCCCACTCTCTCTGACAGTATTTCCACGGTCATTCCAGCACTGGCACACACGACAACCCTCCAGATGCCCTGACTGTAAGCCCTAGCACTGCCCACTGACTTCCACAGACACACACACACCTATTGCCGTCAGTTCTGACTCATAACAACCCTACAGGACAGAGTAGAACTGCCCCATAGGGTTTCAAAGGAGCAGCTGGTGGATTCGAACTGCCAACTTTTTGGTTAGCAGCTGAGCTCTTAACCACTGTGCCACCAGGGCTCCATAGAAAGGGCCCCTATAAACAGGCAGGGAAGCTAGGCCTGACCATGACCCAGAGATTCTGTTCAGCTCCTGTCCCGGATGTTAGGTTTGGTTAGGTGCTGCGGAGTCAGTTCTAGAAGCCTTCATCTAACAGCGACAATACAGTCCTTTCCTTAGATGGCCAAGCTTGTGTTTCATATAAAACAGAATTTTATCCCAAAGATGCTCTAGCATTTTCTAGTAAGCCTGTATGGACCTCATCTGATGCTCTGGGGGATATAACTTTATCACAATTTAACGAACAACTCACTACTAATTAAAGCATAGTTTACAGTCCTGTAATGTTTGGGGTTAACCGCAGAAATTAACAAGGTGTTGTGATTTTATAACCTGGTACAGAAATTAATCCCAAAGGTTCTATGATTTTGTTGCCCTGTGGAACATTAACCAATTATATCTAACACAACAATTTTATTTAAACCAGTTCATTCTGGTTCGAACCCCTGCTGAGATTTTGCATTTCTAACAATTTTCCAGGTGATGCTAATACTGCTGGTTAGGGATCAATTCTGAGAACCACTAGTAGAGAGAGCAGTGGTTCTCAGAATTTACAGAAGAATCACCTAGGGACCTTGTTAAAATGCAGATTCTGCTTCAGTATATCTGGGGCGAAAATGCAGATTCTCAGCAGGAGTTTGAAACGGAACAAACCTGTCCAAAGCCCTGATTTACACATTCTTTTCACTACAGACTACATAATTCTCTAGTCCTTAAGTAGCCTTTTTAAATGTATCTTTGTTCTTGAGACTATACACAACAGAACATACACACCAATTCAACAATTTCTACATGCATAATTAAGTGACAACGAGTACATTCTTTGAATTGTGCAACCATTCTCACCCTCCTTTTCCAAGTTGTTCCTCCGTCATTAACATAAACTCACTGCCCCCTAAGTTTTCTATCTAATCTTTCAAGTTGCTGTTGTCAATTTGATCCCATACAGACAGATCTTAAAAGATCACAACGGTCAAGGAAGACATTCTTTACTAGTTAAGCTAAATTATTTGCTTTTAAGAAGACTTCAGGGGATATTTTTGGTTTAAGGTTTAAAGATTATCTCAGGGCAATAGCTTCCTGATTTCATTCACCCTCCATGGCTCCAGAAAGTCTGGATTCCATGAGAATTTGAAATTCTGTTCTGTGTTTTGCTCCTTTTGATCAGGGTTCTTCTATAGAATCTTCAACTAAAATGTTCAGTAATGGTAGCCAGGCACCACCTGGTTCTTCTGGTCTCACAGCAACAGAGGCAATTAGCCACACATTCCATTTCCTCACCTATTCCTAACTCCTTCTTCTGTTGCTCCAGGCAAATACAGCGCAATTGTATCATGAATGATACCATGAATGACATCTGCAGGCTTTTAAGACCCCAGGTACTACACAAAGACCTAGTAGGTAGAACAGAAGCACTGAACACATTATTAGGCCAATTAACTGGGATGTCCCATGAAACCATGACCCTAAACCTCCAAACCAACCAAATCCCATGAGGTGTTTGGTTGTATAAATATTCTTAAAGCCAGTTCTTTGTGGTACTCTCAATAACAGCTAAATAAAACTTTGAAACATGTTCACACTTATTTGTATGATAATTTTAACACTATTCAGCTCAAAAATCAAATATACTGTTTAGGATATAAAGGTATGTGTATGTGCATGTTTGTGCGTGTTTGTGTGTATATATGGCATTCATGTATACACGTGCGTATGTGAGTAAAGCTTATTTAAAAAGAGAAAGAACAATATAAAAATCATAATAGAGGCTACTTCTGGATGGAAGGGAGATGCAACATTTTGTTCCTTAATCTGAAAAGTGCGTACAATGGTGGCCGCAATAGCATTCCTTAAATTATACATATATGTTCTACATATTTTTTTCATGCAGGAGGATACATTTCACAATTTAAAAAATTATTTAAAAAAAGTTTCTGTTCCTGTTGGACACTGACGGGGAATACCACAGGATGATATGTAAACAAAATGTGTTGGTTCACATTCTCTTCCTTAAGGCCCTCTCTATTAATTCCTGCCAAGCCAATCAAAGGAATCAATATAACCTAAAGGTCAACAACACTAAGTGGTAACAAAGTTAATAAATTCACCATTACTTAGCAGAGTCCTCAAAATTTTTCTGATTCAAGTCTGTAAATATTAAAGGGCACACAGATTTTAAAAAATAGATTTAATTCAAACAGATTTAGCCAGTTCCTTCAAAATATAAAATCTTTAGCAAAATTCTTCCGGGGCAAAGAGCAGCTACACTAAAGTGCAATAAGCTATTTAAGTCATCCACCTGAAACTTACCCTACCGATCACACCATGCCAACAGGATTTTCACGCAGCAAGGCTTTTAATGGCTAAAACCCAGAAGAACAACCAAAATGTCCACCAATAAGGGACGAATAAAATATACTAGCCTAGGTCGGAACAAGGGTATACTACTCAGCATTTTTAAAATTAGATCCATGTGAACTGATTGGGAAAAGTGTTCTTGGAAGTCAGCTGCTGAAGAATATGATGGAGACATCCCCTTCTGGGAGGGGAGTTAAGGATGTAAAGAGTGAAAAGTGAAGAAACAAAAAATCCTAACTTTTTCCTGTGTTGTTGGAATTTTTCACTGAAGAGTCTTCGGTAATGCTTAACATTTTTTACGACCTGAATATACTACCGTTAACCATAAAAGGGAAAACAAGGACAAAACGAGAAGATACATTCTTTACCTTAGACTCCAGCAGCTAAGGCTGCTGCGATCCCAGCTGCAGAGGCGGGTGGGGAGGGCGTGTCTCGAGTAAAACGACATCCGCGCCCGGTTCTAGCTAAACCTGTTCTTCAGGTATCAACAGCCACTAGGAACTGTTAATTTACAGCCTAAGAACGAGGAAGCTTGCAACACCATTATGGGTAAAAGACATTTAACGTTTGCTCCACGTTTCAAACCTATGCAGGTCTGAAAGAAGAAGAGACAAACGAGAGGCTGAAGATGTTGGAAGAGGCAAGCGCGAAGCTCGGAACAAGAGCAGAGAGCGGCGTGAGAGGCGAGATGGCCCCCGGGAAGACAGGAATCCCGTCTCGGAGGCCGAGGGGGGACCCCGCCGTGCTCTCCGCCCGCCCTCAGGGGCTGCTGTCCACCCGCACCCCGAGCCCAGGCGATGCACAGCCCACGCTACTTCGGCTGAAGATGCCATTGAGATAGTCACCTCTCGGACCCGGCGCCCGCCAGTGCTTAACTCGGACGCCCGCTGACTGGGTGAACACCACAACGCCCGACCCGCCACGGCTCCCACGGCTCCCCTGGGGTTACCCATCTCAACGGGTGCCCGGGGGACGACGAGGGCCCCGCGGACGGCGAGCTCCCGGGGGACGTTCGCTGCTCTTCCGCGTCCCCTCCCACCTCAGCGTTGCGCTCTCGGACGGTGGAGGCGGAAACGCCCCGACACGCCGCGCTACAAAACGGGCCGGGAGTGCAGAGGCCTGAAGCACCGGAAGCCACGGGCCGAGACCGCCCGGACCTCTCGGAGCTGACGCGAGGGCGCGGCGTGGGCACGGGCGCGTCACGCCACCGTGGGAGCGCGGGCTGGGCCAGGGAGAGGCGCTGACTCGGCCCCGCCGGGAACGCCGGCGCCAGAAGACTTGGCCCCGCCGGGCGAGGGCACCTCCCCGCGCGCGGGCGGCGGGCGCGACTCCTGTCACCCGGTGCTCGACACAGGCCGGCGGCACTCACCAGGCTTCCCAGGCGCGCGCAGACGAGAAGCAGCTATGCGCGACCCGGCCGGCTTCGTCCGACGCCTCAGTCCCGGGAACGGGAGCGCGCGGGGATCGCCCGGCGGAGATGCCGGCGGGGCGGGGCGCAGCGCCGCACGCACCGCAGAGACCAATCAACGAGCAGCAAGTGGACAGCCGGGGGCGGGGCTCCGAGGATAAGGGCTGGGGCTCCGGGGGTAAGGGGTGGGGCTCCGAGGAGAGGGGCGAGGCGTAGGCCCGTGTGCACCGGAGCGGCCAATCAGAGCGGAGCAAGTGGCGGGCCGGGGGCGGGTCTCCGTGGCGATGGGGCGGGGCTCCGAAGATGCGGGGCGGGGCGTAGCGCCGTGCGCACCGGCCTGGCGGGGGCGGGGCGGGGCGGGGCGGAGCTCCGAGGGGGCGGGGCGGGCACCGCCGCTGTGCCGGCGTTGAGGGGAGCGGTCTAGACCCGGCGTGTTGTGATTTGCGGCTGCGAACCCGGCCCTTCCCGTCCGCTTCTGGGCAGTGGCAGCTGCCCAGCTCCAGCGCTGCGTGCCTGCAAGCGGATCTCAAGAGCATGCCTCAGGTCGCGCTTGGGGAGCCCAGGACCCGGAGGGCACAGGCTCTCTTTGCGTCGAGGCCCCGCAGCGTAGGGCACGTGCTCCAGGGAAGTTCTCTGAATCCTTAGACATAGAGGCGCTTTTCTAATCCCTGTCGTTCAGAAATGGGGGCTAGAAAGGTGAAGTTACTCGACCGAGGCTACACAGCTGGAACTGGTTACCCTAGGTTACCAACACACTACAACTAACTCCTTTTCTGATTCTGTCCCGGTGCTTTTCCTGTCCATCCACCCAGATGGTTGGCTTTTTTATACTCAGGACTCTTCCTACTGTCTCTGTTAAAGATTCTACTTCCTATCAAGTAGGCACGTAAGACTATATGGGCAGCTTCTGTCTGGAAGGGAGATGAGAATGCAGAGGGGGACAGAGGCTGGCAGAATGGACACGGAAATACAGGGTGCAGAGAAGGCGTATGCTGTCTCGTTACGGGGAGAGCAATTAGGAGTATATAGCAAGGTGTATATAAAATTTTGTGTATGAGAGACTGACTTGATTTGTAAACTTTCACTTAAAGCACAATAAAAACTAAAAAGAAAAGATTCTACCTCGTAATTTTTCAGCGTAATAAGTTCTGCAGCCTTTGAAAGCTCCGTTTAAATTTTCTACAGAATATAAAATGCTGTTTACTTGTTTGGGGAAGGGACACTGTTTAAGTCCAAGTACTGAAAATGGGAATTTAAAAGACTTTGAAGCCCCTGAAAACCCTGATGGCGTAGTGGTTAAGAGCTACTGTTGCTAACCAAAAGGTCTGCAGCTTAAATCCACCAGCTGCTCCCTGGAAACCGTATCGGGCGGTTCTACTCCTATAGGGTCCCTATGAGTAGCACTTGACAGCAATAGGTTATCATTAAACTTGCTAGCTGCCAAGTCAGCCCCCAACTCATAGTGACCACATGCATAATGGAATGAAATACACCGTTGTTATTCACAGGGTTTTCATTGGCTGATTTTTGGAAGTAGACTGATCACCAATCCTTTCTTCCTAGTCCATCTTAGGCCGGAAATTTGGCTGAAACCTGCCCAGCGTCATAGCAACATGCAAGCCTCCACCTACAGATGAGTGGTAGGCGCATTGGCGGGGAATCAAACCCAGGTCTCCCACGTGGAAGGTGAGAATTCTGCCACTGAACCACCAATGCCTCTGTTATTAAACTACAAAGGCAGTAAATATGAAATTTTTTTAAAATAATTTTTATTGAGCTTTAAGTGAACGTTTACAAATCAAGTCAGTCTGTCACATATAAGCTTATATACACCTTACTCCATACTCCCACTTATTCTCCCCCTAATGAGTCAGTCCTTCCAGTCTCTCCTTTCGTGACAATTTTGTCAGTTTCTAACCCTCTCTACCCTCCTATCTCCCCTCCAGACAGGAGATGCCAAGACAGTCTCAAGTGTCCACCTGATATAAGTAGCTCACTCTTCATCAGCATCTCTCTCCAACCCATTGTCCGGTCCCTTCCATGTCTGATGAGTTGTCTTTGGGAATGGTTCCTGTCCTGGGCCAACAGAAGGTTTGGGAACCATGACCGCCAGGATTCCTCTAGTCTCAGTCAGACCATTAAGTCTGGTCTTTTTATGAGAATTTGGGGTCTGCATCCGACTGATCTCCTGCTCCCTCAGGGATTCTCTGTTGTGCTCCCTGTCAGTGCAGTCAATATGAAATATTTTTAGGCAACGATTATTGATGAAATTAACGAGATCCCTGAGTTTCATATACGTCTAACATATTACTTTTCCATCGCTGCATAACAAATTACCCTGAAACCTATCAAATCTCTACGAGCATATATCTGCCTTCAAAACTACAAATGCAAACTGCAATATGTGTGTAGTATTGGTAAGCCATGGTGTCAGTAATGTTTTTCTGAAATGGGGTACAATTCTTGATAAAATTCCTGAAAAAAGGAATACAATATTTTTGCAATTTCACAGCAGTTGTATTTGTGGAAAAAAAATAATGTATGTTAAAATAATGCAAAAAGTATGTAATGTTCATATGTAAAATATAACTTAGTTCTAGGCTAAGATGATTACAGACGTGAATGTTATGTTTATATGTAAAATATAACTTAGTTCTAGGCTAAGATGATTACAGACACATGAATGTTTTGTTTACATGTAAAATATAACTTAGTTCTCAGCTGATTGCAGACACATCAGTGTCTGGTGAGACATTTGAAAGTTAGGCAGGACGTGGAATAATTCCTCACTGTGGCCGACTGTCCTGCACATTGCAGAACATCTGTGGTCAGGAATGATATTCAAAATATTTAACAACTAAGATGGTATGGACTCATCGACCAATCAGAATGGATGCCAGACAGCACAACCAAACCCACTGTCGATGACTGGATTCCAACTCGTTGTTGTTGTTAGGTGCCATCAAGTTGGTTCCGACTCATAGTGACCCTATGTGCCACAGAATGAAATACTGCCCGGTACTGAGCCATGTTCACAATCATTATGCTTGAACCCCTTGTTGCAGCCACTGTGTCAGTCCATCTCATTGAGGGCTTCCTCTTTTCCGCTGACCCTCTACTTTACCAAGCATGATGTCCTTCTCCAGGGACTGATCCCTCCTGATAACATGTCCAAAGTATGTGAGATGAAGTCTCGCCATCCTTGCTTCTAAGGAGCATTCTGGTTGTACTTCTTCCAAGACAGATTTGTTCGTTCTTTTGGCAGTCCATGGTAAATTCAATATTCTTCACCAACACCACAGTTCAAAGGCGTCAATTCTTCTTTGGTCTTCCTTATTCATTGCGCAGCTTTCACACGCATATGATGTGATTAAAAACACCATGGCTTGGGTCAGAAGCACCTTAGGCTTCTAGGTGACATTTTTGTTCTTCAACACTCTAAAGAGGTCCTTTGCAGCAGATTTACCCAGTGCAATGCATCTTTTGATTTCTTGACTGCTGCTTCCATGGGTGTTGATTGTGGATCCAAATAAAATGTAATCCTTGACAACTTCAATCTTTTCTCCATTTATCATGATGTTGCTCATTGGACCAGTTATGAGGATTTTTGTTTTTTTTATGTTGAGGTGTAATCCATACTGAAGGCTGTGGTCTTTGATCTTCATCAGTAAGTGCTTCAAATCCTCTTCACTTTCAGCAAGGAAGGTTTTGTCATCTGCATAATGCAGGTTGTTAATGAGTCTTTCAACAATCCTGAAGTCTCATCCTTCTTCATATTGTCTAGCTTCACAGATTATTTGCTCAGCATACAGATTGCATAGGTATGGTGAAAAGATACAACGCTGACACACACCTTTTCTGACTTTAAACCATGCGGTATCCCCTTGTTCTGTGCAAACAACTGCCTCTTGATTTATGTACAGGTTCCTCATGAGCACAATTAAGTGTTCCGGAATTCCCATTCTTCCCAATGTTATCCATAATTTGTTATGATCCACACAGTTGAATGCCTTAGCATAGTCAATAAAACACAGGTAAACATCCTTCTGGTATTCTCTGCTTTCAGCCAGGGTCCATCTGACATCAACAATGATATCCCTGGTTCCACATCCTCTTCTGACACCAGCCTGAATTTCTGGCAGTTCCCTGTTGATATACTGCTGCAGCCATTTTTGAATGATCTTCAGCAAAATTTTGCTTGCATGTGATATTAATGATATTGTTCGATAATTTCCGCATTCGGTTAGATCACTTTTCCTGGGAATAGGCATAAATATAGATGTCTTCCAGTCAGTTGGCCAGGTAGCTGTCTTTAAATTTCTTTGCACAGACCAGTGAGCACTTCTAGCATCTGTTTGTTGTAACATCTCAATTGATATTCTGTGAATTCCTGGAGCCTTGTTTTTCGCCAATGCCTTCAGTGCAGCTTGGACTTCCTCCTTCAGTACCATCGGTTCCTGATCATATGCTACCTCTTGAAATGACTGAACCTCAACCAATTATTTTTGATACAGCGACTCTGTGTATTCCTTCCATCTTCTTTTGATGCTTCCTGAGTCATTTTAATGTTTTCCCCATAGAATCCTTTCCTGTTGCAACTCAAGGCTTGAATTTTTTCTTCAGTTCTTTCAGCTTGAGAAATGCTGAGCATGTTCTTCCCTTTTGGTTTTCTATCGCTAGCTCTTTACACATGTTACAATACTTTACTGTCTTCTCGAGCCACCCTTCTGTTCAGTTCTTTTACTTCATCATTTCTTCCTTTTGCTTTAGCTGCTTGACATTCAAGAGCAACTTCCAGAGTCTCTTCTGATATCTATTTTGGTCTTTTCTTTCTTTCCTGTCTTTTCAGTGACCTCTTGCTTTCTTCATGTATGATGTCCTTGATGTCATTCCACAACTTGTCTGGTCTTCAGTCATTAGTGTTCAATGTGTCAAATCTGTTCTTGAGATGGTCTCTAAATTCAGGTGGGTCATACATTGACTCTTGTAGACTTGCTCTGATTTTCTTCAGTTTCAGCTTGAACTTGCATATGAGCAGTTGATGGTCTGTTCCACAGTCGGCCCCTGGCCTTGTTCTGACTGATGATATTGAGCTTTTCCATCGTCTCTTTCCACAGATGTAGTCGATTTGATTCCCGTGTGTTCCATCTGGCGAGTTCCATGTGTATAGTTACTGTTTATGTTGGTGAAAGAAGGTATTTGCAATGAAGAAGTCCTTGGTCTTACAAAATTCTATCATTCGATCTCTGGCATCGTTTCTATCACCAAGGCCCTGTTTTCTAACTATGGATCCTTCTTTGTTTTCAACTTTCGCATTCCGGTCACCGGTAATTATCAATGCACCCTGATTGCATGTTTGATCAGTTTAGAAAGCAGAAGCTGGTAAAAATCTTCAATTTCCTCATCTTTGGTTGGTGCATAAATTTGAATAATAGTTGTATTAACTGGTATTCCTTGTAGGTGAATGGCTATTATCCTATCACTGACAGCGCTGTACTTCAGGATAGATCTTGAAATGTTCTTTTGGATGATGTATGCAATGCCATTCGTCTTCGAGTTGCCATTCCTGGCATAGTAGACCATTTGATTGTCTGATTCAAAATGGCCAATACCAGTTCATTTCAGCTCACTAATGACTAGGATATTGATGTTTATATGTTCCATTTCATTTTTGACGATTTCCAATTTTCCTAGATTCATACATTGTATAGTCCAATTATTAGTGGATGTTTGCAGCTGTTTCTTCTCATTTTGAGTCATGCCACATCAGCAAATGAAGGTACTGAAAGCTTGACTTCATTCACATCATTAAGGTCGACTCTACTTTGAGGAGGCAGCTCTTCCCCAGTCATCTTTTGAATGCCTTCCAACCTGGGGGTCTCATCTTCTGGCATTATATCAGGCAATGTTTAGCTGCTATTCATAAGGTTTTCACTGGCTAATGCTTTTCAGAAGTAGACTGCCGGGTCCTTCTTCCTGGTCTGTCTTTGTCTGGAAGCTCAGCTGAAACCTGTCCACTATGGGTGACCCTGCCGGTAAATGAATAACAACGGCATAGCTTCCAGCATCACAGCAACACACAAGCCCCCACAGAATGACAAGCTGACAGACACGTCCAACTCATAGTGACCCTATATGTCAGAGTAGAACTGCCCCACAGGGTTTCCAAGGCTGTGAATCCTTACAAAAGCAGATTACCACATCTTTCTCCCAAGAAGCACCTGATGGGTTCCAACTGCCTTTTGGTTAGTAGCCGAGTGTTTTAACCACTGTGCAACCAGGGCTCCTTGACAGCACAAATACTGGTGCAAATCAGCTAAATATAAGCTCTGTCTGTGTTATTATTTGCCATCCAGTCAGTTCCAATATTTAGTGACAGCATAGAACTTCCCCATAGAGTTTTCTTGACAGTAGTCTTTACAAAAGTAGATTGCCAGGTTTTTCCTCCTCCACCCCACCTCCAGAGCTCCTGAGTGAGTTCAAAGTCCAAGTGGTTCACCATTTCCACTGGAGCTCCTTGCTCTGTCCACTGATTTCTAAAATGTCCTCTGAGGGGCAGTAATGCCTGCATTGAGAACAACTGATCTACCAAATCTGACCTCACCCTGCAACCAGCATTTCATGTTCATCATCTCTAAGGTTTACAGCACTTCTGCAAGTTGAGTCCCCCATACCCATTTGACAGATAAGGAAATGAAGCTCAGGAAGGTCACACAGCTGGTGAGTGGCAAAACCTGCATCTGAATTTAGATCTGCTTCCCTCGAAGCCCATTCCCTTTCCACTCCATCACACTGTCTCACACTCATTGGTATTGGGGGCAAGAGGGGGGCAGGGACCCCACTGGAGATCAAGGACAAGAGCATCAGTTCAACTGTGAAACAAACTGGATCCAAGACAGCCCTAGCACCTCAGGGTACGGAGTTGTTGGCTCTTCGCTGCAGTAGGCTGTCAGTATGGTCTGTTCCAGGCTCCTGTGCCAACAGTGTAGTGTGTGGGTAAGAGCAGGGATCTAGAATCAGCTGAGCACACACTGCCTGGGTTCAAATTCCAGCTCCACCACCACTTTCTAGCTGTGTGACCCAAGGCAAGTTATTTAACCTCTCTGTGCCTCAATGTCTTTATCTCTTAAAAAGAGTTAATAATAGTACCTATGTCATAGTGTTGCTGTTAGGATGAAATTAGTTAATGCAAGGAATGTGCTCAAAAAGTGTGAGCTACTGTTACATTCTGTGTACCTGGTATCTTCTGTTTTGTTATGCCATATCGCATTCCTGATTCCTGGTAGCTCCAGCTTGCATTTGCCCTATCTATGCCCCATAATCTCTCTTTGTGTAACCTTGCACTGCGGTTTACACTGTTGTTTCGTTTGCTCAGTATTGATTAGTTCTGATTTCCATGACAGCATACAGTACTGGGCAGGCTTAACAAAGAATGAGACAGAACCACATTTGTTGATTTGGAAAGATCTTGACAATATAGTAATAGGGAGGTGAAAAAAAGGTATTTGTTTTAACTGTCACACGCTTCACAAAATAACTTGTTCTTTCAAAGTCAGAGTGGCAGGTGCCATGCTTCTGAAACACATCTATAATAACGTTCTGGATTAAATGTGGAAACAGACCTTTCAACCACCCTTCACATCCTTCTAATTGCCCAGTTCTTGGTGGAGAAAACAGTTATCCAGACCTGAAAAGTCAGATTTTCTGGAAGTAGATGGGACACCACAGTCTCAGAAATATCGTTATCTTGTCACTTGCCAAAGACGCAAATTGGCAAAAAATTAAGACATTTTTATTAAAGCGTTCCTAAACAGGAAACTGTGATCTTCATATGGCTGAAAACAACTCTCAGGAGTCTGACATGTGACATGGGGAGGCTTAGGGTAGGTTTATGGAGACCTGTGATTTCAACCTCTGATTAAAGATGAGGCTTGAAGTGAAATCTTAAACCTCCGTTGAGCTCTGGAATTTTTTCACCTCTGAAAGGTCAGAAAATACACTGAAGCTCTTTAAAAGTGGCACTGGTATTTATTTCTATTTCTAGGGTAGTTAAATCAACGAGCTGGGCTGATCGATTTCTACAGCCAATGAATTATAAAGTGAGACAAGAAAAAGCACAACTCCAGCCGTTGGCTGCTTTTTCCATGTAGCACCCACAGAAAAAGGTCTTTACAGAAAGGGGAGTGTGGTAACTCCATTAGTCGAATTTCCTGATCTTAAAATTTCCACTCACAGAGAGAACATCCCAAAAGTCTTAGTACAGTTTAAGCTTTAATAACCTCAGAAGCATAAATGCGGCAAACTTACAAAAAAAAAAAAAAAAATTTGAAAGTTTAGTTGCTTAAGTTTTATCGTGCTTCTCTAGTTTTGTGGCTTTTGATAATAAATTTTGTTTTTTGTTTGCGTACCTGTGTTTGAAGAAGGCACACAGTAACTTATTACTAGAACTGCACTAAGGGTTTTAGTGGGCTTGAACATGACAACGATTGTGAGGATGGCACAGGACTGGGCAGTATTTCGTTCTGTTGTACACGGGTCACTAAGAGTTGGAACTGATTCGACGGCACCTAACAACAACAACGAGGATTTTGGGGTACCGTGTATGGTTCCCAGCTCTGAGTACCCATCTTAGCTCGTTTCACCTGATAACATTTAAACTCTGAAACGGATTAAGTTGTTTTATTTAGACATAGAAGTAAGTTGTCTTCATTTCTTGCTATCAGAGGAAAGCCGTGGTTGAAAATTTCTCTGATTCTCTTACAGCTTCTTCACACACCACTGGAGACGTGATTAGTTTTGGTGAAAAGCAGACACACAGTTCTTAAATCTCAACATCCATGTTTGATGTTAGTGCAACTGAAAATGACTTGGTACACTACTCTGATGGTGAACATTGAATGTTCATGTTTTAATAAATCTCCACAAATTCACCCATTTAAAAAAACCTGTCTTGAAGTCAGTTGCTTTCTCCCGTTCTCCCTGATCAATGACATTTGGGTTTTTATCTGTGACTTCCTTTGTTTCTGTAAGGGTCTCATATATTTTCTGGGCCCTGACAATTTCTTTCTGTGCATCAAAATGGACTTTCTGCCTGGTCAGGAGGGGAACGATTAAATTAAAATCATCAATTCGCTTGTTTAGTTTTCTGATGTTTTCTTGGAATTGCTCACATACTTGGTTCCACTGTTTCTGTTCAGTTGGTGTCATTGGATTCCCAAGTTTTTTTCTTGACACTAAGACGGCCTCTCTGAGTTGTTCAATAGTATCCTTTATTTCCTTTTGCATTAGGATCCACTCTGGTTGATATCCATTATCTATCAATATTCTGTTCAGGTTGTGAGTCATGGGATCAATGTATGAACAGCCAGAAAATTTTTTTAGAGGTTTTCCTTTCCCAGTGAGGTTGTCAAAGTCTCCTTTTGCCATCGATTCCTGAATGAGATCCTCCACTAAACGCTCAATTGCTTGCGTTATTTTTTGTTTTTTACTCTCTCTTACATCTTGAACAATTACACTACCAGAAAAGTGCTGGCTGTACAGTTTATGCTTTTGATATTCCATCACTTGCTCAGCTGCACGGTCTGCTCTAAATTGCCTATATTGCTTCTCTCGTTGACTTGGAGTCCCCAAACCAATACCTTCAAAACTTAAATAATGCCGGTGTTGGGGTATTTTATATTTGAATTTATCTTCTTCTTCCTCGTCTTCAGCTTTATTTCGCCTGGCATTTGTTTTTTCTATCACGTGGGAAATCACATTCCTATAAGCCTCTTCGATCCTTACAAATGTTGCAGAATCAGCTGTCTTAGAGCCACTGTCTGGATGGTACTGCTTAGCCAGCTTATGAAAAGCTTGTCTGACATCATCCACAGAACATTCTTCATCAAGATTCAACAGCCTATAATACTCTCTGATCTTTTTGGGTTTATGGGTTGACATCATTCTATACCTAATGACACCAAGATTTGAAAGCATTTTCATTCGATTAGGAATCACTGAAGCATTTACCAGGTGAGATCTTGAGATCTGAGCCATCATCGAGTACCTTGGGTTCATTATTGTACCAGAAGTTCGTCCTAGCAACGATCTATAAAACAACAACAAATACAGGTTGAACAAAGCTGCGTTATCAGTTAATTTCAAATCTTCAGCAATAGGGAAAAAGGTAGCATATGAAATTACAAGCATAATAAGGGGTAGTTCTTCTAACGCTGCTGCCCAAATTCTTATATCTATAGTATATTTTGGAAACCCTGGTGGAGTAGTGATTAAGAGCTACACAGTTCGAATCCACCAGGTGCTCGTTGGAAACCCTATAGGGCAGTTCTGTCTTGTCCTATAGGGTTGCTATAAGTCAGAATCGACTCGATGGCAATGGGTATAGTATATTTCACTGATATTTGCAGAGAATGGAAATTCACGATGTTGAGCATTAACATGGAGCCCTGGTGCTTCAGTGGGTAAACGTTCAGCTGCTAACCAAGAGGTCAGCAGTTTAAATCCATCGCCACTCCTTGGAAACCCTGTGGGGCAGTTGTACTCTGTCCTATAGAATATATTGTGATGTAATCTGGATCCTACTCCTCACTAGCTAACTACAGAATTTTAGAGCTGGAAAGTTCTTAGAGATCATTTAATCCCATCTTCTCATTTTATGAGAAAATGTAGCTCCAGAAAGTTACAGCATCAACAGGCCACACAGCAACGTATAAGCAAAATGATTAGGGTGAGGGCACAATAAGGACATTCGCTCCATTGTCTGTATCCCCTCCAGATTTTAAATGTCATGAAGGCAGGGACCATACTTGTTTAGTTCACCAGCGTAAGGGCACTGCAGTACGTGGTGTCATAGTGGGTACTCAAATACATATATACATGTATTTGTTGGATGAAGTACTGAGTGGGATTTAACCTTTGCACCCATTCCCTGGCTAGCTATAGTAGTGAAACCACTGCTACCACAATTACTTCATATTTATTTGTTTTCTTCTTTTATGTGACCCAAAAAGTATTTGTTAAGCACAGGAAGTGCTTTAAACAAGACTCAGCATGGTGCCGGATGCTGTGGAAACGCAAAAGAAGGAGATCATCAGCAGTGGTACGTCTTTAGTATATCACGGTCTTCATCATTTCAAGGAGGCTTCTCAGAGAAGATATAGAGAACATTACAAAGTACATACTTCGTCTGCTGCTTAATCAAATAGAACACAATGTCCAAAAGTCTTCAAGCTCTTTAGGAAGGAGATGCAATGCCAGATGGCAAGAAAATCAAGGGGAAGGGTGAGCCCTCCCAGAATATTAGGTGTTATTTTAAAAACACACGATCTAGTACAGACCTCAACACAAAGAAAACAAAAATCCCACAACTGGACCAATAAGCAACATCATGATAAATGGAGAAAATATTGAAGTTGTCAAGTATTTCACTTTATTTCCATCCACAATCAACAGCCATGGAAGCAGCAGTCGAGAAATCAAAAGACACATTGCATTGGGCAAATCTGCTGCAAAGGACCTCTTTGAAGTGTTGAAAAGCAAAGATGTCACCTTGAAGACTAAGGTGCGCCTGACCTGATTTTCAATCGCATCATATGCATGTGAAAGCTGGACAATGAATAAGGAAGAGTGAAGAAGAATTGACGCATTTGAATTATGGTGTTGATGAAGAATACTGAATATACCATAGACTGCCAAAAGAATGAACAAATCTGTCTTGGAAGAAGTACAGCCAGAATCTCCTTGGAAGCGAGGATGATGAGACTTCTCTCACGTACTTTGGACATGTTATCAGGATCAGTCCCTGGAGAAGGATATCATGCTTGGTAAAGCAGAGGGTCAGCAAAAAAGAGGAAGAACCTTGACGAGATGGATTGACACAGTGGCTGCAACAATGGGCTCAGACATAGCAGCACTGTGAGGATGGCGCAGGGCCGGGCAGGGTTTCTGTTGTACACTGGGTCGCTATGAGTCGGAGCCCGACTTCCGGGCACCTAACAAGTTCAGACTTGTAAACAGACAATGACAACAAAATGCTGGTAATGGTTTCATTGGAAGTGGGATTGTGATACGTAAACGCTCCTAGGGATCCCAATTTTCTGAACGATTGGGGTCAACAGCTTTGTGAGCCGGCTGGGACGGTGCCGTTTGCCTTTAGAGTTGCCATGGGGGAGGAAGGGTTAGCGTCGCCGACCCGGGAGACGCTCCGCCCCCTACTCACCTTTACAAACCCGGGAAGGGGCTCGGCGGCTCCCGCCCCCATGCTGTGCCTCTGCGCACGCGTGCGCGGACGGCCCTCCACCCCCGGCTTCGCTGCCGCTTCTGGTGTCGCTACTGGACTAGACCATCGGCGGCTTGACACTGAGGGGTCTCCAGGAGATGCGGAGGGCAGAATCATACATGATTGGGACAGGTGACCTGCCTTGTTAGAAAAACATAGAAACTCTGTTAAAAATAAATTGTACTCAGAAGGACACAGGCAGGATACCTCGGGCGGCTGCGTCCTGCTCCGGGGCCACCCGGTCCACCTTCTCCCCCACCCAGAGCGGGAGGTGGTTCGGCCGATGATTATGGGGGTTGTAGTTCGGTGAGAAGGACGGGGCAACGCTGGCCTCGGCCGCGCAGTGCGCCTGCGCCTCTCGCGAAGGACTCGCGGGAACCACCCTGGGCCCCGACGGAGGCGTGTGGGCTTCTGGGAGGGTGCGATGGGGAACGTTAGGGAGACTCGACGTTTTTGCGGGCCAGGGGGCGACGACCGATGCTTCTGGGGAGGAGAAGTTTAGGTCGTTTCCCCGAGCGCTCCGGAAGAGTCTCTTCCTGCGCGGAGTCACGAAGCTGACGACCGACCGTGGCTAGAAGCCTTGCCTTTCGTTAATTCAGCTCGTATTAAGCAGCTTGCATAGCCGGTTGTTGGTGGGGGCTGGGGACTCGCCAGCAGGCATAGAATCAAAATAGGGGTCTCGTGACTGCGATTGCAACCATTGCCGTGGGATCTGGACCTTCTGGCCTTCAGTTTCTGTTTTAATTTGGTTGTGGTGAAAAAGATATTACAAAAAGTGCCATTTGAACCATTTTTAAGTGTGCAGTTAAGCGACATTAATTACAGTCACCATATTGTATCTGCAGCACCACTACCGTTTCCAAAACTGATGGGTTTTGTGTGAGGTGAACCTATAGGTAACAAAGCATTTGCCATTTCAATAATCTTCACGTACATAGTCACCCCCCCGCCATTGTCGTCGAGCCCATTCCAACTCACAGCGACTCTGTAGGACAGAGTAGAAGTGCCCCATACGGTTTCCAAGGAGTGCCTGGTGGATTTGAGCTGCCCACCTTTTTGGTTAGCAGCGGTAGCTCTCAACCTCTGTGCCACGAGGGTTTCCATACCTAGTTCAGTGACACCAAAGTGAATAGTTAAACTGTCACCTCACACAGAAACTTAGTACCCCTTGAGCAGTAATTCCCATTTTACCCATACCAGCCCCTAGTAACCACCAATAAACTTTTGTCTCTATGCCTTTGCCTATTCTAGATGGTTAATATAAAAATGGGATCATACAATACTTGTCCTGTGTCTGACATTTCACTCAGTATAATGTTCTCAAGGTTCATCCATGGGGTAGCATGTATCAGAATTCCATTTCTCTTTAAGGCTGGATAATATTGTATGGGAATACCACATTTTGTTTATCCATTTGTATGTTGATGGACACTTGAGTTGTTTCTCCTTTTCAGTTATTGTGACTGGTGCTGCAGTATATATTGGTGTACATGCCTCTGACCTAGGAATTGGTAAGTCACTTGGTAATCGTCTTAGTTTTCTAGTGCTGCTATAACAAATATCATAAGTGGATGGCTTTAACAAAAAAACTTACTCTCTCAGTTTAGGAGGCTAAAAGTCCAAATTCAGAGCACCAGCTCCAGGGGAAGTCTTTCTCTCTCTGTGGGTTCTGGAGGAAGGTCCTTGTCATCATTCTTCCCCTGGTCTAAGAGCTTCTCAGCACACGGACCTGTAGTCCAAAAGACATGCTCCACTATTGGCACTTCTTTCTTGGTAGTATGAGGTTCCTCTCCTCTCTGCTCACTTCTCTCTTTTATATCTCAAAAGAGACTGACTCAAGATACAACCTAATCCTGTAGATTGAGTCCTGCCTCATTAACATAACTGCCACTAATCCTGCCTTGTTAACATCACAGAGGTTAGGATTTACAACACATAGGATAATCACATCAGATCACAAAATGGTGGACAGACAACCACACAATATTGGGAATCATGGCCTAGCCAAGTTGACACACATTTTTGGGGAACACGATTCAATCCATAACAGTAATTCTGTGTTTAACTTTTTGAGGAACCATCAAACTGTTTTCCAGAGTGGCTGCACCTTTTACCTTCCCACCAGCATTCTGGCTTTTAGTTCTAACATTTCCCTCTCTGTACAGGGAGATAGTTGGGGAAAAAAAAAAAAGAGGCAGAGACCTGGGCAGTTGGTCCTGGGTTGAAAATACTAATGTATACCTTAGGTGAGATACTGTGTCTATCTGTAAAATACGGCTACCAGTAAGTAATAAATGTTTATTCAGCATTTACTGTTTATGCTATGCTAAGTGCTCTGTGGAGCCCTGGTGATGCAGTGGTTCAGAGTTCGGCTGCCAACCAAAAGTTCGGCAGTTCAAATCCACCAGCCTCTCCTTGGAAACCCTATGGGGCAGGTCTACTCTGTCTTATTGAGTCACTGTGAGTCGAAATCAACTTGGTGCAGCCCCTCCAGTATTCCTATGAGATACCAAAACCAAAAACCAAACCCTTTCTGACTCATAGCAACCTGATAGGACAGAGTAGAACTGCCCCAAAAGGTTTCCTGGGAGAGGCTGGTGGATTTGAACTGCCGACCTTTTGGTTAGCAGCCGAGCTCTTAACCACTGCGCCACCAGGGGCAGTGTTCTATGAGGCAAATGCTATTATTTTCCCCATTTTACATATGAAATAATAATTGCATCACACTCACTGAATTTTTGTGAAAATTACACAATATATGTAAACCATTCGGCATGATGCCTGGTGCGTGAAGCAGTTAAATATTCTTTGTATGACTATATCTTCTAAAAGGATCTAGAAATAGGGATTGCCTGCTCTAAGCTTCTGAATTTGCTAATAGTACTGTCATGGTGTAAGAGAATGTCCTTGTTTTGAGGAATTAAATAACTGTAAAATTTGGGGTAAAGGTACATGGGGTTGTAGACAATATAATCAATGATACATGTAATACATGTATTACATATACTATATAATAAGGGGTCCTGGTGGTCCAATGGTTAAGCGCTTGGCTGCTAACAGAAAGATTGGTGGTTTGAACCCACCCAGTGGCTCTAGAGGAGAAGGGTCTGGTGATCTGCTTGTGTAAAGATTACAGCCTAGAAAACCCTATGGGCCAGTTCTATTCTGTCACATGGGGTTGCTGTGAGTAAAAATTAACTCAACAGCACCTAGCAACAAAAGCAACATAATATTATAGACAATATGTAGCTGTTATAGACAATATAATGTCTTACCTGCTACGTAGGTACAAGAGTCCCTGGGTGATGTAAATTGTTTTTTTTTTTTTATTGCACTTGGCTGCTAACCAAAAGGTTAGATGGTCAGTCCACCCAGAGGTACCTTGGAGGAAAGGTGTGGTGATCTACTTCCAAAAAACCCCAGCCATTGAAAACCCTGTGGAGCACAGATCTACACTGACACACATGGGGTCACCGTGAGTCGGCCGCTGTACTCCCCCGCCACCGCCATGGTTATGTAGGCACGTAGAAAAAGGTATAAATTCTGATTTGGAGAGTTTTTATAAACAAACAAAATAGCTCCCGTGAGAAAGAAAACAGTGTTGCTGCAAGCGTTAACTCTTCTAGTCAGCATCACAACCATAAAACCAGTGCCGAAGAGTCGACTCACAGCGACCCTGTACCATAGCGCAGTTTAGGAGAAAACAGCAAAACACTCATTTGTATAGCACTTTGTGTTTTACAAAGCATGGATGTCACATTTCCTAGTTTAGGACATCTATTTCACGATTCTATGGTTTCACAACATAGCTGGGTATTGTGAAACAGATTTCCCCATAAACAGGGAAGAGTGAACAGTTGGCATGAATTTAGTTAGCAAATCTAAACCTAATCATGAATTGTGTTGCTAAATGGGTGGAAAATAGATCTGATATTTTTAAAGTTTCTAAAAAAAAACATATACCTTACATTATAGTCATATTAAATGTTTACCAAGCAACTGCAAGAAGCTTCAAACCCCCAAATCTAACCCATTATCGTTGAGTCAATTCTGACTCAGTAGTGACCCTCTAGGATAGAGTAGAACTCCCGTAGGGCTCTAATTTTTGTGGAAGCAAACTGCTGCTGCTTTCTCCCATGGAGCAGCTTGTGAGCTTGCACCACTAGCCTTTTGGTTACCAGCCACGTGCTTAACCACTGCACCACCAGGGCTCCTTGCAAGAAGGATAGCACTACAAAAAGCAATCCCTTTTCTCTGTCATGGAGTCCCTGGGTAGTCCCTTTTAAGCACTAGGGTACTAACAAAAAGGTTGGCAGTTTGAACCCACCCAGAGGCACCTCTGGCAATCTACTTCCGAAAGGTCACAGCCACTGAAAACCCTGGGGAGCACAGTTCTATCTACTCTGACACATCGTCTTGACAGCAACTTCTTTTTTCTACCCTCTTTTATGTACTCTTAGATAACTTGTAATTTCACCCTTTTCTAAAGGAAATGAGAGCTCTGTTTTAATCCATTCATGTTTCATTTTTTTCTCCTGTTTGCTAGTTCTATAATAACTGCAAAGAAGTTGACTTGTTTCTAATAAGTTATGGTACCATAGTCACCAAAATCCACCCCTTCCTGCAGATTGACTTACGGTTTTTCCGTATTCTGCAACCACACATTGCCCTGTGACATTTTCAGATGTATCTTTGGAGCTACATTCTAGAACCTACATGAATATGCTTTCCCCTCTGGCTGCCTTCACAATTCATTTTTTTTTTTTAACTCTATTTGATCAAGGAAGATTTCGATAAAGAGAGTCTTTTAAAAGAAAGGAGGTAGATTAATTTTAGGGTAAGAATACGATAAAGCCAGGGGTGTTGGGAAAACATACTGTGGAAAAGAGAGAAGATTGAGTGCCATTTGGGTAGTTTGCCCTTTGTCATTTCCCAGCTGAGTGAACCAGTCACTGCACCATTCTGCGGTTGTTCCATAAGGTCCACGCATAGGACTCCTGGAACCTTGCTAATGGTAAAGTGCCCTCTCCAACCCAGCCTGTCTAATTTTCATTTCTAACTTTGAATTGGCATGATGCTTTACTGTCACTTGAACCTGAATTCTCTGCATCCGACAGGTGCTGACCTATACAGCACTTTCTGTTCCTTGAAATTATAAATAATATGTCTACCTCCCTCTAGCTGCCGGCTACTAGCAGGGAAAGTAAATGCACATAGTTGCCTGGGCATCAGGATTTGAATGGTTTCCAAGCCCTGTTACACCTGCCCAGGCTGTTTATTGAAATCACAGCTTTACACCACAACTGCTCTATGCTTTTCTCACCCTTCAAAATGTTTCCATAAATTGAAAAGACCAGGACATGGAGGGCTTGCCTCCTTTCTCTCATTGCTCACAATTTGTCAAGATTTTAGCCACAGAACTCTAAATAGATTAAAGCTGTCACGTAACACTGTTTGCTAGAGAACCAGCCAAGATGCTTTAGCAGGGAGAATTTGTTTCTAGGCAAATCTAACTCCGACAGCTTTGTAATAAGATGCTCAGGTGCTTTGGTTGAAAAAGTCCATCACCCACGGGCTTGTCCAGGGAGACCTCAAGCCCTGGTGAGATGATACTGGATCGTGTGGCTCCTGCTATTCTCGATAGAAGGGTGCAGAAAATAAGCACACAAATCCAGTTTGCCACCTGAGCCCCCATTTGAAGAGGTTCTTGGTAACTGAATAACATTTCCTGGATTAAATAAAATCGAGGAGTCACATAGTTTCTCTTGACAGTTGAGCTTTAACTATAGGCTCTGGGGGAAATCCACAGTGAGAGTTTGCTTCTGTCCTTGTGCTTAGGAAATACACATTGAAAATATTTATGGATAAAAAGATATAATTGCTGCAAATTACTCACCAATGGTTTAGAAATAAATGCATGCAGAAAAATGCGCATGTGCGCGCGCACACACACAGAGTGAGAATGAGAGTGAGAGAGAGCAAACGATAAAGCACAAACTAAAATGTCAATGATAAGTGAATCTGGGTAAAGGGTATTTGGGAGGTTTTTGTACTATTCTTGTAACTTTTCTGTAAGTCTGAATAAAAAATTTGAAGTTAAAAAAAAAAAAAAAAAAGAATAGAAAGCCACCCCTCTGCGTACCAGGCGGGCACTAGGCACTGGGAATACACAGATAAGCAAGTCGCACTTACTTGCTTCCCTGGTGGTACTTACATCCTATCAAAGAGAACAACTTTTATAAAAGCAATAGCACTTGATTGTGACAGCTGTTACAACACGTCCCAGGGAGGGAGTGGCCTGTCCTCTGCCCTTTCCTCCATATGTATAGATCGGCAGCGCCAATGATATTCCAGACGGAGCTGGATCACACACTGGCTTTCAAGAGCCAACTGCACATCTAGTGACATCACCTTGGTGATTTGGAATCAACCACGATGGGAGAGCACCAGCAAATGCTATAAATCAGAACTTTGATCCCCAGGAGATCCTGTTGTTAAATGTTTACCAGCACACCTGTTGACCTCTCGGTTAGCAGCCGTAGCTCTTAACCACTACTCCACCAGGGTTTCCAATCAAGAGTTCATTCCATGTCTATTCAGAGTGGTGATGCTTTGGCTTCACAGCTGGGCAGCTAGGGTACAGTTTAGCAAAAAGCGTGCCAGTGAATTTATGGACAGACATGGGATCCTAACTGCAGGGTGGAGAGCCTTCATCAATCATGGGGAAACCTATGACTGCATTTATAGAGGCTGGTGGATTTGAACTGCTGACGTTTTAGTTAGCAGCTGAGCTCTTAACCACTGTACCACCAGGGCTAGTAGAGTGCTTAACCATTTGAACAGCCTTGGGCCTCCTTAGGAGAATCCCTAAGGGTGTGCAAAGAAGTTCCGCCTGCCTCTGAGCATCATTCTTCCCTCATTTTGCAGAAGAGGGGCACATCTTTCACTGATACGGAATCTTACTAGGGTGCTGTAACCACCTTCAGGGCACCAAACACAGGTACAGTTTAAACAGGTGGTGTACTGTGGATGCTGAGGAAGGGAAATAAATCCCTTACAAAATCAGATGGTTTCCAATACTTTGCTTTCAATAAAAGTGACAGAGGACCTAATAGATTTGTCAGCTATTTCATTTAAATGATATTGGATGACAGCAATGGGCTCTGTTTTGCATGTAACTGAGTTCTTCAAGGAATCGAGAGACACTGCTATGACAAAACTACTTTTCCTGTGACTTTCTGGAGTTTTGGTGACGTAGAGAAATTTAATGTAGGTTGGGTTTCAGGGTCCAAAAATACTTCAGTTCATGAAATTTTTTTTTTAGATGAAATTAATTGAGAATATTAAACCCTTCACATGTTTACTGCAATGTTCAGAATACAGGTAGGGCTCGGGAATTTGCCTTTTTAATAAGCTTACCCCAAGAAGTAGCAGGTTAACAGATGGAGGATTTGAAGATTAGGAGTTGGAACACTCGATGGCACCTAACAACACAACAGATGTTGTGTACCATCCACTCAATTCCAACTCATGGTGACCCCATGTGACAGAGTAGAGCTGCTCCATGGTGTTTCCTAGGCTGAAGTCTTCACGGGAGCAGATCTCTGGGTCTTTTCTCCTGTGAAGCTGCGCAGTGAGTTCAAACCACTGACCTTTGGGTTAGCAGCCAAGTGCTTGACCTTTGCACCCCCAAGGCTCAGATAGGTGGTCTTTAATATGATTTCCTTCACAAGTGTAGAAGTCCTGTTTGTATTCGTGTAAAGACTTCATGTTCTGAATGTGAAGTGTTTTAAATAAAGTTTGAGGCATTTCACAACGTAACATTAAATGCGATTTTGATGTATTTCAAAGACCATGAATTATTTTTTACAATGACAGAGAAGTACTGTCTCATTCTTTTTCTTTTTTACAGCTTCATTGAGATATAATTCATCTGCCATACAATTCAGCCACTTAAAGTGCACAATTCATGACTTTTAGTATACTAGCTTTGTGCAACTATCATCACTATCAAATTTTACCACAATCGTTAACCCAAAAAAGAAATCCTAACCCTTTAGCCACCACCCTCAAATCCCCCTATTGCCCACAGCCCTAGGCAACCACTGATCTATTCTCTGTCTCTGTAGGTGTGCCTGTTCTGAACATTTCATATAGATAGAATCATATAATATGCGGTCCTTTGTGACGGGCTTCTTTCACTTAGCATATAATGTTTTCAAGGTTCATCCATGTTGTAGCATGTTATCAGTACTTTTTTTCCTTTTTATGGCTGAGTAATATTCCATTTTATGGCTATACCACTTTTTATTTATGCATTCATCAACTGATGGACATTCAGGTTATTTCCACTTATGAACTAATTTTTAAATGTTAAATAACAACTGGTTCCAGATAAAGAAGGGTGGTCTTACGGTAGGTAAACATAAGATCTGCATGCCTTGTGAAGGAATGCCTGTCAGAGACTATCTCTTTTAAACAATGGTTGTTGTTATTTTTGTTGCTGGCTGCCATTGAGTCAGCTCCAACTCATGATGGACAATATTTTGTTGTCATACATTGGGTTTTCATTGACTAACTTTTGGAAGTAGATCACCAGGCCTTTCTTCCTAGTCTGTCTTAGCCTGGAAGCTCCACTGAAACCTGTTCACCATGGGTGAGCCTACTGGTATTTGAAATACCAGTGGCATAGCTTCCAGCATCATAGTAACATGCAAGCCACCACAGTACAACAAACTGACAGAGAAGGCAAAATCTATGTATTACATAACACAGGGACAGTATAACTGGACTAAACAAAAAACAAAGAAGTTTTCTGAATACAACCAAATGCTTTGAAGGCCAGAGTAGCAGGGACAGGGGCCTGGGGACCACGGTTTCTGGGGACAGCTAGGTCAATTGGCATAATAAAATGTATTAAGAAAGTGTTCTGCATCCCACTTTGGTGAGAGGCGTCTTGGGTCTTAAATGCTAGAAAGCAGCCATCTAAGATGCATCAATTGGTCTCAACCCACCTGGAGCAAAGGAGAATGAAGAACACCAAAGACACAAGGTAAATATGAGCCCAAGAGACAGAAAGGGCCATATAAAGCAGAGGCTCCATCAGCCTGAGACCAGAAGAACTAAATGGTGCCCGGATACCACCGATCACTGCTCTGACAGGGAACACAACAGAGAACCCCTGATGGAGCAGGAGAACAGTGGGATGCAGATCTCAAAGTCTCGTAAAAAGACCAGACTTAATGGTCTGAGACCAGAGGGACCCTGACGGTCATGGACCCCAGACTGTTTGAGAGCCCAAGACTGGAACCATTCCTGAAGCCAACTCTCCAGACAGGGATTGGCCTAGACTATAAGATAGACAATGATACTGGTGAGGATTGAACGTCATGGCTCAAGTAGAGACACATGAGACTATGTCGGTGACTCCTGTCTGGTGGTGAGATGAAAAGGCAGAGGGGGACAGGAGCCGGCTGAATGGACAGGGGGAATACAGGGTGGAGAGGAGGAATGCGTTGTCTCGTTAAGAGGAGAGTAGCTAGGAGTACACAGCAAGGTGTGTATAACTTTTTGTATGCGAGACTGAATTTGCAAACTTTCACCTAACGCACAATAAATTAAAAAAAAAAGTTTAAAAAATCTATGTATTACAAAGGTAATTGCTCAAAAGCAGCTCAGGGAGATACATAAAATCTCGGCTTTAAAACGGCAACAAAAACTATTGGCAAAAATTGAACTTTTTTTAAAAGCTGCATTTTATTAATCTCCCTGGATTACTTGCCACTGCATCTCCCACCCTTGCCTTAAGGGGGCTGCCCAGCCTGTGAATCCCCTGCCATGCCTGAGGCATCCAACCCGGTGTGAGGGGCAGCTCCACTTCTCTGTACCACAGCCCCAAAGGCCACGCTCCTGTTCTCACTGGCCCCTGGCGGCAAGAGCATGGCAGGGGCTCTAAGCTTGGCCAATCAGATAATCCTGCCTGCGCCTTTAGGTCTGGGTGAGCAACCCAAAGTCACAGGGACGGATCGGAGTGTGTTGGCTGGGGGCAGCTGCAGAGCCTGGGCCTCCCGGAAGTGGGGCCAGCAGAACCTGACCTGGCCCTGGCAGCAATGTCTTTGCGAGACTCTTTCTTTCTTTCCTGAGTGCAGATTCGGCAGTGGTTCTAACTGCTTCACCTCCTTTCCCCCGCTCCCTGGCTCCAGCTTTGTCATGACTTGGTGAATCACCTGATATCTTCCAATGCATTCCTTTTCTTCAAAGTTAACTGGATTTGGTTTCTATTGTTTGCAGCTAAGAACCCTGACCACGGCACACTAGATCAGGGGTTCTTAATCTCGTTAACTGGATTTGGTTTCTATTGTTTGTAGCTAAGAACCCTGACCACGGCACACTAGATCAGGGGTTCTTAATCTCGTTAACTGGATTTGGTTTCTATTGTTTGTAGCTAAGAACCCTGACCACGGCACACTAGATCAGGGGTTCTTAATCTCCTCTTGGCCATGCACCCTTTTGGCAGTCTAGTATCATTTACACAAGCCCTTCACAGAATAAAGTTTTTAAAAATGCATAACATAAAACATAAAATTACAGAAGAAACAAATGATGTTGCAAGAGTTATCTAAAAATTTTTAAAAAATGTGTAATATATATGCATCTTTATTAATGCATGGAGCCCTGGTGGCGTACTGGTTAAGAGTCTGGGTGCTAACCAAAAGGCTGGCAGTTGGAATCCACCAGCCACTCCTTGGAAACTCTCTGGGGCAGTTCTACTCTGTCCTATAGGGTCACTATGAGTCAGAATCAACTCGACGGCGAAGGGTTTGCAAAGGGTTTAATGCATTAAATAACAAGATGTAGCAACAAGTCTAAAACGACTGACTTCCTGTGGTGCATTTGTTAGGGTTGACTAGCCGATATCGATCCAAAAAACCAAACCAAACCCAGTGCCATCGAGTCAATTCCGACTCATAGCGACCCTACAGGACAGAGTAGAACCACCCCATAGAGTTTCCAAGGAATGCCTGGCGGATTTGAACTGCTGACCCTTTGGTTAACAGCCGTAGCTCTTAACCACTATGCTACCAGAGTTTCCACAAATATTGATACATTATGATTAACTAAAGCCCAGTTTACTTCAGAGTTAGCGCTCCTGTAGGTCTATAAAAGAAAAAAAAAGGTCTATGGGTTTTGGCAAATGCAGGTCATGTATCCCCCGTTACAGTGTCATACAGAAGAGTTCACTTCCCTAAAAATGCGCTGTACTCCCCCTATTCATTCCTCCTTCCTTCTCCTTGAGCCCCTGGCAACCACTGATCTTTTTTATTGTTTCTAGCTTTCCCTTTTCCAGAATTTCATAAGTATATAAATCTTTTCAGACTGGCTTTGTTGTTGTTGTTGTTGTTAGGTGCCGTCGAGTCGGTTCCGACTCATAGCGACCCTATGTACAACAGAACGAAACACTTCCCGGTCCTGTGCCATCCTCACAATCGTTGCTATGCTTGAGCTCATTGTTGCAGCCACTGTGTCAATCCACCTCATTGAGGGTCTTTCTCTTTTCCGCTGACCCTGTACTCACTCTGCCAAGCATGATGTCCTTCTCCAGGGACTCATCCCTCCTGACAACATGTCCAAAGTATGTAAGATGCAGTTTCGCCATCCTTTCCTCTAAGGAGCATTCTGGCTGCACTTCTTCCAAGACAGATTTGTTCGTTCTTTTGGCAGTCCATGGTATATTCAATATTCTTCACCAACACCACAATTCAAAAGTGTCAACTCTTCTTCGGTCTTCCTTATTCATTGTCCAGCTTTCACATGCATATGACGTGACTGAAAATACCATGGCTTGGGTCAGGCGCACCTTAGTCTTCAAGGTGACATTTTTGTTCTTCAACACTCTAAAGAGGTCCTTTGCAGCAGATTTGCCCAATGCAATGCGTCTTCTGATTTCTTGACTGCTGCTTCCATGGCTGTTGATTGTGGATCCAAGTAAAATGAAATCCTTTACAACTTCAATCTTTTCTCCGTTTATCATGATGTTGCTCATTGGTCCAGTTGTAAGGATTTTTGTTTTCTTTATGTTGAGGTGCAATCCATACTGAAGGCTGTGGTCTTTGATCTTCATTAGTAAGTGCTTCAAGTCCTCTTCACTTTTAGCAAGCAAGGTTGTGTCATCTGCATAACGCAGGTTGTTAATGAGTGTTCCTCCAATCCTGATGCCCTGTTCTTCTTCATATAGTCCAGCTTCTTGGATTATTTGCTCAGCATACAGATTAAATAGGTATGGTGAAAGAATACAGCCCTGATGCACACCTTTCCTGGCTTTAAACCAATCAGTATCCCCTTGTTCTGTCCATAACAACTGCCTCCTGATCTATGTAAAGGTTCCTCATGAGCACAATTAAATGTTCTGGAATTCCCATTCTTCGCAGAGTTATCCATAGTTTGTTATGATCCACACAGTCGAATGCCTTTGCATAGTCAATAAAACACAGGTAAACATCCTTCTGGTATTCTCTGCTTTCAGCCAGGATCCATCTGACATCAGCAATCATAACCCTGGTTTCACGTCCTCTTCTGACACCAGCCTGATTTTCTGGCAGTTCCCTGTTGATATACTGCTGCAGCCATTTTTGAATGATCTTCAGCAAAATTTTGGTTGCATGTGATATTAATGATATTGTTCTATCATTTCCACATTTGGTTGGATCACCTTTCTTGGGAATAGGCATAAATATGGATTTCTTCCAGTCAGCTGGCCAGGAAGCTGTCTTCCATATTTCTTGGCATAGACGAGTGAGCACCTCCAGTGCTGCATCTGTTGGTTGAAACATCTCAATTGATAGTCCATCAATTCCTGGAGCCTTGTTTTTTGCCAATGCCTTCGGGGCGGCTTGGACTTCTTCCTTCAGTACCATCGGTTCCTGATCACATGCCACCTCTTGAAATGGTTGAATATCAACTAATTCTTTTTGGTATAATGACTCTGTGTATTCCTTCCATCTTCTTTTGATGCTTCCTGCGTCGTTTAATATTTTCCCCATGGAATCCTTCACTATTGCAACTCGAGGCTTGAATTTTTTCTTCAGTTCTTTCAGATTGAGAAACGCCGAGTGTGTTCTTCCCTTTTGGTTTTCCATCTCCAGCTCTTTGCACATGTCATTATAACATTTTACTTTGTCTTCTCGAGACACCCTTTGAAATCTTCTGTTCAGTTCTTTTACTTCATCAATTCTTCCTTTTGCTTTAGCTGCTCGACACTCAAGAGCAAGTTTCAGAGTCTCCTCTGACGTCCACCCTGGTCTTTTCTTTCTTTCCTGTCTTTTCAGTGACCTCTTGCTTTCTTCATGGATGATGTCCTTGATGTCATTCCACAACTCGTCTGGTCTACAGTCACTAGTGTTCAATGCGTCAAATCTGTTCTTCAGATGGTCTCTAAATTCAGGTGGGATATACTCAAGGTCATATTTTGGCTCTCGTGGACTTGCTCTGATTTTCTCCAGTTTCAGCTTGAACTTGCATATGAGCAATTGATGGTCTGTTCTACAGTCGGCCCCTGGCCTTGTTCTGACTGATGATATTGAGCTTTTCCATCATCTCTTTCCACAGATGTAGTCAATTTGATTTCTATGCGTTCCATCTGGCGAGGTCCATGTGTATAGTCACTGTTTATGTAGGTGAAAGAAGGTATTTGCAATGAAGAAGTCGTTGATCTTGCAAAATTCTATCATTCGATCTCCGGCATTGTTTCCATCACCAGGGCCACATTTTCCAACTACTGATCCTTCTTCATTTCCAACTTTCGCATTCCAGTCACCAGTAATTATCGATGCATCTCGACTGTATGTTCGATCAAATTCAGACTGCAGCAGCTGATAAAAATCTTCTATTTCTTCATCTTTGGTCCTAGTGGTTGGTGTGTAGATTTGAATAATAGTCGTATTAACTGGTCTTCCTTGTAGGCATATGGATATCATCCTATCTCTGACAGCGTTGTACTTCAGGATAGATCTTGAAACGTTCTTTTTGACGATGAATGCAACACCATTCCTCTTCAAGTTGTCATTCCCAGCATAGTAGACTATATGATTGTCTGATTCAAAATGGCCAATACCAGTCCATTTCAGCTCACTAATGCCTAGGATATCAATGTTTATGCGTTCCATTTCATTTTTGATGATTTCCAATTTTCCTAGATTCATACTTCTTACATTCCAGGTTCCGATTATTAATGGATGTTTGCAGCTGTTTTTTCTCATTTTGAGTCGTGCCACATCTGCAAATGGAGGTCCCGAAAGCTTTACTCCATCCACGTCATTAAGGTCGACTCTACTTTGAGGAGGTAGCTTTTCCCCAGTCATTTTTTGAATGCCTTCCAACCTGGGGGGCTCATCTTCCAGCACTATATCAGACAATGTTCCGCTGCTATTCATAAGGTTTTCACTGGCTAGTGCTTTTCAGAAGTAGACTGCTGGGCCCTTCTTCCTAGGCTGTCTTAGTCTGGAAGCTCAGCTGAAACCTGTCTTCCATGGGTAACCCTGCTGGTATCTGAATACCGGTGGCATAGCTTCCAGCATTACAGCAACACACAAGCCCCCACAGTACGACAAACTGACAGACTGGCTTAGCAACATGCATTTAAGGTTTCTCCATGTTTTTTTCGTGACTTGATAGTTTTAAAGAAAAAAATTTTATGGTGCCAAATATATATGTAACAAAACATTTGGCGTTTTAACATTTCTTACATGTACAATTCAGTGACATTAATTACGTTCACCATGCTGTTCAACCATTACCATTATGTTTCTAAACCTTTTTCTCACCCCTAACAGAAGCTCGACCCTGTGGGGCAGTTCTACTCTGTCCTATAGGGTGGCTATGAGTGGGAATCAACTCCACAACAACAGGTTTGGTTTTGGGGGGGTTTCACCGAAGCTTAGTGTCTCCTGAGAGACACTGTGTGGGGAGCTGGAGATGGTGAACACCAGGGAGTGTAGCTTGGTGGGCGACACTGAGATACTTCTAGGCCTTTCTCCCCCTTCTACTTCCTGTCCAGCTCCCCTCGTTCCGGCCCATAATTTACCTTTCCAATTCTAGAAGTAGAGACTGTTTTCTTCTTTGTAGGTTAGCAAAGCAAGGTTTAAGGAGTCTGTGATTCGCCTAAGGACATTCCTTGGTTTGAGTGGAAGTCAGGACTGGAACCCGATCTGGTGTCCATGAAACAGTTCCCTAAGCTCCTGCCCTCTCCCTTCTGGGTGTGGTGGCCAGTGGTGGGTGCTCAGAGGTTACGAAGACAAGGGTCATGGCAAAACTCTCCTGCCATTCTGAACGCCTCAGGCATCCCCACCACAGTTGTTTAAAATAAATTCTTTTTATTGTGCAAATATACACACCAAGATATTTGCCAGTACAACTTTTACATTACAGTTCAATGACGCTGATTACGTATCTCGCGTTATACCACATTACTGCTGTGTAGTGGTTGTTTTATGTATTTGCCAGGACTCTGGGCTTATGAGAGAACTGAAATAAAAAGAAAAAAAAAAAAAAAAAGGAATTTATTAACTAATGTGAAGTTGTATAAAAAACTTTGGACTCAATTTAAAAATGACATTTGACTGTTTATAAAATGCATTGTCAGAAGGAAGGTTTCTGAATCACTGAAGGATCTCTGCAACATTTTCTGTAAGTCAGCAGAGGCAGGGAGACTAGGAAGGTAGGTGAGACCTGGGAACCACAGGAGGGAAGGGAAAGACGCACCTTCAGTGGCTCTTTGGAAGGGGCGTGAAGGCAGTGGTGGTCCAGAGGTAGTTTTCGCCTTTCATGTGGGAGACCTGCGTTTGATTTCTGATCAGTGCAGCTCACGCACAGCCACCTCCCGTCTGTCAGTGGGGGTCTGCATGTCACTGATGCTAAATGGGCTTCGGCAGAGCTTCTAGACTAAGATGGGCTAGGAAGACAGGCCTGGGGGCCTACTTCCCAAAAAAATCAGCCAGTGAAAACCCTATCGATCACAACAGTCTGATCTTGTGCATACTTGCCAACTTGGCAGCCAACAATTTGAAAGGGGTACTGTTGACATGAGGAGCCCTGGTGATGCAATGCTTAAGCTAACCAAATGGGTGCTAACCAAAAAGTCTGTGGTTCAAACCCACCAATGGCTTTGGGGCAGTCTGCTCCTGTGACGATTACAACCTAGGAAAGGGGCAGTTCTACTCTGTCTATAAGGTTGTTATGAGTCAGAATTGATGACACAGATTTGAAAAGAGGTCAAATGCACACTGAAAGGGGCACAACCTGACCGGTCAGCTGGGAAATGCCAACCACAACATGGTAGCACTATATACCCATCAAAGCCCTGGTGGCACAGTGGTTAAGAGGTTGGCTGCTAATCATAAGGTCCGCAGATCAAATCCACCAACTGCTCCTTGGAAGCCCTTTGGGGCAGTTCTGTAGGGTTGCTGAGTGAGAATCGACTCAATGGCAATGGGCAACACACCCATCAGAACTGCTGCAACAGGGCGCGTGTGGGAGAGACAAAGCCGTGTGTGGGCAAGGCTGTGTAACTGCCAGAACTCGTGTGCTGACGGTGGGAGTATAAACTGGTCCAATGACTTTGGGAAACTGTTGGGCTGATCTACTAAAGCTGAACACACGGATAAATACAAAAACACATACGTAACAGAAACGTGAACTCACCAAACACATGTACACAAATATTAGAGTATTCCTAACAGCCCCAGACTGGAAGCACTTCCATCAACAGAATGGATAAACTGTGGCATATGCACACACTGGGATTGTGAACTATCTGCAAATGCACGCAGCAACATGGATGTCACAAACTAATGTGACAAACTAAGCCAGACACAGAGGCCATATTGTAGGATTCCACTTAAAAAATCTCATATAAATTTTAAAACCACATAAGCTGACCTAAACATGCATAATGGGAAAAACGGCATGAGAGGATGACTAGAAAATTCTGGTGCAAAGAGTAATGAGGGACTAGTGGTATCAGGTATTAACTTCATTATAATAGTACACTGTTGTTATTGTCAGGTGCGGATTTTCAACTCACAGTGACCCCATGTGATAGAGTAGAAATGCCCTGTAGGGTTTCCAAGGATGTAATCTTTAAGGAAGCAGACTGCCACATCTTTCTCCTTCGGAGTGGCTGGTGCGTTTAAACTGCCAACCTTTTGGTTAGCACCCGAGTGTTTAACCACTGCGCCACCAGGCCTCCTTAAAAAGAGCATTTAGAGAGCATGAAGTAACTCTTACAAATTATACCATTCCTGTCGAATGCTGGACTTGTCATTTTAGAATACACTGTTGAATTCTTTCCCTTTGATTGTGTTGTAACCAGCAGAGCTGATTAACCGCTGGGCACGTCCCCTTCCCCACCACCTTTCCACCTGCGATCACAGGTGATCTATTTCACTTCTGCTTACACAAGGAGAAACAGAGACACCTGTAATAAAAAATAAATATCCACATTTATTAATGTCAGATTTTCACCCTTTTTTTGCATTGTGGATATTTCTTCAAAACTTAAATGACTGACTGATCATTCAAACTAATGGCTGCTTACAGACTCAACGTGTCCAAATAAATGATGGTCAACTTGGCAAACTAGCCAGTAGGAACCCCTTTAAGCTGACTCCTTTGTTCTTTTAGTATCGTTCCTGCTATCTTCAAGCAGGGCTTCAAACTGGTTCAGACCTCTGCCGAAAATCTGCATTTCTAACAAGTTCTCAGGAACTTAAAATGTAAGAATCACTTTGGAAGCCTGTTAAAATGTAGATTCTGATTCAGTATATCTGGTGTGTGTGTGTGGAAAGGCAAATTCTCAGCAGGCGTTTGAACCGGTTCATTGCCCTGTTTTCAAGTTATTTCTTTGGTTTCTGGCGACCAGATATTCCAGACATCTTGATTATTCGTACAAGACATGGAACCACCTGCCTTGCACTGAGTCCAGGTTACTTTCAGTGGAGATTAGTATCAAAGAAAGGCAGAAAATTCTTTTTAAGCTCATAAGCTCACACTGATTTTTCAATTTTCCATCCTAGTACCAGCCTCTACTTTTTTCTATAGTATATGAGTTTATCAAACAGAATTTTTCCTTTATGTCTTTGCACTTTCTTCTCTTTACTGTCTTAAGGTTCTACCTGAAGAGTCCTTTGCTGTGTTGAGTGTAAACTCCCTGATTTATACTCCAAATCCTCTCCTAAAGAGGGTATGAACAAGTCCTCTAGGTACGAATCTTCAGCCACATGTACCTCCCAGGCGGGCAGGGCTTCAAGACACACCACCCAAGGCTGCTGAGCAGTCTAATGATGGCTGCTTTGGGTCGGGTGGCTGTTCCTTGTTCACTCAGCTGTGGTAAGAGAAATGTAGTACCGAGCTTGGTGTCTTATGGCTGAGACCATGCACACATTTCCATCTTGACCTCCAGTTCCAGAAGTGCACGTCCAGACTGGAAATGACTGGCTGGAGTGGAAACGCATGCTGCCCCAGCCCCGCTGCTCATCTGGGTAGACCGCTCACTTGCTCACACCCTCCCCAAGAGTACTTAGCTCACTTTCAATAATCCATTTATCACCCTGCCAGACTTCATGCTCAAGGTGTACTTGCTGCATAATAAATGACAATAGCTTCTGCAGTTGGAACTATGACTATCAAGCTAGCCTTTGGGTGCCTACTCTGTAGCAAACACTGTCCTTAGCATCTGACATGACTTATTTCTCAAAACCACTGTATGATAGGCACATGCCTACTCTGAGGAAATGAGACAGACAGAGAAGAGCATGCCTAAAGTTCTATGTTTGAATCTAGAAGTCATCAAACTCTCCTTTCGGCCCTCTAGTTACTTTTAAGAGTTATTACCCATTGCTGTTGAGCTGATTCTGACTCAGAGCAACTCCAGAAGACGGAGTAGAACTGCCCCATAGGGTTTCCAAAGAGCGGCTGGTGGATTCGAACTGCAGACCTTTTGGTTAGCAGCTGAGCTCTTAACTACTGTGCCACGAGGGCTCCTATAAGAATATGGATGTTTATAATCCTTAGATTAGAAGCTAAAATCTAGGTATTACAGAAACTGT
Source organism: Elephas maximus indicus (assembly GCF_024166365.1). Classification (NCBI taxonomy): domain Eukaryota; kingdom Metazoa; phylum Chordata; class Mammalia; order Proboscidea; family Elephantidae; genus Elephas; species Elephas maximus. Next base: position 28,087,159 of record NC_064836.1, on the reverse strand, counting down.
CAATAATGAAAGGAAAAGGCCGTTGCCTTGGAAATGGGAGCAACCTAGAAATTTTATGCTCAGGATAATCTGGGGTGTCTCAATTCAAATCAGTACAGATATACATGACTAAGAGGCACCAACTTATTAGACTTGTCGGTTAACTCTTCAAAGATGAAGAAACATATAACTTATAAAAACGGAGGTGACACTGGTCAGATAAAGAGGGTAAGAGAGACCAAGAATTTTGGTGTCTTGTTTGGCTGAAAGTGAAAGGAACTCTGAATGACTAGCCTGATTATGAAACAAGAAGGTCCAAGCCAGGTGACGGCTCAAAGATGACTGGAGTAGATAAGTGTACATCTTAGACGTGACTTCCACAAGGTGGTATTGGGTATGAAGTTGACAGGTTTTTTAGACAAGTTTTTTCAACTTTTTCTGCTATGCTGGTCTTATTTTTACTGAACCTCTGTTCACAAAAAATATGGCCAAAAAGGTAAGGCTAAAATCCTCTTTTAGTAGTTTTCCTTCTGGGCTGAGTCCATGATAAAGAGCCACCACAGAAACAGCCATCAATTCTTTCAAAACTGGCCCCATTTCTGAATAATTAGGAGGTGTCATTCCTCTTTGACCCAACAGAGTTTGCCATTCTCTCCAAGCTGGACCATCCCACTGGCTACCAGCTGGAGGGCCGTGGGGAATATTCTGTGTTCTGCTACTTTCACTCTTTCAGACAGAGTCGCCACAGTGTCACCTCTCTTCACTGGAACAGCTTCTTGTAAAATAATCTGTCCAGCGTCTACATCTTCCTGGAAAAGCAAGCACATGTTTTGAACATTACCTCCTGGCCAGTACAAGTTAGAGCTAAAATGAACGCTGAAAACACTCTGGTGGAAAAAGACAAACTCACAGCTACAAAGTGGACGGTGCAGCCAGTGACTGTGACACCGGCCTCCAGGGCTTGCTCGTGGGCATTGGAACCCTTAAAAGAAGGGAGCAGGGACGGGTGGATGTTGAGCATTCTCCCTAGAAATTAACAAAAGCAGAATGGTTAGATTCTAGAAATCCTATGTATTCTGTCAGAGGCCTTTCTGCCTGGAATCAGAAGTCTACAGGAGAAGGATTTCTCTGGGATGGGTGCTTTCTTTGTCAAAGATGGGGGCGAGGTAAAGGGAAACGCGAGTTCTCATCCAAGCACACTCTTGTGGCTGCAAGTGCCCGTCCTGTGCACAGCAGAAGCCATGCTGAGGGATGCTCAACAGGCACCCAGAGACTGAAAGGTGGGAGGGCCCTGCAAGAAAACTCTGCCATTGTCGGCACACACCATCAGGAAGAGGAGAGGGTCCCTGTGCAGTGTCTACCTGCTTCACTTCTGCCTACAACTGGCACGTCCACCAGCCTGACCATCAGCTCTGTGTGGCTTACAGGAGTTCCCCAGGGGTGCAAATGGTTAACGCACTTAGCTGCTAACCAGAAAGTTGGTGGCTTGAGTCCACCCCGAGGCACCTTGGAAGCAAGTCCTGGCAATCTGCTTCCAAAAAACCAGTCACTGAAAACCCTGTGGAACACAGTGCTACGCTGATATAGACAGGGTCGCCGTAAGTTGGAATCAACTTGACAGCAACTGGTTTGGATTTGGTGTGTGCCTTATGTCACCAAGGCATGGTCTATTTTGTATCACACCACAACTGCTCTAACTACACTCACTCAAGAAAATACAGATTCTGGCGGGGAAATGCATTAGTTGTCCAAGCGCATGTCTAACAAAGGGGAACAGAATGCAGACAAAACTTCTTTGGGAAAAAGGCAGTAACATAAAGAAGCGTGTGTCTTCTGCAACGACACCTTTCTTGCCACAGTCTACACTTCCCCAGACGGGCTCTTCCTTTTGGGATATAGAAAGCATTTTCTCTAGCTCCTACACAAGTAAAAAAAAGTCTCCTTGTGGTATTTATTAAGCAGATTAAGTATTACGAATGGTGTCTGCAGTCATGTGAAAAAGAACCTCTTACCCAAGCTATACAGGCATGCCTTGTGCTTTACTGCGCTTCACAGTTATTGCGTTTTTTGCAAGTTGAAGGTCTGTGGCAACCCTGTACGGGGCAAGGCTGTCGGCGTCATTTTTCTAACAGCATGTGCTCACTCCATGTCACGTTTTGGTAATTCTTGCAATATTCAAACTTTTTCATTATTGTTACATCTGTTATGGTGATCTGCGATGTCACTATGTAATTGTTTTGGGGTGCTACAAACTGCACCCATATATGACGGCGAACTTAATAAATGTGTGTGTGCTCTGACTGCTTCACTGACCAGCCATTCCCCCGTCTCTCTCCCTCTCCTTGGGCCTCCCTATTCCCTAAGACACGACAATATTGAAATAAGGCCCGTTAATAACCCTACAACGGCCTCTTAAGTGTTGAAGTGAAAGAAGAGTCGCATGTCTCTCACTTTAAATCAAAAGCTAGAAATGATTACACTTAGTGAGGAAGGCATGTTCAAAGCCAAAATAGGCTGAAAGCTATGTCTCTTGTGCCAAACAGTTAGCCAGGCTGTGAGTGCAAAGGCAAGTTCTTTACAGAAATTAACAGTGCTGCTCCAGTGAACACACGAATGGTTAAGAAAGAGAAACAGTCTTACTGCTGATATGGAGAAGGTTTTAGTGGTCTGGAGAAAAGATCAAACCAGCCATAACATTCCCTCAAGTCAAAACCTAATCCAGAGCAAGGCCCAAAACTCTCTTCAATTCTGTGAAGGCTGAGAGAGGTGAGGAAGCTGCAGAAGATTGAAGCTAGCGGAGGTTGTTGGTTCAGGAGGTTTAAGGAGCCGTCCCCGTAACATAGAAGTGTAAGGTGAAGCAGCAGGTGCTGATGTAGAAGCCGCAGCAAGTTACCTAGAAGGGCTATGATAATTAACAAAGGCGGCCATGATAAACAGCAGATTTCCAGTGCAGACGACAAACCCTTGTATCGGAAGAAGATGGCACCTAGGACTTTCCAGCTAGACAGGAGTCAGTGCCTGGCTTCCAAGGACAGGCCGACTCTCTTGTTAGGGGCTAAGGCAACTGATGACTTCAAGTTGAAGCCAATGCTAACTTACCATTCTGAAAATCCCAGGGCCCTCGAGAATTATGCTACATCTACTCTGCCTGTGCTCTATAAAGGGAATAACGAAGCCTGGGTGACAGCACATCTGTTTACAACATGACTTACTGAATATTTTAAGCCCATTGTTGAGACCTACTGCTCAGAAAAAAAATTCCTTTCAAAAGATTACTGCTCACTGACAATGCACCTGGTCACCCGAGAGCTCTGATGGAGATGTGCAAGATCAATGTCATTTTCATGCCTGGTAACACAACATTCATTCTGCAGCCCATGGATCAAGGAGTAATTTTGACTTTTCAAGTCTTATTATAAGAAATACATTTTGCAAGGCTATAGCTGCCATAGTGATTCCCCTGATGGATCTGGGCAAAGCAAATTAAAAACCTTCTGTAAAGGATTCACCATTCTAGATGCCACTAAGAACACTGGTGATTTATGGCAGGAGATCAAGATATCAACATAGCAGGAGTATGGAAGACATCGATTCCAATCCTCATGGATGACTTGGAGGAAGTAACTGCAGATGTGGTGGAAACAGCAACTAGAGTGAGAAGTGGAGCCTGAAGATGTGACTGAATTGGTACACTCTGACAATAAAACCCTAACAGAGGAGGAGCTGCTTCTTATGGATGAGTGAAGAAAGTGGTTTCCTGAGATGGAATCTACTCCTGGTGAAGATGCTATGAACATTGTTGAATGATAAGAAAGGATTTAGGATATTACATAAACTTAGCTGATAAAGCAGTGGCAGGGTTTGAGAGAACTGACTCCAATTCTGAAATAAGTTCTGCTGTGGGTAAAATGCTATCAAACGGCATCGCATGCTACAGAGGAACCTTTCATGAAAGGAAGGGTCAATTGATGTGGCAAACTTCATTGTTGTCTTATTTTCAGAAATTGCCAAAGCCACCCAGCCTTCAGTAACCACCACCCTGATCAGTCAGCAGCTATCAACATAGAAGCAGGACCCTCCACCAACAAAAAGATTACAGCTCGCTGAAGGCTCAGATGATGGTTAGCATTTTTCAGCAATAAAGCTTTTTAAAAATAAGGTGTGTACATTTTTTTTTTTAGAGATAATGCTATTGCCTACTTAATCGACTACAGTACCGGGTAAACATAACTTTTATATGCATTGGGAAACCAAAAAATTCACGGGACTTGCTTTATTTCCATCTGGCTTTATTGCGGTAGTGTAGAACTAACCCGCAATATCTCTGAGGTATGCCTGTACTGGAAAAAGTGACTGGCTAGAGCAGGCCAAAGAAAACTGAGAGCCAGCAGGTTAATAAATCACTAGTTGGTCATTCTCTGGGCTAAAGCAAATTAAATTTTGATCTATGTCAAAATAAGCTGTCACATTAAATATTTCATTACTGGGACTGTTTGGCAAGTTAACCACGCTGTAGCTCATTTTCAGTTGACTCCCCAACGTGACATCAAACAATTTTTTGCTTACCATTCCATTTCCTGACAAAAGGGCCAGACAAAATTCTCATGAATCCTGCGAGACAGACTATGTCTGTGGAGAACTCTTCAAGGACTTGGTCAATTGCATTGTCAAATTCTACACGACTTTTGTATAATTTATGGTTTATTACCTGTGACAGAAAAAGATAAGCACAATCTTTCAATGAATTACCACAAATAAGACTCAGCTTTCAGAGTGTGTCTTTCTAAGGACACAATGAACACAAAGAATTAGGAAGGAAGAAGAGGATGAAGCAGAGAGGCAGCCTCAGCACCAACTAAAATGTCCTCTGTAGAAGTCTACAGAACAAGTGCCCCTCGGTCCAGTGTGCTGTGAAAGCGGACTATGAGATAAACACAGCCCATAGGAAAGAAGTTTCAGCAACTTACTCTGGTGGGAATACCAGCTCTCTTGGCTTTGTCCAGCCCAGCCACGGCAGCTTTGTTGGAGATGACAATGGTAATATCTGCGGAGCTGCCTGGTGCCCGAGTACTGTCAATGAGTGCTTGGAGGTTCGATCCTGAAAAGACACACACGCCCTTTTGAATAGGGAATGGCCAAGATTTTGGAGTAAATTTCTTAGACGACACTGACAAAGTATGTGAGACCTTTTTTATCCCCTTCCTCTCAGCGTAAGTGACAGCTTGTGAAAAGCACAGGTGTTCCTGGCTCTAGGATATACAAATTCTCCCGCAAAATAACAAGATAGGGTCCAACATGATGTTAAAGATGACTGACGAGGAATAAGCTGCTTAATTAAGCAAGAAAAACTGACCCTCTCAAGAGTAAACCACTATGGTCCTTACAGCAGTTCCCTGCTTTACCCTCAACTTTGGCTTAACGTATTAAAAGCCTCAAAATGGACTTGTTAAGCAATTACACGGCTGGGAATGTGACGTAAATAAATAATCAGATATATACTTAAGAACACGTTGCATATTTAAGAACTCTGATAGCAAAGTTACTTACTTTAGTAAAAAAAAAGTCATGCTACATTGATCTGAGAGAACATATTGCTCTTATGACTTTACACTTCAAGCCACAAAGGTTAAACAGGGTTTTTTTTTCTTACTATTATTAACAAAAACCCTTTACTACTTTGGAACTTTTCAATCACAAGGCTATGATACAAAAGAAATTGGAATTTCCATCCTTTCTGTCTTTTCTAGTTCCTCTTCCTTCTACCACCTTCCTGACCACCCTTCACCTTAACCGCTGGGAGCTGCTTCAAACACATACGTAGGTAGAAAGACTAAGGATGCTGAGAAGACAGCACTCCTTCATGGCTTCAGCATCTTCCTGTCCAACTCTGCTGAGGGCACTCTCACAGCTCTACAGGTGAGAGGAGGCCCGCCTCACCTGTTCCAGATATCAGAACAGCCACTCTCGCCCTTTGCGGTTGGACGGAGCCATGATTTTCCAGGGAGCCATTCTCCAACATTGACCCATTTACTTGCATGCTTTCAATCAGATTCTTGACTTTCACACGAGGGGAATCTTCATTGCAAACACAACCATAAAAAGCAAAGGACACGTGTGAATTAGCAAGAATAATAAAAAGAAGAATATTTTATGCAAGCTTTAGGATGCTGTGTTTTATTCTGAAAAAAAAGCAAGAAAGAGTAAAACTGATAGAGTTTGAATTGCTTTCGTAAAAACTTCCTGAAGGTGAACACATGTAATCACCTATTTCGATTAAGAGCTATACAGCATACCACAGTATTTAAGCATATAATAATGTGGGCAGTGGTGGTTCAGTGGTAGAATTCTTGCCTTCCACGTGGGGGACACAGGTTCAATTCCTGGCTGATGTACCTTGTGCGTGGTCACCACCCGTCAGGCTGGCTTGAGGGCAACTACTAACAAGCATGCAGTGGATATATTACTGCCTGCCAGTATTTGGCCTTCCGCCATCTTCCTAGTGGGGCTATCCACAACAGTGCTCTGGCCTCAGGGGTAGGCATTTGACCCAAGCAAGGCTGTTCAAAGATTTGGTACAGGATGCTGAGAAAGAAAGAGTCTCTTTCTCACTGGATTATGAGCTAAAGAATGTGGATTCAAGGTACCTTTCTGGCATCTGGAGAACGTACCTGAAGATGAAATCTACACAGTAAAGAATGCAGAAAATGCAAAGCTAACAGGTTCTGACATCCTTTTCAGCTAATCTGAGTGGATTTTCTGCCACATTCCAGCAACAGCCCTGAATGATACACAGTGCTCGTCAGGGTGCTCACTAAATACCCTGAGTTGAGTGGAAGAGTCCGAGACAATGCGTTGCACACAGGTGGGCTGCTTTGGGAAGTGATGGCAGGGAATCAGAGTGGGATCTGGGAAGAGTGATACAGGGAGTGCCAAGGTAACTGTGTGGTTACGCTCATCACCTCTGTGGGCAGCTGGGGCTCAACTGCACTCAAGACCCTCCAAGGAGCCATGCAAACTGTGCCTCAGAATCACTCTCCTCTCTGTCCCTAAAGTGGCTATCTCCTCTCCCGTTCCCACTACCTGGGCAGGGGTTGCCCTGTGGGGTATAAACCCTGCCCTTCCGGACTGTGGACACGTGAGGTGCCAGAGAGGCTTGAGACAGAAATTAAGATACGTAGGGTAACTGGGAAGGGTGCTATCGTGGTACATCTGTGTAAATGCTGTTGCTATAGCAATGCTGGAATGAAATGTGGACAGAGAGCTTGTGAGAAAGGGAATGGATACATCTGAAGTTATATACCTACACACAAATAAATAAGCAGCGATTACCTGCATGACATGCAACCACACTGCCAATCACCCAGGCTTCTTCCTGGTGCTGCTGAATATCCCTCAGAATCTGCTCCGTCAGGTCCTTGGGTACCACAAGGACAGCCCCGATCCCACAGTTAAACGTTCTGGCCATCTCTTCTTCAGTGAGGTGCCCTTCCTGCTGCAACCACGAGAAGATCCTAGGGATCCTCCAGGCCCAAGCATCTGAAAACAGGCCAGAGAGGTCCCAAAGTATAAAAACATTCACATGTACACAGCTATGCAAACTGCACTCACATACTGCTATTTTAAGTAGGGTAAACCCATAAACCAGCCTTTCAGAAGTCGTCTTCCTTTGGATCCATTTGTGCCTTCGAACATTGAGAACATTTTGTTGAACCACACAGCCTGATTTCGCAACTGAGTGAGGCTTTGTGCTGCATTAATTAGCTGTATCCTTAGAAACCTCGGTACCTCTGAAGGGATTAGATGTAGCAGCTGCTAACTCCAGCCTCTTAGTACCTCCCAAGGGATTAGACGTGGCAGCGGCTGAATTCCAGCAAAGGCTGGCACCCTTTTACAAAGGTGTAGCTGGGTCTTAGTAATGACTAATATGCACCCTAAATACGATGCAGGATGTTATCAGCTGTCATTGGGTGAGCCCCTGACTCATGGCGATCCTATGCACAACAGAACAAAATGCTGCCTGGTCCTGTACCATTTCCATGATTAGTTATGGAGTGAACTGCTGTGATCCATAGGGGTTTCATTAGCTAATTTTTGCAAGTAGTCAGTCAGCTCTTTCTTCCTAGTCTGTCTTTAGTTTTGCCGAAACCTGTTCAGCATCATAGTAATACACAAGCCACCACTGACCGACAGGTGATGGCTGCCCAGGTGGTGCACTGCCAGGGATGGAACCTGTGTCTCCTGCATGAAAGGTGAGAATGCTACCACTGAACCACCAATGTCCTCATCACCCAAGACTGTTGTTGTTAGGTGCTGTTGAGTCGGTTCTGACTCATAGCGACCCTATGTACAATAAAGCGAAACACTGCCCAGTCCTAAGCCATCCTCACAGTCGTTGTTATGCTTGAACCCACTGTTGCAGCCACTGCGTCAATCCATCTTATTGAGGGTCTTCCTCTTTTTCATTGATCCTCTAACTTTACCAAGCATGATGTCCTTCTCCAGAAACTGATCCCTCCTGATAACATGTCCAAAGCATGTAAGAAGCAGTCTTGCCACCCTTGTTTCCAAGAAGCATTCTGGCAGTACTTCTTCCAAGACAGATTTGTTCATTCTTCTGGCAGTCCATGGTATATTCAATATTCTTCACCAGCACCATAATTCAAATGCATCAATTCTTCTTCGGTCTTCCTTATTCACTATCCAGCTTTCACATGCATATGGAAACACCACGGCTTGGGTCAGCCGCACCTTAGTCTTTAAAGTGACATCTTTGCTTTTTAACACTTTAAAGAGGTCTTTTGCAGCAGATTTGTCCAATGCAACTTATCAATGATTTTTTTGGCTGCTGCTTCTAAGGGTGTTGACTATGGATCCAAGGTGGCTTAGACACAAGTTTAGAAAAAATGCATGTATATAAAATTAAAGTCATGCTAATGTGAATGGTTTAACATCAACACTCTCTTTTTTAAAATTTAAGCTTATTATGTTTATTACATACATTCTCTTATTATCACAAATAATACAACAAAGACCTCTAAAAATTTTTGTTTTAGGTAGAAGCCTATATACACACATAAAATTCCTAAATGATAAATAAAAGAACTTGAGTGGTTCTTTTTTGAGCCTGCCTTTATGGGGCCTGATTTACAAAAACAATACTGAAGTAAACATTTATTTATTGTGCTCCTAGGACAGGTAAACCAATACGAACTTCAGTTTTTTTTTTTTTAAATTAAATAATAGGGTTGATTTATCAGATCCCCTTATTTATTTGGTGTATCTGCAGGATAGTCGGTTTTTTAATGCTCTGGAGTTGAGATTTTTTAAAAAACATCACATGTCTATTAATCTTCTCCACCATCAGATTTAATTCCATTTTTACTAGTTGGGAAATGTTCATTCTTAAAAGTTCGGCTCAGAAGATTTATCTGCCACAATGTTCACTATGCTGTCAATCGTCAAAGGTGGGAATCGCACTACAACGTCAACTAAACTGGCACATCCACACGCGTCATCAAAAACAGCATCATTACGATAGGCAGATGTAGATAACACAGTCAATGGTAGGAAAAACAGCAAATTACAAAACTGATGTCATTTAGAGCAAAAAGTTTTACAAAGTATTTATTTACAGAAAAAAGATTGAGAGGCTAAGACCCTTGTTTGTGTAGTTTCTATAAATGCACAAATACTCGCCATCCTCACTTCTAAGGAGCATTCTGGCTGCACTTCTTCCAAGACAGATTTGTTCGTTCTTTTGGCAGTCCACGGTATACTCAATATTCTTCACCAACACCACAATGCAAAGGCGTCAGTTCTTCTTCGCTCTTCTTAGTCACTGTCCAGCTTTTGCCCATGTATGAAGCGACTGAAAATACCATGTCCTGGGTCAGTAGCAACTTAGTCTTCAAGGTGACATTTTTGCTTTCGAACATTTCAAAGCTGTCTTTTGTAGCAGATTTGCCCAATGCAATGCATCATTTGATTTCTTGACTGCTACTTCCATGGGTGTTGATTGTGGACCCAAGTAAAATGAAATCTTTGACTTCAATCTTTTCTCCATTTATCATGATGTTGCTTATTGGCACAGTTTTCAAGATTTTGTTTTTGTTGAAATGTAATCCATACTGAAGGTTGTAGTCTTTTATCTTTATCGCTAAGTTTTTCAAATCCTCTTTACTTTCTGCAAGCAAGGCTGTGTTATCTGTATAACACAGGTTGTTAATGAGCCTTCCTCTAATCCTGATAGACCGTTCTTCTTCATATAGTCCAGCTTCTTGGATTATTCGATCAGCACACAGATTGAATAAGTATGGTAAAAGGATACAACCCTGATGTACACTTTCCCTGATTTTAAACCACACAGTGTAGAAACTGTTAAATGGGAACCTAATTTGCTATGTAAACTTTGACCAAAAACTCAATTAAAAAAAAAAAAACAAATAACTTTTAGAAATATGGCTTTATCAACTCAATTTCCTAATGAGGTGACCATTATGTTATTTTTTAACCAAGGGTGTGCTGGAGCCAACTTGTAACAGCCATTTTTCAAACGGCCATGGTGGAGGTATTTACACCACATTAATTGGCAGTGCTACAAATCAGTGTCACCTCCATTCATCAGCATGTTACTAAGTGATCTTAATAAGCTGATGATGGAAAAAAATTCTTTAAGGTTTTTGTTTATGCTCCCTTGAAAGCATTTCTATCCAACGAATTTCTTCAACCACTAGTTAACCCTCCCGTGTGCCCTTTGGAGCCCTAGTGGTGCAGTGATTAAAAGCCTGGCTGCTAACCAAAAGGTCAGCAGTTTGAATCCCCCAGCTGCTCCTTGGAAACCCTACGGGGCAGTTCTAATCTATCTTTTAGGGTCGCTATCAGTTGGTATTGACTTGATGGCAACGGGTCTGGCTTTTTTCTTTTTGGTTTTATGTGCTCTTTAACTCTATTCCTAGCCCAGTCTGTCTCTTCTGCTCTCCTGGCTGGGCTGAGGTCCTGTCTGCCCACTCTTCTAGCTTACCTTGCCCATCTCCTCACTATACATAACCTATTTCTCACTCTTCTGATTGTTGCCTAGCTTCACACACTCCGACTCTAAGATTAGGCCATTCAAATCTAATCACCTGCGCCTGTAGCTGCTTCTCTCCCACAAATGACCCCTATATTTGCCCAGCCCAACTGGATCAACCCAAGCAATCCATCTCTTCCTATTCCTGCCTCAAGGCTATTCTACTTTGGGAGAAAAACCACATGATCAGCCTCAACTTCCACTGTGCTCAGTCCTGCTTTCTCCTTGTTCCTGACATTGACTGCTTTATTTGGATGTCGCTCTTCAAGCCCCACTACAGGTCTGCTCAGCTCGCCCTCATTACCTTACTGAGACAAGTTATTTTATGTGAATTGCCTTAGTTTCTACTTTCACAAACCAGTGTACATTGTTTGACTCTGACAGCTGTAGAGTTCCTCAGCCTTTGTCTCCCTGTCCTATAAAAAATAGGTGGGGAAAGCCTTGCTCCTTATTTTCGCCATGTGCTGAAGTCACAATTCCCTTTTCCTTTTTACCACTTGGTTTCTTGAGACAGGATTCTCCGCTCACTGTCTCTATGTATCTGCCAGCCACTCTCTACACAATAATGTGGTGGCTGGTATCTACTGCTCACCAAGCAGGTTTCGAGCTGACCCTGAAACACACTGGTCTCTTTTTGGTCTGCATCCTCATCTCTGTTCTGCATCTGACGCTGCTGACCCGTGTCATCCTCAAATCCCTCCTTGGGTTTTATGACGATTTTTACATGGTTTATCCCTTGCTGACTGTTCTTTCCAGTAGTTCTACCTCTTGCCAACCCTTATGGCTGACAGAATACCAAAGAACAACTTTTATGGTCCCTCCACTTTCTTGACTATAAATACTACTTCGTGTGTGTAACTACGCAACTTACCTTCAGCCTAATTTCAACTTCTGCTCACGAACACCTTGTAACAAGCAACTGAAGATTCAAAAACTGTATGCTCTCTTCCTGCTCCAAGCCTACTCTTCCTTCTGAGCTAGAGACATTACCATCTACTCACCTGCTTATCCAGGTACCTGGGCTTTTTTTCTTTGTCACTCACGTCTAAGCATGCAATGATTCTCAAATCTGTCTCTCCTCTCTATGCTTTGGCTCAGGTCCTCTTTCTCTCCTGCACAGGCTATTTACTAGCTACCATCATCCTGCCTAAGGTACCCTGGTGGCACTGTGGTTAAGCGCTCAGCTGCTAACATAAAGGTCGGTAGTTCGAACCCACCAGCCGCTCCATGGGAGAAAGCTGTGGCAGTCTCCTCTCGTAAGATTACAAGCTTGGAAACCCTATGGGGCAGTTCTACTCTGTCCTATAGGGTCGCTATAGTTGGAATCGACTCAGTGGCACTGGGTTTGGTTTGGGTTTTATTTCCCTGCCTGGCACATAGGGTTCTATCATGGTAGATGATACCGCTGAATTGTGGTGTTGGCGAAGAATATTGAATATACCATGGACTGCCAAAAGCACGAACAAATGTGTCTTAGAAGAAGTACAACCAGAATGCTTCTTAGAAGCAAGGATGGCGAGACTGCATTTTACATACTTTGGGCATGTTATCAGGAGGGATCAGTTCCTGGAGAAATGACATCATGCTTGGCAAAGTACAGGGTCAGCGGAAAAGAGGAAGACCCTCAATGACGTGGATTGACACAGTGGCTGCAACAATAAGCACAAGCATAACAACGACGGTAAGGATGGCACAGGACTAGGCAGTGTTTTGTTCTGTTGTGCATAGGGTCACTATGAGTCGGAACTGACTCAACTGCACCTAACAACAACGACGATAGAACTTGAGGTTACTAACCCCTTTTGAAGGATCTGCTCATGGCACCTCATCTTAAACGAAATCAATTACATGACAGGATTTTATGCCTTGTAAATATGGGTAATAAAGTTAGCTCTATTTTTCCCCGTCTCCCAAATCCCAATTAATTTAGAATTTCCCAGGTATAAACCTATATGCACTAAGTATCCACAGAGTTTTCTCCCACAATGCATTCCCCCTCCACCAGGCTTCTGAACAAAAGTTCCTTTTAGTGATCTTACCTAGGTCCACCCCAAGTCTCTGAGGGAGGATTCTGGGAATGTTTTCTAGCAACCCTCCTCCAGTGATATGGGCAAAGGCCTTGACGTGTCCCGAACGTAGGATAGGTAACAGTGTCTGGCTGTAGATTCTGGTGGGAGTTAGAAGTAACTGCCCTGTACACAAGAAACAGGAGACAGAAACTTAGCCTATACAGATAAGACCAAAGCATCTGAAACAATTCTGAAATGGAGACGTGGTGTGATTTTCCATAGGAACACCAGTTCTACGTGGTGTGATTTTCCATAGGAACACCAGTTCTACATTAAGCAGCAGGATCAGAGGATAATTTAGTCCCTCCTAGTTTTACATAACCAGAGGGTAAGCTCACCAAGCTGTAGCTCAAACATTTCCAAGCAGAAGAGTTTAAGAGAGAGCAAGTTTACCTAAAGTCTGGTCACCACAACCATCAGGTGCTGGAGAGGAGTACTGGAGGGAAGATTTTTCCACAATTTTTCTCACAAGGCTAAACCCATTGCTGTGGAGACCAGATGAAGCTACTCCAATAACCACATCCCCTTCTGTGATCCTGTCCAAGTGAGGAAGTTTCTGATCCCGCTCCATGGCACCGACGGCAAATCCGGCCAGGTCATACTCTCCGGGAGGGTACATGTCAGGCATTTCAGCCGTTTCACCTCCTGTTGAGAAGATAAGAGAAGAGCAAAGACATCACGTGATGTTCATAAATCTGCATAGGAAAGACCGACATCAGCTACTCTTAATGTGAACAATTAAACACATGGTTATAGTCTTAAAACATCCAATAAAAATTACTATTAGTTGCCTAACAGAAGTTTCAACCAAGCAGAATTTCAGGGAAAACAGGGTGAGATATGGTAATATCCCTGCAAGGATGTGTATAGCTACCAAACCTCGTTACTCTAATGGGATGAATGCTCAGCTGAATACATCATTTCTATAGTAATTTAGTTTCTGAAATGCTTTCATATATGTTTGATGTTTACAATGACTCCAGTTTCCAGATGATGGTACAGGCTTAGAAAAATGATACCTGTACAGGCAGGCAGACTCCAAATTAGAAACTATGCTTTGGAAGATGGTTGAGAAGGCAGTTTTTGGCTTTCGGACAGGCTTGCCCACAGAAATGGTAACATAGAAGAGATAGTTTCTATCTATACAGGATCAAATTGACAATAGCAACTTGATAGACAGGAAACCTAGGGGGCAGTGAGTTTATGTTAAGGGAGGAAGAACAATTCAGAAAAGGAAGGTGAGAATGATTGTACAACTTGAAGAATGTAATCAATGTCACCAAATCGTGTATGTGGAAACTGTTGAATTGGTTATGTTCTGCTGTGTATGTTCTCAACAACAACAATAAATAAATAAATAAGACATAACTCAGTTCCTTGGCTAACCTACAAATTTTGGTGAAAATTCTCGTATATACACTGAAGCACTATTTCTATAAACTTGCATACATTTTATTCTCAATCCATTCTGTGTGAACACGTGCCCATCTGCCTTTGCTGTAGGACCAGTGAGGGGTAAACAACCCTTAGGTCTCGCTGCTGAGGGGGCTGCCAAGAAGGGTGGAGATGGGTAACCCTTGAGGAGGGGTTTGAGGGGGCCAGGTTCCAAGTTTTCTTCAGGTAGTAATACCTACGTTTTACCTGCCTCATCTTGTAATGGAGAATCTCTCTTGCTAGCCATACTGGTACCAATCTCGTCTATGCTAAGATATATTTAACAGAAGGATGTGTGACTAAAACGGACACTAGTACCAAGGAGGGCACATCGAGCTTTTCTGCAAGCTTCAGCGACGCCAGCGACAACAGCTTCTGCCGTATCAAGCTCGAGTTTGCCACAGGAGAAGTAGTCCAGGAAGAAAAGAGGCTCTGCCCCTTGCGCCAGGACATCATTGACACACATTGCAACCAGATCCTGACCAATGGTATCATGTTTATTGCACAGCTGGGCAATCTACAGGAAAAACAACAGAAATATCCACGTAAGTGAATAAGTTCCAAATTGTCTCGTGTCAATCTCTCAGTGGAGGCTAACAAATACCACTGCCTTTTGGCTAGCAGCTTTAAAACCTAAAGGCAGTTGCCCCAGGACAGGAACGATTCCCGAAGCCAACTCTTCAGACATGGATTGGACTCGACAATGGGTTGGAGAGGGATGCTGGTGAGGAGTGAGCTTCTTGGATCAGGCTTGAGACTATGCTGGCATCTCCTGCCTGGAGGGGAGATGAGAGGGTGGAGGGGGTTAGAAGCTGGTGAAAAAAAAAAAAACATGAAAAAAGAGACTGGAGGGAGAGAGTGGGCTGTCTCATTAGGCGGAGAGTAATTGAGTGTGTGTATCAAGGTGTATATGGGTTTTTGGGTGAAAGACTGACTTGATTTGTAAACTTTCACTTTTTAAAGCACAATAAAAATTATTAAAAAAAAAAAAACCTAAAGGCAAAAGAACACTAAAAACAAAACCAGTTGCCGCCAAGGTGAGTCCGACTCATGGTGACCCCTGGAGTTGCAGAGTAAAACTGTGGTCCATAGGATTTTCATGGTTATGACCTTTTAGCAGCAGATCACCAGGCCTTTCTTCCAAGGTACCTCTGGGTGGGTTTGAATTGCCAATCTTTCGGTTAATAGCTGAGTGCTTAAATGTTTGTGCCACCCAAAAACACCAAAACCAAGCTCACTGCTGTTGAGTGGTACCTGACTCATAGAGACCCTATTGGAGTGCCTGGTAGATTCCAACTGCCAACCTTTTGGTTAGCAGCTGAACTCTTAACCACTACACCACCAGGGTTTAGAACACTAAATCCTGATCTTCTACTTGGCTCCAAAAATATCCCTTTTTGTTCCCTAAAATACTCTTCCATGCAGATAAAGCCTCAATAACACTGTGTTGTCAGAGACACACAAACATTTTAGCCATATTACATGTGTCTGTGGCACGGTTCTTTTTAGCTTGCATCTGTCAAAAGGGAAAAATATACATTTGATACACGGGAAGTTCCCTGTTATCTTTCACAAAAGCCTTTATTCACAAAGGTGTCTGATTACCTTTAGTTTAGTTCCAACGCCATCTGTTCCAGAGGCCAGGAGAGGATCTTTGAAACCGGCTGCTTTCAAATCAAAAAGACCAGCAAAACCTCCAAGATCAACTTCACAGCCTGTTGGAGAGGAAATTAATTACTTGCTACATTTTCACAGATTAATTAAACACAAATAGTACTTCCACATAAGAACGGCTAAAACGGTAAAAAAAAAAAAAAAAAAGGAATGGCTAAAATAAAAGATGCCTTTCCTGAGTATGGCTAAGAAAGCACCATGGGTTCAAAGAATTGATCAAGAAAGTAATTAGACATGAAAGTGGCATAAATACCCTTTTGAATTTAACACGATAGATAAGAAATGCTCCCCTGAATATTAGAGACAAGAGCGAAGGAAGACGACGGGTAGACAAGAGCGAGGGAAGACGACGGGTAGACAAGAGCGAGGAAAGACGACGGGTAGACAAGAGCGAGGGAAGACGACGGGTAGACAAGAGCGAAGGGAGACGACGGGCTTGGCTTTAGTAGACTAAGACCTCACGGTAACTGGGCTTTAATTTGGAACGTTTCCTTCCATTAAATGTAAAGTCCAAGTCAATTCACGATGTCTGTCAAATTTCATGAATTAATAAAGTTAAGGTCTGACTTACCCGGTCTGGAGGTGGCTCTGGCTAAAGGCTTAATTTTCTTGACCAGCATATCTCCAGCTGCAATATCTACTCCAGAGTCCTTATAAGTCAGACCCCTAAAGAATTAAAGAAACAAAACACAAGAAAACACTATCACCTAAATGTCAGGGGAAATTATTATAATCTTAAAATACGACTTAAAGCAGAAGATATCCCAAGTGTTTCCAAATCCCTTAAGGTGCTTGAAAACTAAAAAAAAAAAAAGGAAAAAAAATCAATGCCCGGGCCCCATCCTTAGAGATTTCACTTTAACTGGTTTAAGGCAGGTCTGGGACCCTGGTAGTGTAGTGGTTAAGAGCTATGGCTACTAACCAAAAGGTTCGTAGTTCAAATCTACCAGCCACTCCTTGGAACCCCTACAGAGCAGTTCTACTCTGTCTATAGGGTCGCTATGAGTTGGAATCATCTCAACAGCAATGGGTTGGTTTTTTAGGGCAAGTCCTGGGATCTGCAATGTGTTTTAAAAATCTCCCTAGTTGATTCTATGGCATCACCTCCACTGAAAACCATGGTTCTAACTTAAACTATTGCTTCCAAAACCACTTCTCACAGGCAGCTACATAAACTGTTATTTTGCCACCATCTTTCTCTGCTCAATTTTGACACCAGAAGGAGTGCCAAAATCAAGGCAAAAAAGTGAAAATTAGGGTTATGAGAACTCTACAAAGAAATCTCTGAACACGCAAGCTGAGTTCTTACTGCAGTAAGAATTTATGCGTTTTCTTACAGTTGATGACTGTAAGAAACAAGATTAAAAACTATGACCAGCTAACGACATCCAGTGCTTGGTTCCATCTGCCACAGCTCAGGGTCATCTCGTATGAGTGGTCCATTCAGAGATCACGTTCATGAACAGCACTGTGAATTCAGTAGTCTTACTGGGATGCAGTGATAAATGAAGAAATACGTTTATTAGAAAGAAGCTACTCAACTAGAGTTGACAACGTAGCCAGTTAACTCCAATCAAATGAGCAGCCAGCCTCGGGTCGCCTTTAGGTAGGAAACAAAGTCCTACTGGTTTGGAAAACTTTCTTCCTTGGTAATAACCAGCAGTTATGCCCTTTCATTTTCTTCATCTTTAAGCTTAAAATAAAGACTGGAATTAAGACTGCAGTCTCTTGAAATAGGTCATTTTAGTGAAATATAGTTATTTCAAAGTGAAAAATGAATTTTAGCATGATATTTTAATGTTCTTGACTCTGAAAATATTCCAATGTTTAAACTTTAAAAATCTGCCTCTCAGTAACAGTATTTATAGCTTGAGTTAAAATCTCATTTCTTCCTAATATATTTTTGACCCATAAAACCCAAAGACTCATTGCCATTGAGTTGATTCTGACTCACAGCGATCATATAGGACACAGAACTGCTCTACAGAGTATCCATGGAGTAGCTAGGGACTTGAACTGCCAACCTTCTGGTTAGCAGCTGAGCTCGTAACCACTATGCCATCAGGGCTCCTTATGACCCACAGATGTACTTAATGAACAATATTAAATGGGATATATACTTAAACAATCAAAATGTCCACATCTGCAGTTAACTGTTTATTTTTACAAGAAAACGATTGTATATACCAATAAATGAATCAATAAAGGGTCAAAAAATGCATTTCAGTAATAGATATAAACATACAGGTAGTGACCAAATGGAACTGCCAAAATTCACACTATAATCAAATCAAGTACAAAAGTTAGATGACCGAAACTCTCATCTTGAATTCTCTGGACAAAAACAGGAACTACAATTTAAATAAAAAAATACATCAATGATATTCACATACTTGACAACTGAAGAGAAAAAAAAAAAAATCCTTAATATCACCATGATTCAGCCAAACTTCAGACATAAAGGGTTACCATGAAACTTTTCCATTTCATTTGAACACCGCAACCAGTTTTGTTTCAAAATAAATACAGTCTAAAGATTAGGTCAGTCCACAGAGAGCAGAGAATACAGAGTAAGGTGGTACAGGGTCAATGGAGTTTTCCACCTGGCCCTCTAGGGCAGCTCTAAAACTGTGCTATAGTCACTTCCAGAGAAGAATTTTACCCGGGCTGCTGGAGGAAGGCTAGGGCACGATAGCCAATGTCCTTCCTATAAACGGCTCCCTCAAACTTTATAGTAGCCAATCCCTTCTTGGCCTCTTCAAGTGCTGATGGGAGATTTTCCCGGATGGCGGTTACTGTGAGGACTCTACCCCCGTTAGTCACCACTTTGCCGTCCTTCAGGGCAGTGCCTGCTTGGAACACCTCCAGTCCTAACGCTTGAGCCTCAGGAAACCCTATAAGAGAGCACATTTTACCTGTTACCCGAAATCACAGTATTTCACACTCGTAAAGTGATTTTCAATTCTCAGAAGTTCCTTTTTTAATTCTTCATCACATTTAAACCCATCTTCACAAGAATCCTCTCAGGCAGGAATAAAGGCAAAATCAAAACCAAACCCACTGCTGTTGAGTGGAATTCTGGCTCATAACGACTCACAGGACAGAGTAGAACTGTCCCACAGGGTTTCCAAGGCTGTAAATCTTTTTGGAAGCTGACTGCACGTGCAGCTAGTGGGACTGAACCTTTCGGTATGGCAGCTGAACGCTTAACCACTACAGCGCTGGGACTCCTGGAATTAACGTAATACAACAGTAATTAAAATTGGTTTCTTTTTCTCTCTGTTCTGCTTTAGGGTGATAACTACATTCCTAAAAACTTGGGCTATCATAAATTTCATGATTATACTCTTAGTTTTTCTGTTCATAAATCCCTAAAAACCACTGTTGCTGTGAAGAAGAAAATGAAATTAAGGCCTCTGACGTTTCAGATTTGAAAATACAAGGTTATTAGAACTTAAAAAACAAAAAACTATATATACATATAAAACACAAACATCACTGAACAAATCCTGCATTCAACATCTATTTTTCACTGAAGAGTAAAAATTTTTTTTAATCATAGCTGTTCAGGTAAAGTTGCTTTCTTTTTTTATAACTAATAGAATCAATGCAGCATAAAACATATTCTTAAGTAATCCTTCCCTTAACATGTCAACTATGACATTTTAAGACAAATTTGATTTAGGTTCTGGGCTCAGCATAAAATCCCTGGCTTCATTTTCTTTCGAACTATTTTTAAGCTTTTGGGTAAAATTTTACACTTAAAACATTATTAGACTGTAATTTCTGTGTTTTAAAATGACCAAAGTAGATTGCTTATACAAGGATAACCTCTTAATTAAAAAACAAACAAAATCAAGCAAACAAAAAACTTCCTTATACCCTTAGTTTTTCTATTCCCTTTCTGGCATGTTGGTTGCATGACAAGATGACTTCTTTAATTTTTTGATAATTTTTTAAAATATTCACAGGCATCCAATACAAAAGTCTGCTAAGGTGGAAATGACTGTTGTAGATTTGTCTGAATCTTAGACAAATTTCACCAATATAAGGGATGTTGGTTCTATCCTTTCTTCCTTTGTCCATTTCAAAAAGCAATTAATTCCCCACTGTCCCAGTTTCTACATGTGGGCTTCCCAGGAAGACTTGATGTCTTGGAAAGACAGTAAACGGGGTGTTGGCTGGGTATTGGGGGAGGCCAAACTACAGCTTGTCAGGGGTCATAAAGCTCTGCCTTTGGAACGGGAATTTAATTGGCATTTTAAAACACTATTTGATTTAACATCATCTAACTAGACCCCTTACCTCCTGTAAACAAAAGGCTATACTTCTGAAAAGGAGACCTGGTGGCGCAATGGTTGAGCGCTCAGCTGCCAACCAAAAGATCAGCAGCTCAAACTCACCAGTGGCTCTGTGGGAGAAAAGACCCAGCGATCTGCTCCTGCAAAATTATAGCCTAGGAAACCCTATGGGGTAGTTTTACTCTGTCTTGTAGGGTTACTATGAGTCGGAAGTGACTCAATGGCACCTGACCACAATTACATTGAAATTGTTTGAGTTCTGCCACTCAAGTGACTATTGGACACAAACGACATGAGGCTGTATGTATCTGTTATCATTCAGAGACCATGCTTCTAAAACGTTATTGATAAAGTTTACACTAATGTTCCTCTGACTCTTACATATTGCTGTTTTTTCCCTGGCTCTGGGTGGGTGGGTGACACTCTGAAACCTTGATGAGGCTCATGTAGGTCTTCTTTTTGCAGGAAAAGAAACGGATGGCAGCTCTTTGAACACAGTGATTCTGGATATTTGCACACACACATCCAATAAGCAACGTGGTCATGTTAAGGACCCCTGAAAGGTTTTGGATGGTTTCGGAGCCTCAAAAAGGTGCACAGCATGAGCATGGAAGGGGTCCCCCTGTGGCTCTGGTCACCTGTCACGCTGTCAGTCACTCTCTTCCTCCTTGATACTCACCTGTGATCTCCACACCCTTGGTGTAGTCTCCAGGATAACCTTTGCTTGCCATGACGACAGCGATGGCGGTGCGGTGTTCCAGCCAAACGGGCAGAGCTGTGCAGAGTAGGCCGTCCAAGGTGGACTGGATCACTTCATAAAGGTCACTTTTAAGAAGTGGGAGAATTACCTGGACGGACATAGTCAACACGGCAAATGAGACAAATCTTAGTTTTCCTTAGATATTGTATTCATTGGGGTACTAGAAGAACTTGCAATATTTTTCAAAGGTAATTTCCTTCCAGGCCGATAAATCCCAAAACAAAAGCACCACCACTCTTCTACAAACTAACACTTTTATATGTTTCTATCATATGTCATGTTTTTAATCACATACATAATAATATTAATGTTACTCACTTGGCACTCTGGGTCACCAAAACGACAATTAAACTCCAGAACTTTTGGGCCATCCTTGGTCAGCATTATACCAGCATACAAAACACCTTTATTAAAAAAAGAAAAAAAAAAAGGGATCTGTAATGAAGATATTGTATTGCGACTATGAAGTCTAGAACATAAACTTCTAACACTCAAAATTCTAGAATAAACATAACAAATGTTACAATAATGGTCGGTTAAAAGGTAGTGGAAAAGAAATAGTTTTGCCAAAGGTGCTGTGTTACCCTATAAATAACGTCTATAACGGTGTCATTGCTCTCACCTGTGTATGGCGTGCCCGCCTGCTGCATGCCATCCACTGTCCTCTGAAGAATAGTATTCTTAATTTTTAGTAACAAATCCTTAGAAACCTGGGAACACAGATACACGTAAATGTCATGGATGTTATTTAAAAAAAAAAAACCATCTCAAATAGTATCACTGAAGAATGAAAGCAGAAAATAAGAACTATCATTTATTGACTACCTGAGATGGGCTGAGTACTTCAAATTCATAAACTTTAAAAATTCTCACAATGACCCTATCGAGTATTTCAGCTTTATTTTGACAGGATAAGAAGGAAGAGCTCTGAAGTAAAATAATTCACAGTCCAGGCCACACAGCTAGTACTGCCATCTCCATGTCCCTGTGCTTCTGTGTGCACAATTTGCATGCACACACACCCTTTTCTTTTACCCTGCTCCTCATTGCCTTGGCAAATGCATGTTAATACTTTAATTTGTTAAGTAATGAGTGTTCTGGTAAATTAGCACAAGCAGAGGCTGGATTCCATGATTAATGCCAAGTGAAAGCAGTATCAGCCTCCATTTCAGGACTCGGCTGATTGTTTAATCACCTCTTACCACTAAAACTACAGGCTTCCAAAAGCATATACTCTTAAAAGAGCTCACCAAAAATAGTTCCCTTAAACATAATGATGGAAAAAAAAAAGTCTCTTTTCACTCTGAAGCTCCTTTGTATCCATCTAGTACATTCTATGCAGAGTTCACAAGTATATATACTTAAGAATCTGAGTTAATAAATCTAACTGTCAAAATTAAACTCGTGGACGGTTCTTAAATTAAAATCACCATTACCAAATGTAGTTTCAATACTTACACCCAAACCAAACCAAACCAAACCCACTGCTCTTGAGTCGATTCTGACTCACAGCAACTCTACAGGACAGAGTAGAACTGCCCCACAGCGTTTCCAAGGCTGTGAATCTTTACGGAAGCAGATTGCCACATTTTTCTTCTGCAGAGCAGCTGGTGGGTTTGAACTGCCAACCTACCAGTTAGCAGCCGAGAGCTCTAGCCACTGTGCCACCGTGGTTCCTTCCAATACGTAAAGTCAAAATAAAAAATCGAGTTATGTATAGTTTTGTTTTCGATCTTTTAACAAAGAAAAATATCTAAAAGGCGCTGTAAGTACAAACGATCACGACTATCATCAGTGAAAAGGGGTGAGTTTCTCAAGTGCTAATTTACTTATAACAAGCTCAACGCAGATTTCTCATACTGTCCAGAAACTGCTGGAAGCACACTTTATCTATCCTTTATGAAGCAGTAGGACCAGAAGAACAAATTATGATTTCACTTGGTTTTCAACTCATGTCTCTATGACACACACGCATGCACCCATGTACACATACACATTTACTGAGCACTTATGTCCTGAGCCCTGACTATCTGAAGATGAAGAAAAGATTAGACCGCAACAGGCTCCCATGGATTAACAACAGGATGTTGGGAGGAGGGGTTTGAGAGGATCTGTTCAACTGGCTTAGCTTCATTCTTCCAAGGCTTTTAGCAACAGAAAAGGATAGTTTTAAAGACAGGGCCACTAATTACCGTGACAATTCCTCCACGAAAGGAGATCAGAAGAGATACTTCACATCTAATAGAAAAACCGACTTGTTCATTAATAATTTACAAAAAAACAAAAACAAAAAAACCCCAGAAGAAGAGCTCTTTGAGAAGATCACATATTACTGAATTTCAGTCAGGCCGCTGCGAAGTACCTGAGGTGCTGGGCAATAGGCTCCCATGCCCCCCGTGTTGGGGCCAAGATCTCCTTCCAGCAATCGCTTATGGTCCTGTGCTGGGGGCATAGAGGCCACAGTTCTTCCATCAGTGAAACACAGGCACTACAGAGAAAACAAAACAGTCCACTCAGTTAAATGCCAGAAAAGTAAAAAAAATAACTTACTAAGACAAATTACATATATTTTACCTACTCTTGGCCCTGGTGGTGCAGTGGTTAAGCATTTGGCTACTAACCAAAAGTTCTGCAGTTCAAAACCAGGCACTCCTTGGAAAACCTATAGGGTATTCTACTCTGTCCTATAGGGTCACTAGGAGTTGGAATCTACTTGATGGCAATGGGTTTGGTTTTTGGTTTTACCTACTCTTAAAGAAAAGTTTCTTATTTGAAGCATAATGAGTTGAAAAATAAATAACCCCAAGGTACGTACATCAAAAACCAGAAGATGTTGTATATTCGACTTCTGAAGGATCTGCAATTTCTGAGCTAGGTTAGGGAAAAACGAAGCTACTCTCAAAATAAAATATTCCACCATTAAGCTTGCTGGCACTAGAATCTTATTTAAGGTGGCTTTATTCCACTATTTATCATATAGAGAGCTTTGTGAAACAAAAACCACTAATGTTTGGATGAATCTAGAATATCAGTGTGTGAAATGTTATTGTGCTCCCCCACCAGTACAGGAGGGACAATTAAAAGAGATGATAAAAGTTCTCTGTGTGTTTGCATTCCAGGTATGGAACACATATAAATTCCTTTGTAGCTGGGGGGGAGGGGAAGGGGGGCTTCGGTTTCAGATGAAGCAACCAGGGTAAATCAAGTCTTTTGGGGGCTCCTAAATCAGATAAAACAGCTTCTTACAAGGTATATGACATGGATTGAATTATGCACCCCCCCCAAATATGTATCAACTTGGTTAGGCCATGATTCCCAGTATTCTGCGGTTGTCCTCTAGTCTGTGATTATAATTTTATGTTGAGAGGATCAGGGTGGGATTGTAACACCACCCTTACTCAGGTCACCTCCCTGATCCAAGGTAAAGGGAGTTTCCCTGGGTGTGGTCTGTACCACCCTTTATCTCTCAAGAGATAAAAGGGAAGCAAGCAGAGAGTTGGGGATCTCATACCACCCAGAAAGCAGCAAAAGCAGCACCAGGAGCAGAGTGCATCCTTTGGATACAGGGTCCCTGCACCTGAGAAGCTCCTCGACCAGGGGAAGACTGAGGACAAGGACCTTCATCCAGAGCTGACTGAGAGAGAAAGCCTTCCCCTGGAGCTGACGCCCTGAATTTGGACTCGTAACCTACTTGACTGTGAGAAAATAAATTTCTCTTTGCTAAAGCCATCCACTTGTGGTATTTCTGTCATGGCAGCACTAGATGACTAAACCAACCACCTAGGACGGTATAAAAGCCAACAGCGAGAAGTATACGTACAGACACCTCTTCTCCTTCGAGAAGCTCTTCAATGACAACTGTTTCTCCAGCTGCTCCAAAAGCTTTGTCCTAATTGTAGGTTTTAACAACAACGACAACAAAAAGTCAGTAAATTTCTAAGCTTTTAGCCTTCACCTAGTTGACTTCTGCATTTTCCACCATTTGTATTACGACCCAGTATGCTGGTAGCTGCCTGACCTGTCCTTTCTGAAAGCCTCAGTGGAATAAACGAATGCTGATTTTCAGTGTGGCAACAATGCAGAACTGGCACTGGCACAGATGAAGTGATCACATTACTAACGCTTTCCTGAGGTTTGGCTTTCAAGTTTCAAATATTTTAACAGGAAAACAGATATTTTCATTATCGTCATATAATCCTTACTCCCAATTAGGTATGTCTGTCTACAATAATCATACCAAAATACACCTCTGAAGGCAGATTTGTATGACGGAAGAAAAACCCACAACAGCCAAGATGGAGCACAAAAGAAAAGCCAAGTGTATTACTTCGTTGCTCTGTTCCTCTTAGGCTTGGGATACACAGGACATGTACTTTTGTCCTCACAGCTGATTTGAGAATTATATACTCTGTAGTTTGAGGATTTTCTGTCTTTTGAGTAGCAGACAACAAAGGATGCTAGAACTTATTTCAAAAGAATTGAGTCAGATTTAGCCACCAGTGTAGATCTACAATACCCTTTTACAGAGATGGATTGTAATACACACTCTACTGCGAAAAATACATGACCTGTGTGTTTGCAAGATGTGTTTCCCCCCATCTTGAGAGACATTTATTTATCCAGAAGGACAAACACTGTATAATCTCACTTATACGAATTGTCTAGAATGGGCAAGTGTATAGAAACCAAAGTATAAAAGTGGTCACGGACAGCAAGGAGGAAGGGGAAAAAGGAACTCAACTGCTCAGGGGACACCGGGCTTCTTTGAAGGGTGATGGGAAAATGTAGAAACGGATGGCGGTGATGATTGGAAAACACGATGAACGTAATGAACGTCACTGAATCGTACAAGTAAGATGTTAAAATGGCAAGTGTTTTGTTACATATATATTTACAACTAAAAACAGTACATCCGGCGTGAATAGAAAACTGAACTTTTCCAGAAAAATCAAGCTACCTGCATGATGTCTTGGACGGCTTTGCAGGCCTCTTCTTTGCTCTTTGCAACGATCACCCCTTTCCCAGCAGCGAGACCACTGGCCTTCACAACCAATGCAGGGAAGTCTGCACTGTGAAGACAGATTAAACTTCAACGTCCAACAAATCCTCACTGTTTCAGGTTTTAAGTCCCTTGGGTTTTACAATGATGTTACTGCGACCACTGTGGCGTATCGTGATTCTGATGTCCTTCCCAGCGGGATTTTTTCCTACACGTTCCTTTACAGTTGTGACTGTAACACTACATTCAATTTTGCTTTTTTTCACTTATCATGACATCACCTAAGCTTTTTCTGTTATGAAAACAATCTTCGTAAGAATAAAACAGATGTATAGAGTGGATGAAAATCGACTGGACAGCAGTAGGTTTTTTTTTTTTTTTTAATAGAGGAAATATGGAAAGGTCTTTAAATTACAAAGTAGCAAACCCTATGCTTATTCACTTAGAAAACGTGGTTATATTAAGACCAATACAAGGATGTAGACACAGATCATTTCTGGAAGTCCACATATAAAGCTGCTGCTGGTAGCTTCTTCTGTTGAGTGGGGCTGGGGATCTGGAAAGACGTAACCAGGGCATCTGGCTACTACTAAATAATCATATTCAGTGTCTGAGAAACCCTATAGAATCATCATAAGGAATGAAATTGATTCAAATGAAAGAAAAACACACCAAGTCTCAGGAAGACGTGTCAGAAAAAAAAGGGGGGGGGCAAAAGAATGTGTCTGCCAACATTCACTAATTGCTCAATGTTTTCCACATTAGAGAACAAAGGATGTTTGCCTTTAAGATTTAGAGCTGGAGTGATGGCAACAGACCAAACGATAATTCGTCACCCTGGTTAATTATTTATGACAAAAAAATCAATGCCCTTTATGTTGAAAACACTGCTGTTTGTCAATCTGGCTGTGAAAAGAGCACAGTACTGCAGGGCGGGAGGGACTTCGTCTCTAGGAAAGACTCACTAATTACTCATTACTGTAGCGTGAATTCCGACTCACAGAGGTACTATAGGACAGAGAACTGCCCCATTGGGTTTCCAAGGAGCGGCCGGTGGATTCGAACTGCTGACCTTTTGGCCATAGCTCTTAATCACTGTGCCACCAGGGCTCCTAATCGGAAAATCATCTTTCTGCAAGGTCACGAGATCGTATAAATACACGTGAACCAAAAAACACCCAAACCCATTGCTGCCAAGTTGATTCCGTCTCATAGTGACCCTATAGGACAGAGAACTCCACCAGAGCTTCCAAGGAGCACCTGCTGGATTTGAACTCCCAACCTTTTTGTTCAGCAGCCGTAGCTCCTAACCACTATGCCGCCAGAGTTTAATATAGGTGTAGGATCCCATTTTATTCTGATATCAGTAAAAGGTGACCTACCCAATATTTACTGTGAACTTCTTTTTTTTCATAACCATACTCTAAATTTCTGACTCAGCATAAGCACGTACCATTACATTTTGAACATAAAAGTGATCCATGCATTTAAATCTCACAACAAAACAACTGCCCTTCCTAGGCAGCCCGCGATCTACCTCATGATAAAGCTGCAGGCTTCTTCAGGTTTGGTGAAAGCTCTCCATTTTGCAGTTGGGATTCCATGTTGATCCATAAACTCTTTGGCAAATCTTTTGCTGGACTCTAACTGAGCCGCTTCTGCTGTGGGGCCAAAGCATCGCACACCTGCAGATGTCAGGTTACCAACAACTCCTGTTGAGGAAACGAGGAGCCTTAAGTGAACCAAGTCCTCTCCAGGGGCTTTTCACACTGAAGACAAAGTAGGATTTAAACCAAGTTTCCATTTCCAGGCTCATCTGGACAAAGCAGATGAACAGCTATGTTTTTCAAGTCGTCTAATAAATATAAATGATAACGTTACTAACACGTGACTCAAGTTCAGCAAACGTCGTTATATACAATTACAGAACTTATTATATGGATGCCAGAATAGAGCAGAATGAAATGAGACCGAGGACTGAACCCAGCCCACTTTTATCTACCTTATATATGTGTGACAGTACCCAAAGTTGGCTAAGAGTCAGGAGACCACTGGCACACACAAAACGTTCCCTAGGGTTACAAATCTGACCTTGCACTCATCTCGTTACTGTCTGAGAAAAGATCTAGGATGCGTAAATTTCAGAAGAGTGAAATTTCTTTCCCAACGTGACACTGTATTAGACGTCCTCATCTGCGAACGTGAGCCAGAGTAGAAGATCTTAAACCTCCCGTAGACACTGTACATGCTGCAACAACAAACAGACACAAACTTTACCAGCAGCCAGAGGCGCCTCTGGTCCAACAACCACGAATTCTATTTTCTCATCTTTGCAGAACTGAGCAAGGGCGGTGTGATCGCTGACGGAGATGGCTGTCAGGGAAACAAACAAAACAGCCCACGTCATTCACAAGCACTTTTTGTTTAATTAAGTGTAAGGCTAAAAACCAAGTACTGTCTTTTGGTATGCTTGTTACCTGAGGGTCTTGTTGTTATAGAGTCTCACTGTGAGAAATTCAGAACAGAGAGCATCGGGCTAACCAACGAAGCTCAGTTTTCTGCCATCACTGTAGCCAGCTAGAAGAAAATACCAGCTAACCTACAAAAGAGCTGTAAAGTGCTCTCTTGATCGCGGTGTTCACATCACCAGTGTCGACTACATAGCAAACAAAGTATTATCACAGAACATACTTGGAACTGGTCTTTTAATGTCATTCAGTTAAGATTTATCTCTCTTGATTGTGGTGTTCACATCACCAGTGTTGACTACACAGCAAACAAAGTATTATCACAGAGCATACTTGGAACTGGTCTTTTAATGTCATTCAGTTAAGATTTATCAAGAACCCACTATGTGCTAGGTAGGAACTCTGGCAGTGCAATAATTAAGTGCTTGGATGCTAACTGAAAGGTTGGCCGTTGGAACCCCCCAGCTGCTCCGTGGGAGAAAAGACCTGGCGACCTGCTCCGGTAAGGGTTAACAAAAACCACACCCATTGCTTTCAAGTCGATTCTGACTCACAGTGACCCTACAGGACAGAGCAGAACTGCCCCATAGGATTTCCAAGGAGCAGCTGGTAGATTCAGAACTGCCAACCTTCTGGTTAGCTGCCAAGCTCCACTGCGCCACCAGGGCTCCCCTGTAAAGGTTACAGCCTAGGAAACCCTATGTGGCAGTTCTACTCCATTCTATAGAGTTGTTATGACTTGTAATCAACTCGATGGCACAGGACATGTGCTACGTGTTTAGTCTTCCAGACTCAGACGAACTAGGAAGAAGGGTCTGGCGATCTACTTCTGAAAATCAGCCAACGAAAACTATGCATCACAGTGGTTTGATCTGTGACCAATCATGGGGATGGTGCAGGACCAGGCACCATTTTGTTCTGTTGTGCACGGACTGCCATGAGTCAGGGGCTGACTCTCTGGGCAGCTAACAAACACGTGCTAGATAGTATCGTAAACACTGGGGCTAAGATATTAACATAAACAGGGCATCTACACTTACGATGTTTACGTTCCACTGTGGCAAAGCCAGGTAACTAACATCTAAACGAGAAACTACTGGGTATAAACAGATTGCACAAATGTGATATGAGATGAATTGGGAGGCTGTTTTCAGTTATAATGATGGTTCTCTCTGAGGCAGAGACATTTAGGCTAAGAACTGATGGACGATTTTAGTTAAGACCCAGTTCGCCTCTTCAACCTAGAGACCAGGTAAATTTTCTTTTCTGATGCAGCTCTAAGTAACTAGCAGTAGCACTGGCCACGTACCAGGCCTGGGTCCCACAGACGCTCTCTGCCTCACTCTAACTAAACTACCATTCTTCAGTTGGCTGAAGCCTCAGTGACTCCGCACATACCTATATGGGATGGGGCAAGAGGTAGTATCTGCGATGCCTAAGGTACATATCCAGAAAAAGTCATGAGTTCTCAACCCACAGGAACTGCTTGACTCAGGTAGGGATGGAGTACCGTGTACCCTGGGTTAAGAGCTCCATGTATAATTGTGCTGAGTAGAGCCAACTACATCAGCATGTGCTCAGTAAAAGCGAGAGTACACATCTAACCTCGGCAGCTGCCAGTGCTAGCAGCCTTATGACAATCTTAGGAGGCTCTGATGGGTATCATGTTTTAATAAAGTGTACCAGTTCTCCAGTAAACAGATTCAGCACTGCACCTCACCCCAAGAGCTAAAACCCCAGGGAAGCATGCATTTTCTTCGTTGTTTTTTTCTTAGTACGTGCCACATAGAGTACTTAGGCAGTGTGGACAGGATGCAAAATCAGATAGAAAAGTTCCTTGTCCTTACGCAGCTTACATTCTAGTGGGTGGGTTGGGGGTGGGTGGAGAAAAGACAGACAATACAGAAGGAAAGAGTAAAAATAAACAGTGGCTCATGACAGAAAACAAATGAGACGGGGTGGAAACTTGCTGTAGTTAGAAACTTCAGGAAAGGTCTCTCTGAGGTAACATTTGAGGCCCGAATGACGGGAACAAATGCTGAGTCCAAGAGAGCTCTGTTTGGGAAACTGGCAGGAGAGCATGGATGAAGCACAGTGAAAAGAGAAAAAAGGGACATAAAAGAAAAGGCTGGAAAGGCAGAAGGAAGCCAGATCACAAAAGGCTTTGTAAGACACAATAAAGGGTTTGAGCTTTATTCTAGTTGCCATGGGAAGCTGCCAAAGAGTTTAACGTAGTGTGTGAACTGATCATTTTTATCAGTGGAAGGGATAAGGGTTGAGATCTATTATGGAATTAGAATTACCAGGATTTACATTTTCAGAGAACTGCTCAACTTTTCATTTCCAAAAATAGACATCGAAATGCTTCTAATCTACTATTAAGTACTTGTTACTTTTTCGATGAACGTGTTTTATAAAATATGGGTTTAAGGTAACCTAAGAGAAGAAAATGTCACATCATGAAGAATAGAATACCTTAGGCTTACTACACATGCAGATATTCAAATTACCACGTAACTTTTAAGGCTGACAAAACAAAAACATCTGAATAGCAATCTATGGCCAGAGGTGGCTGACAGCGTATCACAAACCATAACTACTATTTCCCACTTTAAAACACGATTACCAGCATTTGAAATCTTTTCGGAGCAGGCAGTGCCTGCATTTCCTGGGGCGACCAACACTTGTTTGACATGATGAGACTGGGCAAGTTTCCAGGCCAGAGTATGTTCCCTTCCTCCATTGCCAAGGACAAGCACTCGGGCTGCCATGGTTGTCTGTGAAGCAGGAACTCTGAAGAAAAACACACGCTGCATAAAGAAAACCACGGTTGATATTTTAGAGTGCACATCTTTTAGAAACCACGATTTGCAAATGAACCCTGGGATTCATTTTTGAATAAAAAATTGAGATTCATAAACAGAGAAACGACTGCACTAGGAGGGCATAAGAGGTATTTTCAAGGAAAATGCATGGACTGAAATATCTGAGATAAACTTATCCTTAAATCCAGATAAAGGACTGCATTTTCCTGGAATAACAGGTGCAGTGAAGGAATAGATCAGGAGCCCTGGTGGAGCGGTCAAGAGCTCGGCTGCTAACAGAAAGGTCGGCAGTTCAAATCCACCAGCCACTCCTTGCAAACCCTATGGGACAGTTCCACTCTGTCCTATAGGGTCGCTGTGAGTTGGAATCGACTCGACAGCAACAATTTTTACTTTTTAACAGTTAATTACGAAACAGCATCACTTAGCCCGAAACGATCTACATCAGGGTGGTTCGGAGGCCTGGGTTTTGGTTGAGACTCTGCCTTTCATTAGCTGGGAGCCCCTGAGTAACTTAACTACCCTCCTCGGGCCTCAGTCGCCTTATATTTAAAACGAGCAACTTATAACCAGAACAAGAAAGCCGGGTAAAACTATTTCCAACCCTTTGCTGAATAATAAAAACAGAAACCAATTACAAAAGCGGACCTAATTAATCTGCTGCAGACAATGGGTGCATAGAAACAAAACACCATAAAACGGGCACAACAGCTTAAGTCTTGGGCCTAAGAAAACATAAATAGACAAGAAAGTTAAAGCCCTGACACCACAGAAAGCAGGAAAGGTGATAAAGCCAACGTAAGCCCCAGGTAAGAGCAAGGGAAGAGCACGTGGCCAACCTCCACCCCCCACATTGGGAAACAAAGACGAAAATCCCGACGGCCACACCCGACACCGAGCAGCCACACCAAGCACAAACGTGCTTTCTCTCAAGGCCGCGGCTTGCTCACGCACCGAGCTGGCGGCCGCGCTCCGACTCGAACTCACGTCGGCGCGCTCCGAGCCGGACCGCCGCGGCGGAAGTCAGCCGGGCCGGATCCGACGCGCACCCTCCCGCCGCCCGCGCTCCTCCCCGCCCCGGGCGGGCGCCGCCGCCTCATTGGCCTGCTCTGCGCTCGGTCCCCGCGGCGAGGTAATCCAGTGTGGTTCCCGCCCCCGGGCGCGGCCAGAGCCTGCTCTTGAGCAAAGCTGTCAAGCGGCGCACGTTCCGAATGTGACACTAACACCGGCGCCACGTAACGTCGCCGCTGCAGCCCGAGAGCCTCCCAGCTCTGAGGAGGGGGCGCTGCTAGCGAGGGTCCGCACTGAGCAGCCAAAGCGCAAAGTCTCGTGACGCGCCCGGCTTTGAGAACCGGTCGCTCAGGACCTCCGGCCTCTGGCTAAGATTGAGGTCGATGATAGGCTGCAATGGGACAGGCGGGGTGAAAGCGTGTTCTCCGCATTCTCACAATAGGGGCGCGGGCTGGCCCGTGCTTTCCTGGATGCGTCTCCCTGACCGAACAGAACTTGGCGCCACACGGGGACGCCTGTAGGCCCCATGTCAAAACATTTCCCCCTTTTTCATAGCATTTAATCTCGGGCATTTAGTCGCTAAATAAACCTATTAACCCCTTTCTCCGGCCCCGCCCCCCCCCAAAACAATGTTGGGGACTGATAAGCGGACACAGTC
Organism: Elephas maximus indicus; assembly: GCF_024166365.1. Taxonomy (NCBI): domain Eukaryota; kingdom Metazoa; phylum Chordata; class Mammalia; order Proboscidea; family Elephantidae; genus Elephas; species Elephas maximus. The sequence continues at coordinate 28,053,913 of NC_064836.1, read as the reverse complement.
GCCTCGGGAGAGGTTTCTCCTGTAATGGCGCCTGCGTCAGACACTAACATGGCGGACTGAGCCGTGCGCGGCGCAAACGTCAGCAGCTCTACCCCAGCCGCTCAGGAACAGCGGAGGAAAGTGGAACCGTGCTCACTGATTGGCTCGACGGCAAAGCGTGCCTGTGCCATCGCTCTTACAGGAGCCAATCAAGAAGCGGAGAGACGGAACTGGCCGCAGCGCCGCCTCCCGAGGCATGCTGGGAGCCTGGAGGACTAGCGAGGAGGAGCTGAGAGAACGGAGCGGACGCCATGGCGACCAACATCGAGCAGATTTTTAGGTCTTTCGTGGTCAGCAAATTCCGGGAAATTCAACAGGAACTTTCCAGGTAAACGATTCCCAGACTGTTCTCGTCCCAAGGGTCCGTTAGGGCCCATTGTAGCTTTTCCTGGGGCTTTTCTTCAGAGAAGCCGTCGTTCCTCGGCTCGGGCCCCGCTACAGCCCCGCCTGGGCCTGGGATCCATTTTCCGGCTTCCCCTCCCCCCTCCGCGCTCTGCTTCCCTGCGAGGAACTTGGCCCTTTCCGCGGTGACCCGGGCTCCCTCATTCGGGCCGAGTTACGATGCTGGCGCTTCTCTCCCGGCCGGCCACCCCCTAGGCCTGAACGCCTCGCAGGCCGGCTTGTCCGCGGCGGCCGGGCCTAGGCCCCTCGGCTCCGCCTCCGCCGCTCCCCTCCCCCTCTCGGCCGAGCTGGCCGGCCGGTGCCGCTGACCGGAGAGGGTCTCCAACGGCCATTTCTTGGGTGATCTTCAGCCCGCTTTGTTTTTGTAATCTTCAGACGGTTTGGGAATGAGCATTCGTTAATTGGATTATTCGGGCCCCAGCGTCTTATGATTTCCGTCCGTCGACATTCTGATGAGACTGAAATGAAAGTAGCTGAAATTAGTTAGGTATTTTGTAAAAATATTTGAGGTGAGGATGGTAGGGCTCTTTGGGGTATGAGTCATTTTTTAATTTTAACAAGTGGAAAGTGGGCTTATGTGTGTAGTTTGCTTTTTCTTGCCACTCGTGCCCCAATTGACATATTTGACCAACCCGCTACTTTTACTGTCGCTGATACATGTTCTGGAGTTTAGGCTTGATTCCACGCAAATAGAAAGGGAAGTGACTTCCAAAGAAACAGTTGTTTACTCAGAGAGGAAAGTACTGTGGGTCGTGTTGTTGTTCAGTGGTTGTCTTAATATTTTTGCTTTGTGTAAAATACTATTTTCAAGTGTAGAGATAGGAAAGAAAGCTTAAGTCAGATATTTGAGTTCGAATGTTTTTGCTAGTTGTGTGTTAAAAGTAGAGCGTATGAGCAGTGAGTAAACTTGAAAATAAAAGCGTGATTGTAAATTAAGTGTCCGAATTAACATGAGATTATTGGGGCAATGGAGTAATATTGCTAAAATTGTCCAAAGTGTTATTTTTGCAGATGTATTGTTTTTTAGATGGGAAATGTATCTGCTCATTATATGGTTTTTTAAAAAAATTATATGCTAATGTTTTTAGGATAATGAAAGAAAACTTGAGCAAAGGGAATGTAATTTCCCTGAAAGCTTTTTAATAGTGGCATGCAGAAAGTCGTGTGTTTGCTTAGTGTGTAAGTTTTGCTTTTGTAAGTAACAAAAATCAGTTTTTTATTAGAAAATAAATATTATTGTAGAATATTTAAAAGAAAGAAAATGAAAACTACCCGTGTAATTATTGGTGTTATGCCCCTTTATTTTCCTGTGCAGATACAGATCTGTAATTATATATATGTTATGTGCAATGGGATTGTTTTTCTTTGTTTTGGTTTTCACTTAATATATAAACAAGTTTGTCATACCACAATCTCGGTAATCTTTGGCAACATTGTTCATGGCTGTGTAGAATTCCATTGTGGGAATGTATCGTTGGATAGCTAGGTTGTTTGATATTTTCATTGTTTTTTAGTAATTTCAGTTTGCATCCTGGTAGCAGTCATAAAAATTGAGAGATAAGGTTCAATCATGATAATTTCCTCATAGATTGAACTTTTTTTAGTGTACTTTTCTGATTTTTCAATCTGGGGTCCTTTAGAAGGGAGAGTTACATAATAAGTGTTTGGGAAAAGTAAAAAGAAGCACTCAAAGTCTAAAAAGAGTATTAGAGAAAGCAATTTATTACTGTCGAAATACAAGATACGTAGCTTCACCATAAGCAACATGTAATGTGTTATCAATTTAAAAATATTTTGGATTATTTGCCATTTCATTAAGGTTTTTTCTCCGTCTGCTCTTAGGTACATCAGTGTGGGTAATGAGGCTGACCTTTAGATATTTAAGATAAGTAACATAAGTATTGTATGTAGTTGGTGGTTAAGAGGATGCTCTGCTTATGAATACCAGCTTCATTTCTAAGTAGCTGTGTGACATCCAGCCAAGTTTCTTGTTCTCTCTGTGCCTCATTTTCCTCCCCAAATGAGAGTAATGGCATGATTATAGAGGTTTGTTAGGATTAAATTAGTTAAAAATGTAGAAGAGTGACACCTAATTAGTAGTTAAGTGTTAGTTTTTACATGATTCGTTGTATTAGAAAACTGAATATTTCCTATTAAGATTTATCTAGTGAGTATTTTCATTTTTTGACCATTGAGACCTTTATCAGGTATTGAGCATAATTGTTGTTTTCAGTTAGGTAGAATTGAGCTGTTGAAATTATATGGTTTTTCGAAAACATTTTTGTTAATTTATACGATAGTAGTAAAAAAAAACAACTGTAAATGATATGTTCTTATATCTGTCAATATTCTCTGGCCCTGTAGATTGAAAATATGTTAGACTACCCACTCATTTTTTCTTGGTATAATAAATTATTGCTTGTTTTGTGAGTTTTTTTTAAATATCATAAAATTTTTTGGTACTGGGATTTTTTTATAACTGGGTTAAAACTTCCTGCATGTATTTTTCTTCTTACGCTTTGTGATATTCTTTTAGCAGTCTAAACCTGATCTGAGGCTACAAGTTATGTTATATTCTTTTTTACCTAATGTGTCTGTGGCTAATTTTTGTGTTCTGGGATATTATTGAGGTAATCGTGATCTATGCACAGGCATAGCTTGATTGTACCCATAGTTTCTACTCTAACGCTAGGTCATATATTTTTCTTTGAATTTGTGATTTGGCTCTTAATAGTTTTTGTACTTGAGGGAAATAACCTGTGTAACCCAAAAGCCTCAATTAAAAATTTTGGGAGTATTTTATTTAAAAAAAAAAAAGGTAAATTTACTTTTGCAGTTCTGAGAACTTTAATAAGTAAATGTGTAAAAATGAAAATGTACCAGGTAAGTAGATAGTGTTAAGGCAGCACTGTTACTGGAAATAGCACCTGAACGAACCATAAAAGGGGTGAATTCTATGAAGAATTTGCTATAAAATTATTTTAATTAGTTGAACTATGAGTGTTGATTTTATTGTATGGTATATTAAAAATGTTAATGAGTTTTGGTAACTTCTCTTATCAAGTGGGAGGAATGAAGGCCAGCTGAATGGTGAAACCAGTACACCTATTGAAGGAAACCAGGCAGGTGATTCAGCTGCTTCTGCCAGGAGCCTACCAAATGAAGAAATAGTGCAAAAGATAGAGGAAGTACTTTCTGGGGTTTTAGATACAGAACTACGATATAAACCAGGTAAGTTAGAGATAATAAGCTATCTCAAAAATTTTGTTTCAAGGTTTTTTTTTTTTTTTTTGAAATCTGAATGTTAATAGTATTATATTTTGACTGCAAGGTATTTAAAATGTCTACTAGCTATAAAACTTCAGTACATTTAAGTTTTTGTTTAATTGATTCGTCGCAGACTTTCTTGTTTAAATATTTCTTTGCAAATGCAGTTGTACTGAAACATGAGCATTGATGCACTTATTGGCTTTGCTGGTGGAATGTGACTTTTATTTAATTCAGTCTTGTAATACCTCAGTGCCAGGATTTTGAATGTAGGTTTTCATAAAACACTCGTATAAATACCTGTTTTGAAAGGTACAGGAGCCTGGATCAAACCAGTAGTGACTTTTAAAATTTACCCTGGAAAGTTTTACTTTAAAGCCCAAGCTTAGAGCTTGTTTTGGAAACCCTGGTGGTGTAGTGGTTAAGTGCTATGGCTGCTAACCAAGAGGATAGCAGTTCGAATCTGGCAGGCGCTCCTTGGAAAGTATGGGGCAGTTCTAGTCTGTTCTGTAGGGTCGCTATGAATTGGCATTGACTCGATGGCAGTGGGTTTGGTTTGGTTTGGTTAGAGCTTGTTTTGTTTTTGCATCCATCCTACTTAAAAGTGCAATGAATTGGGGAGGGAATCATTGTTTGGATTTTTTTTTTTTTTTAGTAAGAAATAAATAATTGATGAAGTGAAGGATTTATGATCAACGACAAAAACAGTATCTTCATTTAGTCTTGGAATTGTGATGTGCTTGGTCTTCTTTTTGACATGGAATATGGTTTAAAAAGCATAGATTTTAGCCATGGTTAGAATCGTCGCTCTCTGGAAGTACATACTAGCTAACTTAACATTTGGTGTCATAAAATAAACAGTATTTGGTAGAAAATGACTACTTTTGCTTTGGCGTGTGTCTTTTCATGTATTGATTTATTTTTTTCTGTAGTCTTAATGGCCTGGATTTCTGATCAGCTTTTTCTGGGATCACTGATTTATATAATTTGATATTGGCATTAGATTAAATCCCATCTGCTTATAAAACGAATTATAAACCACATACTTTAGCGTATGCAAATTGAAATGCTCTTAAATTAGATGTTAAAGGCTGTAAGAATTTTCTCCCCAAAACCACTTTATTTAAAAAAAAAAAAAAAGGAAAAAAAATTGTTAGTAATTTCAGAAGAGTATTGGGGGGAAGTTTTTTTTTTTTTTTTTAAATTGGAACGTAACAGATGGGTGCGATAAGATAAAATTTGAGGATTGTATTGATTACATTTCTCATTCAGATATTTGTATACTGTATGACAATAGTAATATCAGCTTAGAGCTTACATTTGCTGAGTGCTTACTGTGTGCCAGGCTTTGTTCAGTGTCCCTCTGTTTTAACTCAGTCATCTAACTCTGGGAGGCACAGAGAGTCATTTGGCTGAGACTATTTGTCTAATAAGTGGTAGATGCGGGACCTAAAGCATGCAGTCTGTTCCAGTGCCGGTGCCATGTTGCTTCCTATATAAGAAGGGGTTATAAAGTAATTGCAAAAATGGTTTGATTGTTCTCTTTTAAAGTATTGTGTGTGGTCAGATTGACAGTAGCAACTGAAAAGGTTAGATGAGAAGCTTTGAGGGCAGTGAGCTTATGTTAATGGTGGAGGAATAATTTGGAAAAAGGATAGTGAGAATGATTACACAACTTTAAGAATGTAATCAGTGCCACGGAATTGTATGTGTAGAATTTGTTGATTTGGCGTATGTTTTGCTGTGTAAAACTTTTCATCAAAAGATTATTTAATTTAGCTATTACTATAGAAATTCTAAGGAGCATTGGTGGCTTAGTGGTTAAAGCAACTGACTGCTAACTGAAAGGTTGGAGGTTTGAAACCACCGGAGGCGCTGTGGGAGAAAGATGTGGCAGTCTGTTTCTGTAAAAATTTACAGCCTTGGAAACCCTATGGGGTTGCTGTGAGTTGAAATCGGCTTGATGGCAGTGATTGGTTGGCTTGGTAGAGCAGTTCTAACAGTAATATGAAAGAGTCGTTTAAAAGTAATTTTCTGGAATTTGTGAGCTGGAGAAAATTTTAGTAGAATTTGGTAAAACACGTCTTACTTCTAGATAAGTTTTTGGAATAAACTAATATTTTTAATCTCAGCTTTAGTCCTCAAATTAGTCGATTTACAAAAAATAGTTGATATGGCAACTTTGTATCTCATTAGTGCACACAGGAGTGTGAACATATGGTAAATGTGGGTATAAACATATAAATACGTGCCTTGTGAGTATAACGAGGTGTCATACAATGGTGTTTTAACATGGAATGTAAATCTTGGTTTATGTCATTTATCTAAATCTATTTTGGGGGATGTCTGACAATTTTAATTTCTCTTAATTTCAGACTTGAAGGAGGCTTCCAGAAAAAGTAGATGTGTATCTGTACAAACAGATCCTACTGATGAAATTCCTAGCAAAAAGTCAAAGAAGCATAAAAAGCACAAAAATAAAAAAAAGAAAAAGAAGAAAGAAAAGGAGAAAAAATATAAAAGACAGCCAGAAGAACCTGAGTCAAAGCCAAAATCTCATCATGATGGGAACATAGATATAGAATCAGATTCCTTTTTGAAGTTTGATTCTGAGCCTTCAGTGATGGGACTGGAGCATCCTGTAAGAGCACTTGGCTTATCTGAGACCGGTGATTCCCCTGCAGTTGTGCTAGAACCTCCTGTAGTTGCAATGGAGGTATCAGAGCCACACAACTTTGAAACTCTGAAGCCAGCTACAAAGACTGCAGAATTGCAAGTTGAGTCTACATCTGTCATCTCAGAGCAGTCAGAGCATTCTATGGCAGTAATGCTGGAACCATCCACGGCAAAGATTCTGGATTGCTTTCCAGCAGCACCAGTGCCTACCCCAGCACTAGTGCTGAAGTCACCTGAGCCGGTTGTAACAATGTCGATGGAGTATCAGATGACTCCTGTGCTGAAACCTTTGGAGAGCACATCTCCAGAGCCATCAAAGATCGTGTTGGTAGAGCCTCCAGTAGCAAAAATGCTAGAGTCAGCAGAAACCCTCGTGGAATCCTCAGAGACATCTGCTGAGGTGCACCCTGAGCCAAGCACATCGACAACAACGGGCTTTCCAGAGTCATCTGTACCTGACGTACTAAGATTGACAGAGCAGCCTGTAGAAGTACCATTGGAGAGTGCAGATTCATCCATCACAAGACCGCAGGAGTTGCTGGAGCTGCCTAAGGCCACGGCGTTGGAGCTGCCGGAGTCGTCGGTGGCTTCAGTGATGGAGTTGCAGGGGCCACCTGCGACCTCCATGCCGGAGATGCAGGGGCCCTCTGTGACTCCAGCGCTGGAGTTACCTGGGCTTTCTGCTACCCCGGTGCCAGAGTTGCCAGGGCCCCCTTCTACCCCAGTGCCTGAGTTGCCAGGGCCCCCTGCGACTGTAGTGTCTGAGTTGCCGGGGCCCTCTGTGACACCAGTGCCACAGTTGTTGCAGGAATTGCCAGGGCTCCCAGCATCATCTGTGGGGCTGGAGCCACCACAGGAGGTGCCAGAGCCACCTGTGATGGCACAGGAGTTGCCAGGGCTGCCTGTGGTGACAGCGGCAGTAGAGTTGCCAGGGCAGCCTGTGGTGACAGTAGCAATGGAGTTGACCGAACAACCTGTGACGACGACTGAGTTGGAGCAGCCTTTGGGGATGACAACGATGGAACACCCTGGGCAGGCTGAGGTGACAACAGCAACAGGGTTGCTGAGGCAGCCCGAGGCAGCGATGGTGCTGGAGTTGCCAGGACAGCCAGTGGCAACGACAGCGCTGGAGTTGCCGGGGCAGTCTTCGGTGACTGGGGTGCCAGAGCTGCCAGGGCTGCCTTCGGCAACTAGGGCGCTGGAGTTGTCGGGGCAGCCTGTGGCAACTGGGGCACTAGAGTTGTCTGGGCAGCTCATGGCAGCGGGGGCACTGGAGTTCTCGGGGCAGTCTGGGGCAGCTGGAGCACTGGAGCTTTTGGGGCAGCCCCTGGCAACAGGGGTGCTGGAGTTGCCCGGGCAGCCTGGGGCACCAGAGTTGCCTGGGCAGCCTGTGGCAACTGTGGCGCTGGAGATTTCTGTTCAGTCTGTGGTGACAACATCGGAGCTGTCAACGATGACCGTGTCGCAGTCCCTGGAGGTGCCCTCGACGACAGCGTTGGAATCCTATAATACGGTAGCACAGGAGCTGCCTACTACATTAGTGGGGGAAACTTCTGTAACAGTAGGAGTGGACCCCTTGATGGCCCAAGAATCCCATATGTTAGCTTCTAACACCATGGAGACCCATATGTTAGCATCCAACACCATGGACTCCCAGATGTTAGCGTCCAACACCATGGACTCCCAGATGTTAGCGTCCAACACCATGGACTCCCAGATGTTAGCCTCTAGCACCATGGACTCCCAAATGTTAGCAACTAGCTCCATGGACTCCCAGATGTTAGCAACCAGCTCCATGGACTCCCAAATGTTAGCAACCAGCTCTATGGACTCCCAGATGTTAGCAACCAGCTCCATGGACTCCCAGATGTTAGCGACCAGCTCCATGGACTCCCAGATGCTAGCGACCAGCTCCATGGATTCCCAGATGTTAGCGACTAGCTCTATGGACTCCCAGATGTTAGCAACTAGCTCTATGGACTCCCAGATGCTAGCAACCAGCACCATGGACTCCCAGATGTTAGCAACTAGCTCTATGGATTCTCAGATGTTAGCATCTGGTACTATGGACTCTCAAATGTTAGCTTCCGGCACCATGGATGCCCAGATGCTAGCATCTGGTACCATGGATGCCCAGATGTTAGCATCTAGTACCCAAGATTCTGCTATGTTGGATTCAAAATCTCCTGATGCCTATAGGTTAGCTCAGGATCCTTACAGATTAGCCCAAGATCCCTACAGGTTAGGACATGACCCTTATCGGTTAGGTCATGATGCCTATAGGTTAGGACAGGACCCGTATAGATTAGGCCATGATCCCTACAGACTAACTCCTGATCCCTATAGAATGTCACCTAGACCTTATAGGATAGCACCTAGGTCATATAGGATAGCAACTAGGCCATATAGGTTAGCACCTAGACCCCTGATGTTAGCATCTAGACGTTCTATGATGATGTCCTATGCTGCAGAACGTTCCATGATGTCATCTTACGAACGCTCTATGATGTCCTATGAGCGGTCTATGATGTCCCCTATGGCTGAGCGTTCTATGATGTCAGCTTATGAGCGCTCTATGATGTCAGCCTACGAGCGCTCTATGATGTCTCCTATGGCTGAACGCTCAATGATGTCAGCTTATGAGCGCTCTATGATGTCAGCTTATGAGCGCTCCATGATGTCTCCCATGGACCGATCTATGATGTCCATGGGTGCTGACCGGTCTATGATGTCGTCATACTCTGCTGCTGACCGGTCTATGATGTCATCGTACTCTGCAGCTGACCGATCTATGATGTCATCTTACACTGCTGATCGTTCAATGATGTCTATGGCGGCCGATTCTTACACTGATTCTTATACTGATACATACACGGAGGCATATATGGTGCCACCTTTGCCTCCTGAGGAACCCCCTACAATGCCTCCATTGCCACCTGAGGAGCCACCAATGACACCACCACTGCCTCCTGAGGAACCACCAGAGGGCCCTGCATTAACCACTGAGCAGTCAGCATTAACAACTGAAAGTACATGGCCTACTGAGTTGCCAGCATTGCCTCCTGAAGAGTCAGTATCGCTGCCAGAGCCTCCTGTAAGTCAGAGTGAGATTTCAGAACCTTTGGCAGTGCCTGCTAATTATTCAGTGTCAGCATCAGAGCCAGCAGTGTTAGCAGCAGAGGCTATTGTGGGTGTTGCAGAGCCACCGTCAGAGCCAGTGTCTTCAGTTACATCAACACCTGTACAGTCTGCTGAAGTAGCAGAACATGAAATGATTGCAGAGACACCAGTGACTTCTGTGGTGTCAGAAACTCCCATAATGTCAGCAGAACCAACTATGTTCACATCACAGCCTGCTCTTATGCCAGAGATGGCAGAAACCTTTGATTCCTTGAGAGCTTCAGGACATGCTGCTTCAGAAGTATCTATGTCTCCCTTGGAGCCAGCGGTAACTATTCCAGAGTCAGCACAGAGTACTTCAGAGCTGCCAGCCATGGTTGTCTCAGAGTTACCCAGCACGGTTGTCCCAGAGCCACCGGCCATGGCAGTCCCAGAGCCGCCGGCCATGGCAGTCCCAGAGTTGCCGGCCGTGGCTGTCACAGAGTCGTCAGCAGTGGCTGTCCCGGAGCCGCTGGTGGCAGCTGGCCCAGAGCCACTGGCTGTCTCAGAGGTGCTGGTGGTGGCTGTCTCGGAGTCACCTGCTGTGCTTGAGCCAGAGCATCTTCCTGTTCCTGTGCCAGTGGTTTCTGCCCTGGAGCCTACTGTGCCTATTGTGGACCCAGCAGTGTCAGTTCTTCAGCCTGCCATGATTGCTTCAGAACCATCTGTTTCTGTTCAGGAATCCACTCTGACCGTTTCAGAGCCTGCTGTCACTGTCTCGGCGCAGACTCAAGTAATATCAACAGAGCTGGTCTTAGAGTCTACATCAGTGATACTGGAGTCTAGTGTAATGTCCTCAACACACATCATAAAGGGGATGAATTTAATATCTGGTGATTCTAATCTTGCTCCAGAGATTGGCATGCAGGAGATTACCATGTGTTCAGGTGAAGAACCTCCTGCTGAAGGACACCTGAAGAGTGACTGTTATGGAAGTGAACAGGGTGTGAGTATAGACCTTAATGTAAATAGTCATTTAATTACTAAAGAGATGGAACATAATACAGCGTCTGCTGCCAGTACTGGGGGTGTCGGTGAAATTGGCGAAGAGAAAATTTTACCTGTCAATGAGACTGAACAATGCACAGTGTTGGTTACCTGCCCTGGTGTTAGTGAGGCTGAAGTAGGAGGAAGTCTGTCTTCTGCTGATCCTCTTGCTCTTGAACCTGATGCGAAGGGAACTAGTGAGGGTATTGAATTTGCCATAGCATCTGCTCTCAGTTCAGTTAATAAATATGATGTTGAAGTATCTCTAACTACTCAAGATACTGAACATGACATGGTAATTTCCACCAGCCCCAGTGGTGGCAGTGAAGCTGACATAGAGGGACCTTTGCCTGCTAAAGACATTCATTTTGATGTACCATCTAATCATAACCTTGTTGGTGAGGATGCAGAAGGACCATTACCTATGAAGGAGAGTGACCAGGCAGTAGCAGTTGCCCTTAGCCCCAAAGAAAGTAGTGGAGAAGATAAAGAAGTATCTCTCCACAGTGAAGAGATCTTGCCTGATACAGGGTTTTCTGCCAACATTGAGGACATCAACGAAGCAGATTTAGTGAGGCCATTACTTCCTAAGGACATGGAACGTCTTACAAGCCTTAGAGCTGGTATTGAAGGACCTTTACTTCCAAGTGAGGTTGAACGTGATAAATCTGCTGCTAGTCCAGGTGTAATTGGTCTGCCAGAAAGAGCTTCAGAGTCTTCTTCAGAGGAAAAAGATGATTATGAAATCTTTGTAAAAGTTAAGGACACACATGAAAAAAGCAAGAAAAATAAGAACCGTGACAAAGGTGAAAAAGAGAAGAAAAGAGACTCTTCATTAAGATCTCGAAGTAAGCGTTCCAAGTCTTCTGAACACAAATCACGCAAACGTACCAGTGAATCTCGTTCCAGGGCAAGAAAGAGATCATCTAAATCCAAGTCTCATCGCTCCCAAACACGTTCACGGTCACGTTCAAGACGCAGGAGGAGGAGCAGCAGGTCAAGATCAAAGTCTAGAGGAAGGCGATCTGTATCCAAAGAGAAGCGCAAAAGGTCTCCAAAGCACAGATCCAAATCCAGGGAGAGAAAAAGAAAAAGATCAAGCTCTAGGGATAACCGGAAAACTGTTAGAGCTCGAAGTCGCACCCCAAGCCGTCGGAGTCGGAGTCATACTCCGAGTCGTCGAAGAAGGTCTAGATCTGTGGGGAGAAGAAGGAGCTTTAGTGTTTCTCCAAGTCGGCGGAGCCGCACCCCGAGCCGGCGGAGCCGCACCCCGAGCCGGCGGAGCCGCACCCCCAGCCGTCGGAGCCGCACCCCCAGCCGTCGGAGCCGCACCCCCAGCCGTCGGAGCCGCACCCCGAGCCGGCGGAGCCGCACCCCGAGCCGGCGGAGCCGCACCCCGAGCCGGCGGAGCCGCACCCCGAGCCGGCGGAGAAGATCAAGGTCTGTGGTAAGAAGACGGAGCTTTAGCATATCTCCAGTCAGATTAAGGCGATCACGAACACCCTTGAGGAGAAGGTTTAGCAGATCTCCCATCCGTCGTAAACGGTCGAGGTCTTCGGAAAGAGGCAGATCACCTAAACGTTTGACAGATTTGGGTGAGTCATTCTTTTTAAAAATTCAGTGGTATTGTGATGGAAAATGATTGCAACCTGAGTTTATTCCTTTTTGAGCAAATGTAATAGGTTAGATTGTTGGTTTAGGATAAAAATTGGTGTCTTTAAATTTTTTAAATTAGATTAGCTTGTTTTTTTAGAAAATGTAGGGATAAATGCCTAAGCATAGGGGGACAGATACAATGAGAGTTAAGGAGACCTGCTTTGGAGTATATGAGAACCAAAGTGTTTCCATTCTTCAATGCTGTATTTCACTTAAACCCATCTTGCCATCATTAAGAATGGAAAATAGAAGTAAAAGTTCGTTAAGTTAGAAACTAGGATAATAGTATATGCTCGGATTATTATTGTGTATTTCGACATGCGTCTTTGCAAATAAGCCTAAAGTTTCATTGTTTAAGTTATGTTTATCATAATATGCAATATTTAAACCCAGTGCCGTTGAGTCAATTCCGACTCATAGCGACCCTATAGGACAGAGTAGAACTGCCCCATGATATTTAGTACTTTTAAAAGGTTGTGAAGGTAATTCTGATGGGAAGTAAATAGGGAATTGTGCTTGTGGGGGTGGGTAATAATTAGCCAAATAAAGGGAAATTTATTAGATGAATGGTTTTAATCATCTGTTGTGTATTACTTTAAAAATAAACAGCTGTAATTTCTCCTGATTTTAATTAGTGTGCGGAGATGATTAAAACTTGATGGATATTGCATGAGTACCAGAAATAAATGTAGATAATTTATTGTTTTTCCAGTAGTTTAGGCATTTCCAGGTCAGCGTTGTCTAAAAAGAAGGACACAATGAGCAAAGAAAGAGAATGCATTCATTTCAGGAGAAGATTTCTGAGTTATTCTTTTATTCAGAGTACTGTGCAGAGGAACAGTGTGTAATTCTTAGAGGAGACGTGGATAAAATGCCTGTGTATCTCTGTTTACCAAATAGTGAAATGGCCGAAGAGGCAGGATGTGAGGATTGCTATAGTATTGGTATAGGTAAGGCACTGCAGGGTCACGGTAGAGAGAAGTCTTCATCCTGCTTTAATAACAATTCTTAGAAGAGTTGGCATTTGAACAGGGCTCAAAGAGTGATTAAGGTAACTGTCAGAGATTTGGAGAGTAATTTCCTGCAGGAGGGATAGTAAAGATGTGGAGGATAAGGCTTTGGCAGGTGTGTGTCTTGGTGTGTAGCAGAGTGGGCATCACAGCTGTGTGCGTTAGCTGTTTTGTGTATTATTTGAATGGGAGCTCAGTGTGAACTTAGTTCTTTAAATAGGGGGAAACCACTTAAAAGCTTTGAGCCAGAGTGATGTGATGACAGCTATAACTTAGGCAGAAATTTGATGCTTTTAATATTGTTAGCATGTAAAATTTGATGGTATAAAATGTACAGCTTTTGAGGAAAACTGCTTTTTATATTTTTTCTCTCACAGATAAGGCTCAATTACTTGAAATAGCCAAAGCTAATGCAGCTGCCATGTGTGCTAAGGCTGGTGTTCCTCTACCGCCAAACCTAAAACCTGCACCTCCACCTTCAATAGAAGAGAAAGTTGCTAAAAAGTCAGGAGGAGCAACTATAGAAGAACTAACTGAGGTAAGCTAAACAGAATTTGTTTTCATTCTTAAATGGATTATTCCAGTGATGTTGACTCTGGAGCGTGCCAAAACCCGAATTGTGGGCTGAACTGATAATGGCTGGCACCGAGTGGCCAAAACCCGAAATACAGACGTGGCAGCGGCAGAAGCTCTGTTTAGCAGGCCATTATCCGGGATGGCTAAGCTCCGCTAGCTAAAAGTTACTTCCCATTACTTTTGCTTTCCAGTTTTAGAAGCCAAACTGACTGAGGAGTGGGACGGTTCGTTTGAATGGAGGAGGTGTTGAGTGAGCAACACGCAGAAGCTCGCCTACAGTTTCGTTTCCATTCACGACGTGTTCACTGATCGCCACGAGTGTACTGCATATACGCAAAGACACAGACAATCTTCAGAAATGATCTTTTGCCACCGGAGCTTGGAAATTTATGAGAATAGCTGGCCATTGCCTGAAAGGAACTTCTTTCGCATCAACATTTCGGGTTTTGGCTGTTTGGTACCAGCCATTGGCGATAATGGCCGGCCATTATCAGTTCTTCCTGCGGTTCGGGTTTTGGCAGTAACATATGTATTTTAAACACACTTATTTTGTTTTTAAGAATTTGATCTTTTAAATTGAGGCTTTTCTTGGAGGGGAGGGGCTTTGTTGTATTATTGGCTTTTTTTGTTTTGTTTTTTCGGAGAACGCTGAAATATTGCTGCTAGGATCCAGAAATACCACACTGTTTCATATATTGAAACTTATTATTGGCTAGCCTTATGCTAGCCTGCCATTGTCAATAATTTCTGTCCCCCTTGGTTATAAGCCTGATATACTTGTGTTTTTGGCTAAATGAGCTTTTTATCCTATTGTGGTATTTTTCAATTGATAATGGATGTGACAAACTCTACTGCTTGTTTAGAGACAGATCTACCCAAATTTATTCTGACCTTTTTTAAAGCTAGGTAATAGAATCTTTTCCTTCAGTTCTCAGGAAGGAATTGACTTTGCTTCACGTGTCAGATCTCATCAGTTGGACCCGCTCCATCATGCCTTGTTTTCCATTCTTGAGTTCTGCTCCTTGAGAGACTCACTCTACAACGTATTTATGGAGAGTCGTGTTATTATTTAACCCTATCTCAAAGGCTTTTTTTATTTTGCTGTATATTTGGAGATCATATAGTTACCATCTGTTTCCTCATTTCCATTTATTACAATACAGATTACAACTTAAAAAAAAAAAATTAAGGACCTAGTAAAGGCTTCTATTATCAAATCCAAGCTTCTTATTCAGAGTTTGAAACCCTGTGAACACTTTGTGTTCCTCTGTACCATTTTCAGCTAATCCTTAGCCCTCTTCCCTTTGTTTTTCACCTTTTTACCACCACCTGACTAGGATGACTCTTCCTTTACCTACCAAACACTTGTTCCTCACGTGGAAAATCTGGCTCAGAACTCTTCAAGGAAGTATTCCTTGATTATCTAATCTGGCCTGACTCTATTCTCTCTTAAGCTTTTGGTTTTTCAGCACTTATGTACTCATTTTGTATTATATCGGTTTGCACTTGTTATTGTGTTGCTCTGTAAAAAAACGTTATTCAATTATTTCCTGTGTATGTATTTTGTCTCTCGAACTAGATTGTAAGCTCCTTGGGAGCAGGGACCATGTCTTCTACTTTTTTTTTGTATTCCCTGGACAGTGCCCAGTACAGTGCTCTGCACATAGTAGGTGCTCAATAAATGTTGTTGACTGACTGACCAGCCAGAGTGTGTTTAAATCATAGCTAATAAGCTACCTATCTATAATCTATCGTTAATCTCGTTTTACTCTTAAAAGTTGATTTTATGTGGTTTTGATTATTTTTAAGAAATTAACATGTAATTCTGCATAAATGTAAGATTGATTTTCTGTTTGTTTTTGCTTTTTAAGAAATGCAAACAGATCGCACAGAGTAAAGAAGATGACGATGTCATAGTGAATAAGCCTCACGTTTCGGATGAAGAGGAAGAAGAACCTCCTTTTTATCATCATCCCTTTAAACTCAGTGAACCCAAACCCATTTTTTTCAATTTGAATGTGAGTATTAGAGTTTATGGCTTGATGAAACAGATGAATTTATGGAGCTGTTTAAATAAAATCCAGATTCTTAGTTGAAAATTTTCCTTAGTTTAAATACTGTGAGAACGAATGAACAGAATTGTTTCCTTCAGAATATGTTGAAAATCTTGAGAAACCATTTTAATGTATTTGTGATATTGAGTTTTAATTACATACTCTTCATGTTTTAGATCGCTGCAGCAAAGCCCACTCCGCCAAAAAGCCAGGTAACATTAACAAAAGAATTTCCTGTGTCGTCTGGATCTCAACACCGAAAAAAAGAGGCGGATAGTGTTTACGGAGAGTGGGTCCCCGTAGAGAAAAATGGTGAAGAAAACAAAGATGATGATGATAATGTTTTCAGCAGCAATTTGCCCTCTGAGGTAAGTAAAAGGAATATAATTTTTTTTTTTTTCTTTTTTATACCTGAATCTGCCATTTTATTGTTATTTTATATCTGATTTGGATTCTGTTTCACTCTTCTTAGGGCCGGGTTAAACGGCAGGGCCGGGTTAGACGACAGCTGAAACAACCCGCAGCTTCTCATTTGACAGTAACTCGATGCAGTTCACTTTGTGGAACCAAGCCACAAAGTGAAAAGCATCGAATTGCAGAGAAGAGTGTTATCACATCCCTACCCAACATTGGGCCCTCCATGCACTTGTGGGAAGGTAGCCCAAGGTACAACTACTTAGCTTCCCGTTTTGCCTCGAGGCTCTACAGCTCTAGGTTTTGGTGGTAGCAAATGTATTTGGTGGAGGGATTGAGCAGAGCGAGGCAGATCCTCAGGTTCAACACAAGGACTGGATTGGTAAAAGGCCACTGATTTCACATCTTGGGGACATAGCCCATTGCCCTTAAAAAGGGGTCTCTCACTATATCTCTGGGTTGTTGGTCAGATAGTCTTCAGTCATTTTTCCTTCCCTGTACTACCTTGGTCCTTTTGAATTCTTGTGTTTAACCTAATGCTCAGCCTGGGCACTCCATTCCCTTTTCCTTCCCTTCTTTGCTACTATTAAAAGTTGGAGAAGTGGAAGTCACACCTTGACATTTCCATGAGGCTATAGTTGAATCTTGTCAAAATGACGCAGTAACAATGCCAAGTGTCAAAATAACCCCATTAAAATGCCGCCTGATTAAATAATGTGCTGCTAAATATGATGCACATGAAAACAGCAAGACTGTATATATATGTAAATATATATATATCTGTATCTTTGTATGTATCTCTGTATCTGTACCTTTGCTGTATCTTTTAATAAACAGTTTACTTTTATTTAACTTGTTGTGCAAAATCACGCTTGGGGGATCTGGGAGGGCGGAGACTTAATAGGGGGGTGGGAGTTTTAAATGATATCATAGGCTAGTTGTCATCACCTTTTCTCCCTCCTGCCTTTGGTGTCCAAAGCCCATACATTTGTACAAGGACTGGACTAGATATCTGAAACCCTTAAAATGTGGGACTTTCTGCCGGGACTTGCTTTTCTGGCAGTTCTGGGATATGTAGGTCAGAGAGAGCTGTACTCTTCACATTCTGGTCCCCTTCACTGGCCATATCATCCTTCACTAAACGCCTTCAATACTACAAATATACAAACTTGTTTATAAAATCAGAAAGTGAACAGAACCCAAATCAGAAACTTTTTGATAGCAGTATTTTTTCCCCTGAGCTATTCGCAGGCGACATTTTCACTGTGTTTTTTTTGACCCGCGGCATTTTGAAAGGGATCAAGTTCTGTATGATGAAGCTGGACATGATAGCTAGCCAGTGCAACTTACAGTCACAGGTGACGATCTGTGTTCACATGGAGTTCAACAATTGAAGTGGTGCCATCACCAGCGAGGTGGAGCAGTAGCGGGTTTGGACAGTATTTTATGAAACCAGTTGAGTAGCTCAGTTGCTGATCCCCAAATCAGGCTCCCTGCACATTTCAGGAGGGAAGGTTGACATTTGCAACTGACTTCTTATTCTTGTAGTGACTGAATATAAACACGATAAAGAGGGCCGAACAGACTTACTTAGAAATTCCGGTACATACGCTTTCATTCATTAATTTCTTGCATATTAAGCATTTAACAAAGAGTTGGAGAAAACAGCCAGGGAGATTGTACGGGAAAAATTTTCAAGTGGAATGAATATCATGAATAGTATTTCAAATTCCAAGGATTTTCCCGAGAAGATAAGTGACCATAACTGTTTTAACTTTCTTAGTTGAACATGGGGGAAGTGCTTAGTGGATCCTGATAATTAAGCTGCTTTTTGATTGAAAGGGGTGTGTGTGTGTATCTGGAATTCAGTACGCAGTCATTTTCAGTTTTAACACCGTGTGATGTCCTTGCCCTTACTATCATCAAATGTGATTTTCATATTTTAAGTAAAGATTGGGGAGAATTACTTCAAAGAATTCTGGGGGTAAGAACTTGATATAGAGGGTACTCAAATTATTTTATAATAAGTAAAGGAAGCTCTTATTAAAGCAGAGAAAAAAATTGTGTCAGAGGGCTAAACAAAGCAGATACTCTTGTGGGAAGATGCGTACAATTATTTGGCGCCAGGACTCTCCTCTCTTGTATGTTTAGTTACTTAAGAGATGAGTCTCAAAAAATATATATGTGTGTGTGTATATGTATATGTATATATAGGTTAAATCTAATTCTGAATAAAAGAATCCCAAAATTTTAGGAGGAAAAGGGGCAGGATTGTGTTTTGCTTTCAGATCTCTATCCTCTTACCTGGCAACACCCAGAGAAAATGTTCACAGCATAACATGTTTAATTCTGGGTATCACAGAGCAATGTTGGTGGAATACTATTGGTGACGTTTTATAGTACTGACCCTTTTTATTCTCTGTTAGGGGTTGTAATAAAGGCTTTCTAAAGTGAAAGAAAAGTTCTCTTAGATGGTCAGTTTTTTTTTTTTTTTTTTTAACTGAGTAGCCTTTCAATTTTTTTTCCCCTATCTTTTTTATTTGATTATAAGTGGGGTTTGTGGTTCTGTAGTCCTGAGCATAAAACATTTAGTCGAAGAGCATAGATTTGATCTCCATAAGGACTGAATTAGCTGGGTTATAAATCTAAATGTGGACTGCATCCTTAACCTTGCACACGAGTGTGCTTTGACTTAAGTGTGGATGGATCAGCATAAACCCCTGTCTTATGGAAAACAGCTCATCAGACTGTGCGCTGCTCTACTGCCATAGCATCGTCTTCCTACCCAGAAACCAGCCAGCCGCATCCTCAGTAAGGAGTGCCTACAGAACGTTGACCAAATTTGTGTGCATCTGATTTCTAAACAATGAAATAAATATAAATTTATTCCATAAGTTTCCATAAATATTGGAAAACTAGTATTTAAAAAAATGGTCCTAAGGGGCATAAGCTCTTGGTAATAAAATTAGTGATAAGATTAGTAAAGCTTTTCTGGGTACAAGATTTAGCATGGAGTGTCTGTGGTTTACCGTGAGTCATAAATACGTTAGAGGTCCAGAGGTAACTCCGTTAAGGTCTTGGTGATGGTTTATATGATAAGCTCATCTTTATCACAAGCAGTGAGCTTGGTTTGTATTATTGAAGTGTATTTCTACATCTCATTGGGGCTAAAATTCTCTTATATTTAGAAGCTCTATGTTACAGAGTTGAGAAAAGCTAAATTTTGGGGGTGAGATGAAAATCTTAATTGGAAATTAGACAGTTAGGTCCAGGCAGTGCAGGACTCTGAAATATAGAGCCCCGCTATCCATTCCCTCCTCAGATTCTTCTAGGTACTTAACATTGAGTTCGTTTGAACCATTTAATAGTTTGAGTTCTAGTTACAATTCATTTAGCTGAAATGTAGTTTTAAGTTAAATAAGAGCTGCACTAGAGAATTTTATATAACAGATTCATAATTCACTTTTTAAAGCCAATCAAAATATGTAACAACAGGTATGTTCTGTATTCAGTGTGGTTTTTTTTTCTGTGCTGGCATTTGTTCGTTCCATGTGAGCCTCTATATATCTTTATTAATTTTTGCTAAATGTTTTAAAATCATGTTTTATATTCAGGTCAGGTGCTTTTCTTTAGTTCTGTTTTATTAAAAATTTCCTTTTTTTTCCCTTTTGAGATATCTGCAGTAGCTGTGCGGAAAATAACTTTCTTGTTACAGGGGCTATTTCTTATCTCCTGACCACGTCTGAACACTTTTCTTCAGTTCTTTCACTGACCTTCCTAAGACCTTTCACTGACCTTCTAAAAAATACTAATTGAGATATTCTCCTTCAGTAAACAGTTGGGTTAACAAAGTCGGGGAGTAAACTGACTAAGAATAGACTTAATTTTTTCATGAAAAATAAAGGTATAAAAGGTGAACTTGTATAAGTTAGGTCATGAAGGCACAGTACATGGCACCAAGTGCATTATATGTTTCATTACACTGGACACCATTGCGGGTTATTTAAGAAGTAGTAATCTGCTCTGTTGCTGAGATAGAGAAATAATTTGGGCAGGTTTTTATGAGTGTGAGACTTAGACATAACTCAGTGAACTCAGTGTACTCTTTTATGTAGATTTCACCGTTTAGAACAACTCTCAGGGAAAAAGAAAGTTCTTCCCCATTATAATACCTAGAAATATTATCATACAATCATAATTATACTGTATAGTAATTAAGGTATCAAGCTAGTCTAGAGTATATGAGTGGAAACAAGGCTTGTTCCTGACAACTTGATAATGGTATTCCATGGGTTTTAAGATTATCTATTCCTCAGTTTTTAGAAAGGCTTTCAGTGTCCGTTTGGTACCTTTTCCGTGTTTCTGAGTAAAAGCTGGCCAAAGGCACTAAAGCTTTCTATCATACAGTAGTCACAAGCCACATATGACCATTAAAAAAAAGATACAGCTTCCTGAACCTCACTAGCCACATTTAAGTGCTGGATATAGTCACTGCAGAGTTTTATTGGGCAGCACTGCTCTGAAGAGTGGCCGGGGTAGTTCTGAGTGTGTTAATACTGATACAGAAACATGTCATCTAGACAGTGAACATGAAAGCTCTGGGGATTATAGGTGGGTGTTTAGGCATTATTACAGAGCCTGAGTCATCTTGGAAAGCTGGGAACAGACTTTTGATGCAAACTCCTGAACATCTCTTACTCTTAAGAGATAACCTTGATTCATTCTGTTTTGAATATATTTTCTCACATTTAAAAAGACAAATATGAAATTAATAATCAAATTACTATTTGGTAATAAAGTTTTGACATGAATTTGCATGTCACTTGCTTAGCCTGTTAAAGAATTAATAAAGTTGTACTACTTTGCGGAAAAAACTAGTTGTATCTGAAGAGGTTGCTATATAAAAATTCCTTACAGGCTGAAATGTGTGTTTAATCTGAAATGTTACTGAGGTTTTAAGGAGGTATCATTTTGGGAATAAATAGAGAAGCATTTAGATGAGATCGGGCATGTTCAGGGTGGTATGACCATAGACTAGAGAGAAGCATTTAGGTTACTGACTCACTCTCAGTAAGAGTTAAAAAAAAAAAAAAAGTTTTTAGGAGGTATGTACGGAAAGCTATACTCACTACGTTCAAATTACGAAGAATAAAATTAGTTTTGTAGAAAAGTGGGAGTTTTGAGAGCCACCTAAATACATTTTTGTCCAGCTTTATAGTAGGAGATAAGGGATCAGGGCCCAAGGTGGTGGGTGGACACGCTCTTTAGCACTTGATCAGGTTTTCTAGAATAAACACCTATTTATATCCAAGCACACTATCACCACCCAGATTTACAGACTGCTGTGAAACTAAAAATAATTCTGGCAAGGTATATAAAACAGTACTTGAGATACATTCAATGGGCCTTCCAAAATTAATTGATAATCTTCCCTGACAATTTGAGGAAACATCTAAGGTAGGTCAAAGAACATAGGTTTCAGCCCGAAATATCTGGGCTCCCATTTAAAGTCCCAGAAATGGAACAGATCATAGAAGTGAAAGTGAACATACTAAATGTCTTTCAAGCTAACTTTGCGTAGATTAGCTATTTGTTATAGGCTCTAGAGATACTGATTCAATAAGTTGACTGAAGAAATTAAGATTTTTCATTCAAGAAGTCTGTAAAGTCTTAAAATTAAAGAATTAGTTTAACTTTGGCTTCCATTTTGAGAAGGCAGCATATAAGAATATACTTTGTGGAAGAAAAACTTGATTTAGCTATAGGGAATATTGAGTTCAGCGAGGCAGCTGAGAATGACAGAGCAGTGAAGGTTCTGCAGGTAGAGAGGAGGATAGTGAATCCTTAGTCATGAAGTAGGATTATTCATGTAGTCATTCATGTAGGTTTCTCTATATATAGGTCTTTTTTTAAAAAAAAAAAAAAACTTTAAAAAAGGAGACTATAGCTGTTTTAATTATTATACAGATTTCTTTATATTTACATAATTTTTTTTTTTTTTTTACGTAGTACCTACTAATTCTTTATATGTGAGAACAGTAGAACCTCCTTACGCCAGATAAGCATTTTCCAACCAAAACAATTTTTGGGTTATATAACTAGAAAATATTAATGTGTTAAGCGGTGTTAGAAGAAAAACAAAGATCAATAATTGTTACAGTTGAGCTTGTAATTTCAGAACAAAACCCATATCAAATACTGAGTGTTTCCTTCTATGGTTGAGCCTTCCACAAATCTGACAGAGTGGGAATTTGCGCTACATTTTACTTTCAGGAATTTTTCTGGCCATTATGAAACCTTTTAAAAAAATGTAAAATCACCTCTGTTTAGCATAGGGTGTTAAGGGTGTATAAGTGTTGAAAAGATCCAAGATCTTTCAGACATCTCATTTTAAGTGTTTTGATTGATACTACTGTGTACTTAAAGGTATTTTAACTTTGGTCATAAATGTTTGCAGATTGAAAGCAGAGAGTCCTTTGATTTATATAGTCTGCATATATTCTTAGACAAAAATGGGTTTTAAGACCTAACTACTTCTACACACAACTGCAAGGTGAAAACGTCTGATGAGGAAAGGAGAAATCACTTACATTCCTTCTCCAGGTGCTCACAGGGAAACTTTGCTTACTGTAATAGAAAAGTTCTTCATGGAACTTTCTGTATCATTTAGTTTGATACATAGTAGAAAACATGCTGAAATCAGTCAGAGACCTTTGGGTTGGGTTCTGTTGCTGCCCCTGATACGTAGTAACTAACCTAAACAGTTTCATCTATTTCTGAGCTTTCTTTACCTTTTTGACTCATCTGTCTACAGGATTATTACTACATAGACTTTTGTTTTTGACATGTAGCAACCAAAGATACTAGGAGCACTTTTCAGAATTTGGGGGGCCAGGGGTAATTTAAGATAATTATCTGTGTTTTCTTTTGTAGCCTGTGGACATCTCTACAGCAATGAGTGAGCGAGCACTTGCTCAGAAAAGACTGAGTGAGAATGCATTTGACCTTGAAGCCATGAGCATGTTAAACCGAGCTCAGGAGCGGGTATGTAGCAATTTTAGTGTCTGAATGAGAATTTAACTATCCAAATGGTTGAGTTGTGACATAAAGTCTGTGGCATCATGGTGAAATACAGGTCTTTACCTAAAAAGTCCAAGAAAATAAATAATTTATCTTAATTAGCTGTCTTTCTTTAAATGAAGGCAGTTTGTGGTCTGATCATTTAGCACGTGTTTATTGTGTACTGTGTGGCAGAAACTGTTGAGAGAACAAAACAGAAAAAATTCCCTGTCCTTATGGAGCTTACAATCTGGTGTATTAAAAAAACAGCACATATTCACTCATCTAGTGCTCACAAACAGCTCTGTCAGGTGTGGATAGTATTATTAGTTCCCATCTTCCAGCTGAGGAAGCTGAGGTAAAGAGTGGTTAAGTGATACCCAAAGCCACACAGCTAGTACGTGGGGAAACTGGGATTCTAATCCAGCCGATGTGAACTCAGGAGTCTCTGCTTTTAACAGTAGGTGGCTTCTCCACATCTAGAAACAAGTACAGTTTCAGGCCAATAAGAAAAACAGCACCTGACATACCAGGTGATCAGTAAATACAACTTGAATGAATGATACCTGATTCTTTAACCATCATAATACGTGCTGATGACTGAGTAGACAGTTTCCTGCGTTTATCACTCTTTAAGCATACGTTTTGAATTTAATTAATTAAAAACCCAGATTGTCGGCATTTATTGGAATGCATTTGTGTGAGATTGGTGAGAAAGGGGGTAGGAGGTCTTTTTTCATGTTTTGAGTATTTTGCGTACATTTCTCTTGTATTGGTCAGGGACAGTATGAAGAATGAGTATTATAGCTTTGCTTTTTAGTTGTTTAAGAAACATCTTAAATCTTGTTATTAATGGATTTGCTAATGGTCAAACTTCTTTGGAACGTTTACGAAAATACTTAAATTTTAATATGTATAAATCCAGTATATTGTTTTAAAAGTTTAATAGTATTCAACCTTTTTAAGAACTAACTAAAATTCAATTTTTGTTAATTACTTGTTCTTACCAGTGGCATTTTTACCAGATGAGTGATTTTAGTTAATCGAAGCTTCCTGTTTTCTTCAGATTGATGCCTGGGCTCAGCTGAACTCCATTCCTGGCCAGTTCACAGGAAGTACCGGAGTACAGGTTCTGACACAGGAACAGTTGGCCAATACTGGTGCCCAAGCCTGGATTAAAAAGGTATACCATATATACACATACAAAAGTGTTGAAGTACAAAGTTATATTTTTTTTAGGAAATGTTTTATTAGAAATGCATGAAGAGCTGAATGAATCTAACCGAAGTCCATGAGTAAATCTGCTCTGTGTGTATGCTCCAGGATGGACGCAGAAGATGGACCAGACTCTATGAGACAGTGGCAAATGTATAAACACGGCCCAAGAGCCATCCAGTTTATATCCTTAGGCTGTTTTTATTATTGCTGCTGGTGGTTGTTTTTTTTTTTTTAAACTGTATTTTTAATCAGGGCTTTGAACCGGCTCATTCCAGTTCCAGCTCCTGCTGAGGATTTGAACTTCCATCCCAAATATACTGAATCAGAATCTACATTTTAACGAAATCCCCAGGTGATTCTTAGGTATAATAAGTTTTGAGAACCACTGCTCTTACTAGTGGGTCTCAGAATTGGTCCCTAAACAGAAGGGTTAGCATCGCCTGGGAACTTGTTAGAAATGCCAATTCTCAGCGGGGGTTCGAACCAGAACTGGTTCAAAGCCCTGTTTTTAACACCAACAGTGTATCAGGTGCTGTTCAAGACTTTCCAGTTCCTGTTGGGCTACTAATCTAATCAGTGGTTCTCAGTTTCTTCTCATCATGGGACACTTTGTTACAGGTTTATTTTGGGTGGATCACTGCCCCCAAGAGCCTTCCACCACCCTCCTTTCCCATGTCTCTGTTCTGCTGTCCTTCTTACCCCCTTCCTTAGTGCCTGTGCCCCCTTAAAGTCCCTGTTCCTCATCCCTCATGTGAACTCCAGCCCCAGGTCCCTGTGGTTGTCAGCCATTGGTTACAGCAAGTGGTTGGGAGGCCCTAATGTTAGCATTGCATGTGGCGATCTTGCTGTGGGACTGGGAGGATGGCTGGAGTGTGGGGTGGGGATGGAGAATGCTATTCGTGGACCGCCATTTAGGCCCGGGTGGCCTCTGGTGATCCACAGACTCAGTTTGAGACCCACTGATCTCATGAAAAAACAGGACACATGAGACCTAAGCTCAAAGGAGAGGATGGATGCCTCGTGCTGCGGAGACATAGGCGCACCTGGTTTCAGATTCCTGCACTAAGACCTGTGAACTCTACCTACGGCTGCCTCATTGCTGGGGGAGTCCTAGGTGGTTAAGAAGGGCTTTGTGAAGAAGTGCATTGTGGTGAAGGGATGTGGCTTGGTTGGACGGGTGATGGGAAATTTGTTTCAGGGTTACTGGCAGCATAGCAGTGCTGAAACGGGGAGGCTCGTGGTCTAATGGATGGGGGAAGGTTTCTTTATCCCACTGCCCTCCTGGCTGCTTGTGTGATAGGCAAGTTTCCAGTGGAGACAGTCTTTACTACCGCCTCACAGAGTGGTAATCAGTTATGGAAAGGATACCTATAACGAGCTGCCTTGAGTGCCAGTGAATGAACTGTATTTCTGAAAAGTGAAACATTGGTTGCTTCAGATGTTATAATCTCATAACAGTTATTTCAGTTTTGATAGCTTTATCTCTGTGATTCTCCTTTTAACAAAATTAATATAAAAACATCCTATATCCTCACTTTGCCTGCCAGTTTTTATGGAAATAGTTACACTAATGTGTGCATAATGAGTACATGTTCAGATTCATTAAAAACTTGTAGCTTAAATAGTTTACTGGGGATTGGTGTTGGAAGAAGGGATGAGAATCTAACAAAATATTTTTAAGTTTGGGTTCATTTTGGACTAATCCGTGTTAACAGTAATTAAAATGTCAAAGTGCTTTTGAAAAATAGCTTTCATCTTTGTGGGAAGAATTATACTTGTACATCTGTTTCTTTAACAGTTTTAATTCTTAATACTATTTAGTGTTGAAGCTGAACTCAGATGTTAGGAAGTTAGTCTTGAAGATTATAGCAGTGTTCAGCCCTTAGGCACATCATGAAATAGCTAGGTGTTATTGCTAGGTAGAAACTGATGCATGTGTATGTTCCCACTGCAAAAGTTTAGTCTTCATCTGTATACTGAAGTGCTGGTCCTTAATGCTTGTATACTTCTAAATACCGTTATGTCCTTAACATAAATAACTTTTTAAAAAAGTGAATCTCACAGTGATTCAGTTGGCTCCTTACTCTTCTAAAATATGTATCTTCCTTTGTATTTTCAGTATTGTAGGCAGTTCGTAGATACTAAATAAATTTAAAATGTTTAGTCATACGTAGAACCCAAAGATTTTGCCCTTATATTTTATGTAAATATATCCTAGGAACTATTTTTGGTAAATTACCATGAGATAAAGATGTGATCAGACCAAATTTTAAATTATTATAGAAGAAAGCAATCTTCCAGTAAAATGTTTTTTTTGTATAGAATTACTGAAGAATATTTGCAGCTCGTATTTTAAAGAAAGAACATTTTATTTATAAAAATGGGCAGAATATTCAGAAAAGTCATTAGGCAACTGGAAGTCTAACCTGTATCTTTACTGTCAAATATCGCAGCTACCGTCTACTCATTTAATGCTGAGGTGTTTTCAGAAAACTCGTTCAAGTGATCTTTCGGCTTTTCTGGCCTAAGTATAGTCTTAACACCCTCTTTTCTATGTTAAAAACCACACGGAATGCCAGCATTTTCCGTGTCCTTTTTAAATGTGTTGCAGTATATTCTTAGATGAAAAAAAGGGAAAGTTTTAAAGATACTTTCTTCAGTAAAACATCTGAAATGGTTATTGATTTATAAGAACCCTTGTTTTCTGAAATGAGATGATTTGGTCATCACCTGATAAGTATTTGTTGTTGGGGTCTTACTGGATTAATCAGCGTTTTTTTTGAACTGCATTCACACTGGGGTAAAGAAACAGATGCAGATACTAATGGAAAACAAAAACGGAAACCTGGGTTCTTTGGGGGTTTGTATTGTATTCTGCACAGTTGCCCTTTTTTTTAGGAGTGTTTCCTGGAAAAGAGGGGCGGATGAACCTGGAAGTAAGTAAAAATCATTCTAGGTGTGTAGCATCAAGGCAGTTGATACCCAAGCATCAGCTAACTTTTCTCTTTAAACATCTACACTGCATGGCCTGCACCAAGTAAAGGAACTGAACCAGGGGTCTGTTTTTACCTCCACAGCTGCCTCCTTCCATCAGAGCGTCTCGTTGAACTTAATGTCTAGTCATACACCATTGGCATGTTTTCTCCCCAGCATGTAATTAAAAAGCTGGGAAACAACGTGATACAGTTTTACTGCTGTGTAAAATAAAACTTTTTTTACACTGAGTATTCCCTTATCAATACAGGAGATGATAACGTATACTATTTCCAGAGCTACCAAAAGTTTTGGCTCCCTCTGTTGATAAGTTAATGCTAGAGAATTAAACTGGAATTTAAACACAAGGGGAAATACAGCACAATTTGGAGATGAATGTCAAATATTTTTTTAAAAATGGCCATAAAGATCAACAGTTGAATTCAAAACTGTTTGTTATATGTACATGAATGCCCTTTAAAACAAGGCATCAAATCTTGCTTAAGTGAAAAGAACTGATCATGCTAATGTATACAGTTGTGCATCTTATGACATTAAGCGGTTTGCTGCTTTGATGGAAATTATGGTTCAGTGGGTTGGATACAAGAGAGATGACTGTTCACAGAATAACCTGTGAACTTTCACCCCTCTATATGGAAACTTGTTTCAGGGCCAAATCCTTGTAGCTGTCTTCTTGCCCCGGTCAGTGCCAGCCCTACTATTCACAACACTGCTGCTACCGAGGCCTAGGTATGTAAACGTTTAAGGAGTTTTTTAAAAGTCTTTTAACATCAAGCTAGGTTTTAAAAGAATTCAGATTCAGTTTGGTATATTTACAGGGTATTTTCTGTGATTGTCTTATGTTTATTGAATAGATAAATTTGTACCGTATAAGTTTATTTTAAAAGAGTTATCTTTTTGCTTCATAGGAATTTTCTATGTAAAAAATACTTGTTGTATGGTAGCATGGGGAAGGAAACTTTGGATGACAACAGTATGCTTCTTCAGTGTCCAAACTCTTTCTCAGTGATTTCTGGGCTTTACTCATTAACTAGGTACACCTGGGACAATTAATATTATTGAATGTTTTTAACACTGCCTTCTTTTTATTTTGCAAGCTAAGAAGAGATACCAGTGAACCTAAATAGTGGACGAAACAGGAGTGTTCTAATTTTTTTTTGGA
The DNA here is from genome assembly GCF_024166365.1 of Elephas maximus indicus. Taxonomy (NCBI): domain Eukaryota; kingdom Metazoa; phylum Chordata; class Mammalia; order Proboscidea; family Elephantidae; genus Elephas; species Elephas maximus. The sequence goes on along the minus strand of NC_064836.1, from coordinate 28,025,240 downwards.
GGGGGGCATAAGGGCCACTGTTTTAAAACTGCCATTTACTTGCCTTATTTTCAAATAAAGTACTATTATGTTAATGTAAAAAGAAAATATGTGAAGTAAACTGTATATAAAAGTATAGATGCATTTATATTTACTTGCTGTAATAACTGCAACAGTTCTAGAAGTAAGACTTTTTTTAGAACGTTACCAGTGAGTTTGTAATCAAATTCTAACTGTAAAATGGGGACATTTTACCTTTCTTTCTCTGGATAGGATCAGTTCTTAAGAGCAGCCCCGGTAACTGGAGGAATGGGAGCCGTTTTGATGAGAAAAATGGGCTGGAGAGAAGGAGAAGGATTAGGAAAAAATAAAGAAGGAAATAAGGAACCTATTCTAGTTGATTTTAAGACAGACCGAAAAGGTGAGAAAGTCTTTTTGGAATGCTCATTATTGCATCTCCTTTCTAGTTAAAGTTTCATCAGCTTTACACATGGCTTTGATCCCAGTGATGCTGCACTAGGTATAGTTCTGGTGTAGATGTATAGCTCTTTTGTCAGAAAAAATAAGTTTCACTCATTTTCACATACAGCAGCTTATTTTAATGTAAATGTAGTTGGAGACACTAATTGGAGCTTTTAAAAGGCAACTTTTGTCAGTGCTATTTGCTGAATATTATGGGGAATATGCATGCATCTAATTACATGATTACAATTTTAACTAGGTTTCATGTCCAGAAAAATGGAATTTCCATTTTGTGTTTTCTCTTGGTGGGGGCCATATGCTTGGTCTTTCTCAGATTTTTTCATCCTTATGGTCCATTGCAATGCTTCTTTGTTTTCACGCCATAAATCCCTTTTGTTTGTCCCTCTTTTCAGGCTGACTAATTGAGCTCTGTTGGGGTGGGGCTGGAGAGCATAGTAGACCAGCCGCTGACCAAACAGTGTTACCTCATACTGCCTGAGGGTTTACAAATCAAATGCGAACTTGTGTTCGGTCACCTTGGAACCTTTACCACTGAGTCTATCTTGCTACTGTTTTCAGAAGCTGGGGGGTGTGGGGGGGCGGTGTTGCTTGCCTGCATTTAGTTGCTGTATTAAATATACTTAGCACCCAGCAGCTAATTGGTATCTTTTATATCATTCTTCACCTGGAGTAATGTCCTAAGTAGAATCACAAGGGGCTTCCAGCTCAGTGTGGTTTCAGTAGCTTGTTTAAACCTAAGACTGGGAGTTTTTCCTGTGATTATTTTGTAGTCATATAAGAAGTTATTGAAGTTAATACAATTAATGTGTCTTCATGAATTTGGAAAATGTTCTGGCTTTGCAACAAAAATTTGTTTTTAATATATTTTCCATTAGAATCATAGAGTATTGTCATCTACTTCGTTGCCATTTAAGTTCCAATGAGAGGGAATTTATTGTAATCACGTACATATGATAGGCTGCAGGTAACGTAATTATCCTATCATGTAGCATTAAATTAGAACAGGGCCTTGTTTGTACTGATTGTATCACATTGAAATCATTACTTAGAAAAAGCTGAATAGAGTCTTAAAACCATCATGAGAGGTGGTTTCTTGGAAGGAAAGAACCATGGATGCCATGCATAATCCCAGGGAACAGTCTCATTGCCATCGTGCGGCGTGGCCTGGGTGGAAGTTCTCAGAGCAGCACGTTTCCCAGGGCAGGTTTGGGAAGGCAGCCAGGGAGTGGTTGACGAATTCTCCCTGGTCACGGAAGCTGGGAAAGCACTGCTTGGGATAGAAGGGGGGACCTGCTCTAGTAGCTTTCATAGTTAAACCATGGGAAAGGGAGCTTATGCAAAGAGGTTTCCCATTTGAGAAGGTCTCTTACTAAGAAAGTATTTGCTGGGGGAAGCAGTGACCAGTTTATCCTTAGAGATAGCCTTCCTCACTTTTTTTTTTTTTGGCTTAAGACCCTTAACATTTTTCGGTATATTTAACTGGGAATTGTTTTTTGTGGGAAAAGAAACCCTTAAGAATCATTGAAATAGCCACTCCTTTTTAAACTAACAAAGCAACAGTCCTAGAGCTGTTGGTGACGATGGCACTTAAATTCTTGTGTTTGCCAAACATTTTATTTTTATACTATTTCCAATACCAATACATGTGATATAAAATGTAGATTTATATACCGAAACCCAGCAAACTACAAGTTAGTGTTGGTAAATCCAGTGTAGTAGGAGCGCGTTGACTGTTGTATTTGAAGGCGTGGACTGAGGTTCAGAGGGAATATTCATTTCACTATGTTGTAACTTAAAATGATGCCTTGGCATTTGTTCAGCGAACACTTGGCTTTTTCTTCTTTAAAGGTCTCGTTGCAGTAGGAGAAAGAGCACAAAAGAGATCTGGGAACTTCTCTGCTGCAATGAAGGATCTGTCAGGTGAGAGTGCACTTCGGAATTTCCTCTTGCGCCCCCGCCCCCCAGTTGATAATTTGTTGCAGAAGATGATGGAAATAATTTTTAACTGGTTATTTTTTTTTTTCTCTGCAGGCAAACATCCTGTGTCTGCCTTGATGGAAATCTGTAATAAGAGAAGGTGGCAACCACCTGAATTTCTCTTGGTCCATGATAGTGGCCCTGATCATCGCAAACATTTTCTCTTTAGGGTAAATATGAATTTCTGCATTAATTGTATATGTTTATTAATTTGGTGACTTAATGGTAGAGGGTGATGGATAGGCATTACATGGTCACAGGGTTAATATGCCAATTTTGGGTTGGGGATGTATATAGTATGGGTAGAGCGGTGGGATTTCTATGCTGAAGGGTTATCTTGGAGGGAAAAGATGTGGGCAAAATCTGGCCAGTAATCTGTTGATATTTTCTAGTAGAACATGGGGGAATTAATTTACTTGTATCGGAAATTTTTTTTCATTTGGAGACCTGCTTAGTTTGCAGTCCCCTTTCCCAAAATGATTTTGCCTCTTCTGGGTTGATGTTCATTTAACTTACATAGTATGGGTTTTATAGTTGTATAAATTATTTTTCTAGCATTTAGTGAAAAATTACAAAGCTAATAGATATTAAAGTTTGATGCTGTTCTTATTGTATGTTTTTCTTGAATAGGTATTGAGAAATGGAAGCCCTTACCAGCCCAATTGTATGTTTTTCTTGAATAGGTATTGATAAATGGAAGCGCTTACCAGCCCAGCTTTGCCAGCCCTAATAAGAAGCATGCTAAAGCCACAGCAGCTACTGTGGTTCTTCAAGCGATGGGCCTTGTACCAAAGGACCTCATGGCTAATGCCACTTGCTTCAGGAGTGCCTCACGTAGATAGATTGAGGTTTTATAGTAATCATTTCAGATCATTTTACTCTGCATCAAAATGTATCTCTCCTCCTTAATGTTGTAAATATTTGGCAATTTAAGACACTGTGTAAAAAGCAATCTGTACAAACATCTCCAGGCTTTGATTTTTGTACCATGGAAATTGTATTTAACCATACAGGGTTTTGGTATGTTTATATTGTTTACCTTAGTGATGTATTTGTTTAAGTGGCTAACATCCAAACAATCGATTGTTTGAAGGCATCAGTAATCTTCAGTGTGGAATGTGAAATAATGCTTTTATATTGTCTTTTGTACTATGCTGTAACTCCCTCCCTGTGGCTAGGCTGCTGTAACACTTGCCTGTAATCACTGAGGGGCTGTGCACCTTGTTTCACAATGGTTCTGCTGGACAGACTCTGGGCCAGTGTTAGCAAGGTGATCAAGCAACATCATTCCACAGGGCTAATGCCACCACCTCCCCTTCAAATTTTGTAGAGGCTCTAAGAAGAAAGTGATATGTTGTGTGGTGGTTGGCACTAAGTCCTGCGTTCCTGTTAAAGCCACTTGGGCCATAAGAAGGGAGTCAAAATGAAGTCTGAGTAGGATTTCTGCAGAGGCCAAGTCCATTTTAGTATGGCATTGAGTTGTGACATAGTTTTACTTTGATGTGCATTCTGAATTTCAGCTACACCTAGGTAGATTAAAAATGATAATTAAAATGCTGTAACCAACTTATCTAATAAAATCGGCACCCAGCCACTATTTTGTTGACTATGAGAAAGTTTAAGTTCATGTTAATTTTTAGGGTCTGCTAGACTATTTCATGTGTATTACAGTGGTATTCATATGCTATGTCTCTAAACTTTATTTTCAAAAGCTTAAGGCCCAAATACAAACTTCTCTGGAATAAATGTGGTGTTTTATTTTCTGGACTATAAAGTGAACAAATACTTCTTCGAATACTAGTACTTTTCTCAATGCCTTTGATTTCTAAGCACATTTATTTAAGACGAATTATATATACACACACCTCTACAAGCATATGAAGTTCTATCTCACTGATGTTCAAGCTGAGCAGACTTTACAACACTTTACTTCTCTACATGGAATACAAAATACCCTTTTCTCTGGATTAACAGGCATTTAAAAAACATTTAAATATATTTGAGGATAGATAGATTTTAACTCAGGAGGAAGGAAGCCAAGGTAGAAGCATCAACAGTCAGCCCAGTAGATATTTTCTACCTGTATAAAATGAGAACCTATAAAATAACTATTATTAGCCTTAGGTAAATTGTCAACTACATTTGCCCCGATGCCACTGGTCACAGTACCACACTGCCATGAGGTAACTGCTCATCTGTCTGAATGAAAACACAAGACAGCAATTCAGTTTTCTACTTTGTTCGTAACGAGGCTGTAAAGATCTAGAATTTTCAAAGTATTTGAGTTTTTTAAGTTTGAGTTACCTTCATACTTGAATATCTAATATAAAAATAGTAAAGTAGAAAATACTGATCTAAGAACTTAATCCTTCTCAACAACAATGAAATGATTTAGAAAAAAACACCTTAATCCTGCTTAGTGCGTTTAATAAAATGTAAAGTTTACGAATGTTTGAATATATTTAGTAATACTGCTTTCTTTTAGCTTCCAAAATGAACTTTAAAGCCACTCTTAAAGAATCTTGACTTTCCTTGTTAGAAGGCTTTTTTCCTCAAAGTTTCCATTTAAGCTTACTTTAGTAGTCAGGATCTCCAATTATAAGTGTAGTCACTCATTTCGACATGCCGTAAAGATGACTTTCCCAATAATGGTACTTGACTAAGTTGGTCCAGAGTCTTAGGATGCAACCCACAGTTGGCAAGCTCCTTACGAACAGTCTCCTGTGGAAATTCATATCCAAGTCAGTATGAAGCACATCAGTCTTCGAACACTGAGCTTTTAATAATTACCATGGGCGTCTTTTTGGATTCATATTTCTTTAAAGATTACAGCCTGGGAAACCCCGTGGGGCAGTTCAGCTCTCATGGAGGGTTGCTGAGTGGGAATCCATGTGACAGTACACAACGGCAATTCACATACCAGAAGTTGACACTACAAGTTTTGAATCCTAACAGAATCCTAAAATGCTGACGTTTTTACAAGTCTATAGTGAACTGATAAAGTATGGGGCAATCTTAAAGGTATTAATTCTTTATTACAACCCTCCAAAGTATGTTCAAAATTAAAGGCAAATACAGTTAAATACCTGTACCAAACTGTGTTTCTGATTTAAGACTTAACTTCCATAAACCTTATAAAGGAATCAGGCACCCTGAATGAAGCAGGGTTTTTTAAAAGGTTCATTCCAGTTCAAACTCCCGCCAAGAACTTGCATTTCTACCCCAGATATACTGAATTGGAATCTATATTTTAACTAGACCTTTCCCCAGTGATTCTTAAACGTGAACTTTTGAGAACCACTGCTCCACTACTTCTCAGAATTGGTCCTTAACCAGCAGCATTAGCATCACCTGGGAACTTGTTAGAAAGGAAAATTCTCAGGTGTTTGAATCAGAATGAACCAGTCTGAAGCCCAGCCCTGAGGTTCTGGAGCTGAGAGGACAATGCAAATAAAAATCTGCCTTTTTTTTTCATTGGGAAATTTTTAGTCACTGTTAAATGAGTACAACGAGGGTCTGAATTAACAAAATTTATCTCACAAAAGCAACTTCAATATAGACATTATCCCTTCCTCTTAGCAATTCATAATTGATTAAAACCAAGTTCTGCACTTCGATAACTTGGAACAAGGTTGGTCCCATCATTAGTCACTATAATTTCCTCCAGCTTGTTTGATTAAACTCAATTTGATTAGGGCAGTTAAAAAAAAAAGTTATTAATTCAATCTGTTTAGAGCTGCTACTTACTTTATCCAGTTCTTTATCCACTGGTGGGCAGATATTAAATACAGCAGTTGGCTCATGTGTATACAGTCCTGCTGAAAAAGACCCAGCCTGTGAAGATTTGAGTAGCATGGTCACAGAATGGAGAGAATGTGGCATGACAGGACCTGTAATCTCCAAACTAAATTGATCTTTGTATCCAGAAAGAGCTTGCGTCTTCACATTGACACTTCGTGCCTTCATAAAATTTTAAAGAAAATTAATAATCACCACATCTCAAGGTAACAGTGCTTTTGTCCCCTAGCTAAAACTGTTTTCAATAATCTTTCATTTGAGTTTTCCTTTCTTTAACATCAAGGAACAAAAGCAGTTCCTAAGATACATTGAACTGCTGACCTTTTGGTTAGCTGCCAAGCTCTTAACGCTATGCCACCAGAGCTCCAATAAAAAACCAAACCAAATCCACTGTCGTCGAGTGGATTCCGACTCATAGTGACCCTATAGGACAGAGCAGAACTGCCCCATATGGTTTCCAAAAAGCAACTGGTGGATTGGAACTGCCAACCTTTAGGTTAGTAGCCGTAGCTTTTAACTATTATGCCACCAGGGTTTCCAATATCCTCTCCAAATTACAAGACTTTCTGTTTAACTATATTATTAGAAAATACAATTTTTTTCATATAGTTATCTTTTCTGATTTAGTAATACGCTTTTAATGCAGAACACTGAGAAGAGTAAATCATTCAATTTTGCTGTTAATATTTAGTATATATTTTGTATTTACATATATTAATTTTTTCAAACATAGTTTTATTACTCCTTTATTCTTTTCACTTATCCATGATCCAGTTTTTGAGATCTATATGTTTTTGACTATATTCTTTTATTGGTATAGAAGTGAAACAAAAATGAGATTAAACAATGTTTCCTTAAATGGCAAAAAGGAAATGAACACCAAAATGCTTCTGTTGCCAATCACACTTAGTAAAGAACAGTCTATTTTCATGTGACAAGTTTGTTTTATCAAGGTTTTTACTGGGAGGAATGCAAAAACAAAAAACGTACTAAAATGTGACAAAAAAAAAAAAATGTGACAAGATGGAGTTAATTAGCTATTAAAAAATTTTAAAATAACTGTCCTTCAAAAAAAGTACTAGGTTTATGGGATTAGTGAAGAATTTCTGTTCCCCATTTTATTACCTTAAGCATTTGCATTGTGGCACCTCTGAAAGCTACAGGGGATAACAGGGTGGGTGGAAGTCCTGCTTGTGGACCTGAGGTGGCAACTAAACTTTTACAGTTGATCAAAAAATTGAGCAACGTAAAGGTGTTGATTCCTTTCACCAATACAACAGACTCAGGCCTGTGATCCATTTGTACTTCGTGTTTCTCTTTACGTCTGAAGATGACAATCAAGGAAATTGCAATGCAAAACCCACACTTGTGTGAAAAACAATACTTTTGATTCTGAATCCCTGGGTCTCCATTATAAAGAGGAAATACTCTTGCAACCCACCCCTATTCACTGCAATAACATGATGTCACATTTTTAGATCAAAATAATTTCTCTTTGACCATCTGAATTTGCTAGAGATTGACATCTAACCAAGACTAATTCCTTCTCCACTGAAACATGTGCTGTTCCTTCACAAACAATCAAAACGGGATGCTTTCGCTTTTAAAATAATAGTCACTGTTCAGTTTCTTGGTGCTTAAGATCTGTCATTTAATGTCACAATAAAGAATTGATTTTAGTATGATCTTAAGATTATAGTCCTATAAACTGCCACTCAATGTGCAATTGCTCATACATATGATTCAGTAATAGTAATTGAAAGGATACAACTTGATAGAGTGTATGTCGGGTTTTTTAATTTTATCTTGCACACCCATCTCTTCCAGCCAGGAAAAACTTTCCTCTTCATCCTCATCACTGATTGCTTGCTCCCTAGGAAATTGCTATAGTCAGTTAGGGTTCCCGTTTCACAAAGCTGTTACCTCTACAAAGTGTTTCACAAGAGTCTGTAAGTCACTGGATGGTGTAAAATGTCATTTTAATTACATACTCCCCATGTCCCAAGCTTGCTCCAGATGTTTTCTTCTTATGGGTATTTTCTTTAATTAAAGGCAGAGAAAATTCAATACCTACGTTAGAAAAAAGACAATGTACCTGAGTTTAATAAAACCTAAAAATAGTTAACAGGTGTGTTCTACTTTCAGAGAGTACAAAAGCTGAAAATGCACATTTTTACAATTCATCTACTAAGGCAGTAGCTTTCAAGTTTTCCAGAGAGCTGCCCACAAAATACAAATGCACACTCGCGTTTGCACACATCCCCTTGAAACAGAAGGTTCAGAAAACAGCCCATATACTCACTATATGCAATACTTTCATAAATTATATTCTAGTCAGTTGCATTAAAAAAAAAAAATGCTGCTTCAGGGCAGTAAATTGATTTCATGATTCACTCATGGGTTCTAACCCACTCTGAAAATTTCGTTCTGGGGTTAATTTGTACTCTAGAAGTGACTTTCCATTCCAGTATGTGTTTGCTTGTGAAAGCACAGAAAGGGAACACTATTAAAGCTACGGGTAAGGGTTCAACTAAATAACTAATGAGATAAAATCATAAATTAAGAAATAAAACATTTCTTAAAATACTATTGCTAATCAACTGATAAAAGACAATTCAAATGATTTAACTTGTCAGGAGAGCTAAGTGTTTATTATATAAAGTGTTGTCTCATCACTTTATATCTATACTTTTACCTTCATTTTTCATAGCTTCCCTTAAACCTCTAGTTGTGGGAGATATGACAGCTGTGATGACATCACTTCCTGCAAATCCTGCTGCCCGGAAAAGGACAGTGAACTGGTAAGTACAAACGTAGAAATAGGGGCAAAGCTTTGTTTTCAGCAGATTATACAGAGAAGTAAAGCTCACAGACCTATGAAGCAAAAAACTTTCCATTAGGAGTTGTTAAACATTTAACTCAACATTTAAACATTTTAAAGTTTACTCAATTATATAACAGCTGGTTTAAAACACAACACAAATATTACAGATACTGGTGGGGATTGGTGTGGTTACATTCAACTTGGCTTTTAAAGGACTGAAATTGGTCATGGGGACTGACTAATGATTCCTAAGAGTGTTTACCACTTGAACATGAATCCATTTTTTTAAAAACAAAACTTAATTGGTTGTTCCTGACTTTCTCTGATCCATTTCTGTTGATGAGCACTAAAGCAGCCACTGACAAGAACGAACACTGAAGAATTATGTCTGTAATATATACTTACATTTCACAAATGGATAAAGAATGGATGAGTTCAGTTTAAACGTGGACAATTAACATTTTCAGATAAGATAATTTACGAAGACTTATAGAGCCTTTCCATTAGGCATCTCACCTGATAAACACAGCAGAGACTGCTGCTAAAATAAAGGTCCCTGACTGGCATAAACAATTTGGCCTCAACTACTAACCTAACGGTTGGTGGTTTGAACTCATTCAGTGGTGTCAAGGAAAAATGGCCTGGTGATTCACTTCTGTAAGGATTTACAGCCAAGAAAACCCAATGGAACAGTTCTAGTCTGTCACACATGGGGTCACCATAAGTCGGAACAGACTAGACAGCACTAGGTTTTATTGCTAAAATGAAAATTCACTATTGGATCGCACAACTGTTTTTACTAATCTTACCAGTCGCTCATTAAAACGTGTTGTAGGGTTTCATCATTTGACCATGGGCTGGTCTTTCCAGCCATTCTTCTATCCGCTCCTATACGAGGGAATAGTGGCAGCCAAGGCAAGGCAGGGTGAAGCCAATAGAAGAGGCTCTGCTGGAAGGCACAGCGGAGCTCAGTGGAGAGCCTGGTATCCTGAAATTCAGGTGACATTGGGCATTTTTTGCCCCATTAGAAATACAAAATTTCATTAGTGAGATGTTGAATATACCAAGCACTTAGTCTGAGAATCTCTACTGCTTCCTACAGAAAAGTGTCAATAACCTTGATAGGGGTTAAAGTGTAGTCTGTCCTTGATTGAGAAGAATCTTTCTTGCTGGCAGCAACAGTCCATTAAACAATAAAACCAGGAACACTTAAACGCAGATGGGAACAAGTTCCCATCTCCAACGTCCTCGAGAACAATGACTACGTTTTCATCATGAGGAGCAGATGTGAGTATGTATGTGTAGCTAACGCTACATTCAACCTTCCATACAACTTTGTTTCAAAAGTACACAGAAAAAATCGATAGTGTGAATCATAAACCATCCTGATCTCTTCAACGGAAAAGATGTACCAGTATCTCCTTTAAGTAACCCCTTAGCCTAGGTTTGAGTGCTGAGATGCTTGGGACCAGTGGAATGACACTTCTCTCAAAACCATTCCAGAACTCACTAACTTAACTAAATTGACATCGGACCATCACCCAGGTAACAAGAGACAGTGCGTTTAAAAAAACGCTACACTGTATATAAGAAAATCAGAAAAACGATCCATCGGCCTTCACAGTCTTACTCCTCAATTGCTTTTCATGTCTTCTCCTTATATTTTCTTTCTCAAAAGACCTTAGATAACATTAATTCCTGCCTGTGATGTTTAGTAATCCTCAGTCCTCATTCTAAATGTAATGGGCAGTTGTTGAATCTGACAAAAATAAAACAAACAAAAAAAAAACTGTATGAAAGCATAACTTGGAAAATACAAAACTTTCCAAGTCTTTGTGTTAAATGTCAGAAGAAAAACAATAATGAAAGGAAAAATCATGAACCCAGGACTAAGACTAAAGAACAACACTTTGCAGATTTTCACACTTGTCACTTTAAAAGAGCTCATTTTTATTTGCAATTACCTGAATATGTTCAGGTAAGGTGACTTCTGTCGCCCTACAGTGCTGGACAAGACCTTGAGCCTCTTCATGCGCTTTCAGATGATCTGCCCAGGCAAAAGGCTGAGAAGAGGTGACAAGGAGTCGAGTTTTAATACTCCAGTCCACCGGTAACTCAGCACTTTCTGAGGATGGAATATCAGTTTCGGAGGACACAGGTGGAGTCTTTCAGAAAACAAGGAACAGAAAAATTAGTAGTGTCTCAAGAAAAACTCCAACCTAAGACTTTACCAACTGACATACCTGTGATCACTGCAGTGTTAAAACGACTGTATAATAATACTGAAAATATACTGCATGCTAAGAAAGTCTGGAAGGAACCACAGAAAACTGCTCACCGTTGAGAAGCCAGGATTTTTTGTTGTTATTGTTGGCGTAGAGGGTAGGGGATTGAAGATGGTGGTGGAAGGGCAGATTTTACTTTTTAGTTTATATAGTTCTATACCGTTTTAGGAGCCCTAGTGCCGTGGCGGTTAAAGAGCTTGGCTGCTAACCAAAAGAGTGGCAGTTTGAATCCCCCAGCTGCTCCTTGGAAACCCTATATGGCAGTTCTATCCTGTCCTATAGGGTCACTATGAGTCAGAATCGACTCAGCAGGATACTGTTTTTGTTACGATAGGCAAGTATTGTGTTTATGATCACAATTTATAAAAATTAAAACCTACCATTGCTTATTGATGTCCACGTAGGAATCGTCCAAGTACTTTTAGAAAGCACCTTTTAAGTCCCTGAAAACTCTGGAACCAGGGCTAATCTGTTCCCACAGTTAACATGGGTAAGGCCTCAGGGGCCATATTTAAGAAACATGACCTCAAAACCCCACAGCCTGTTTCACTCTTCTTTCAAATTAATATTCTCAACATTACAAGGATTCTTTTAGGTGATATTATAAAAAAATGTCAGGGATGAGGGAACTATCTTCAACAGACCATCTGAAAAAGATATTTCTAAAGAGCGGGAGACTGGGTCTTGGGGACCTCTGGCAGCCTGCTGCCATTAGGATACACTATCCACGTACCAAGCCATCACAACAGAGGTACCTGGGGGACAGAATTAAGAGTGTGTATCTGTCTTTGTGTGTGGAAGGATGGTGGTGGTAGGCAGTGAAGTTCAGTGCTATGTAACAACCTGTGGAGGTAACGTGGGGATTTGGTTTGAAGATCTGGTGAAGGACTAAGTACAAAAAGAAGCTGAGCCTGGAGGGGCTGAATCTGAGATGAGCTTGAGGAGTCATCATCCGAGGAAGAAGAGTGTTAAAAACTGCTGGAGACAGAAAAACCCATATCTACTATGCCTACTTGGTTGCCATCATAAACATTAAGACATCACACTAAGTCCTTGAACTTGGCTGATGCCATCTTTTCAACCCTGGGCAAATCTGCTGCAAGAGACCTCTTTAAAATCTTACGAAAACAAAGATGTTACCTTGAGGACTAAGATGCGCCTGACCCAAGCCATGATATTTTCAACGGCTACATATGCATATAAAAGCTGGACAATGTATAAGAACACTGAAGAACTGATGGCTTTGAATTACGGTATTGACAAAGAGTATTTAATATACCATGGACTGCCAGATAAATGAACAAATTTGTCCTGGAAGAAGTACAGCCAGAATGCTCCTCAGAAGCAAGGACAGAAACTTTGTCTCTCGTACTCCAGACATGTTATCAGGAAGGACCAGTCTCTGGATAAGGACACCATGCTTGGTAAAGTAGAAGGTCAGCAAAAAAGAGGAAGACCTCAAGGAGATGGACTGACACAGTAGCTCCAACAACGGACTCAAACAAGCAACAACTGTGTGGATGGTGTAGGACTGGGCAGTGTTTTGTTCTGTTGTACATGGGGTCACTATGAGTCAGAACCAACTTGATGACACCTGACAGAGCTGATCACTCTATCAGGACTTTCTGTGAAACTTTTCCAAGGAAAATGCTTCTGAACAAAACAAAAACCAAACCCGTTGCTACAGAGTTGATTTCGACCCATAGCGACCCTGGGGGACAGAGCAGAACTTCTCCACAGAGTTTCCAAGGAGCTGCTAGTGAATCTGAACTGCCAACCTTCTGGTTAGCAGCCCTATCACTTAACCAGGATGCAACCAGGGCCAAAATGCTTCTGAGTAGTATAAATCCACATTATAAAAAGCTACATTCGAATGATATTTTACAAGTTTTACCTTGGATAATTCAGTAATGGTTGTTTCAGGAAACTTCTCTTCCCATAGCAAATCATTTTCTTGATTAGAATCCAAAACCTGAGGTTAAAAAAATGCCCTTAAACAAAGAAGTTTGCTTTAAATATGTACAGAGCCTGGCATGCAACTTTCTCGGTAAAGGCAAGTTTATGAATTCGTATGCCTCTAAATCAGTACATGGGAATTTTCACTTCAGTTTTGTGTATTAACTTTAATATCAAAATTGAGAAAAAGCACCCATATTATATGCATCTATTAACTGATGGGTAAACATCAAACCAAAAGACCCTAAAGACTTTGGGTTAAGACAAAATGCCAGTAAATTTTGACCCCATAACTCAACATTCGTCCATCCCATAATTGGCAGTGCGCGGAAACGGAGACATGGATCCACGCTGGAAAGCGGGGTCCTGTAATCTTCCTGCGAAAGGGCTTCTTCTGAGAAGGCTGCGATCTCTACACCCTGTTCGCAGGGCTACAGCCACCTCCTCAGATGCAGGCTCGCGCGGGCGGCTCCCCTAGCCCCCTGACACCGACCCTGAGCCCTGAATCCCAACCTCTGACTCCTGACCGGGTGCTTCTCGAGCCCCGTCCTATTGACCTCCGCCCCAGTGCCCTTCGCTCCTGCCCTCCTGAACCCCAACCCCTGACCACGCTCCGGCGCTCCTGAACCCCGACCCCACCCCGGTACCCTTCGCCCCCGCCTCCTGAACCCCACTCTTGATCCCGCTCCGGCGCCCCTGAACCCCGGCCCCCGCCCGTAGCCACCCCAGCCAGCCGGCGGTCCAAGCGCAGCCGCCCCCCGGGCTCGGGTCGCCTCAAGCGCGGCTCGCTTCGACGTTCGCGCCCAATCCAGCCTCGGCTTCTCAGCTACTCAACCCAGGAAACGCGAAAGCGCCCTCCTGCTGGCCACCAAGCACTCACCGGGCCCGGCCCGCTGGGGGGCTCAGCGGCGGCCGGCTGCCTGTTGTCCAGGCGGGCGAAGGGGTTCCTCCGGGCCGGGGTCGCGCGGCCGGTGCCCGCTGGGGCTGGGAAGGGGCGAAGGGGCAGCCCGGCGGCCAGCGCGGCGCGGCGGGGCGCCGGCTCAGAGGTCGGGGAGGCGGCGGCCCCGTGGCTCCGGGCTCTTTTTCGACGGAGCCGCAACGTGTCGGGCGGCCTTTTGAAGCTGGGCGAGTAGCCCGGCACGGAGACGGCCATGACGCTCGGTGGCGGACGGCCGCCCACAGACGATTCCCGCGCGCGCCAACCCCGCCCCCTCCACGGTACCGGGCCAGGCAAGCACCGTAGGCCACCCGAGGCCCCGCCCCCGGCTTAAAGGCGCCCCGCGCATGCGCCGTAGCCCATCAGAGGCCCCGCCCCCGACGTAAAGCTCTGCCGAGCTAGCGCCGCGGGCAGCTCCGTTCCAGCCGCGATCGTCGGGGCCGCTGCCGCCGCCAGTGCTGTAGTGCCGGAGACCCTCTCAGGCGCGGCGCCCCCGGTCGTAGCCGGGTGGCCGGGTGCGGCGTGACCAGAAAGAACTCGGTCCAGGGCACGGTATGGACTACGCTGTTGGCGGCGAGCGGTCCGCCCGGGGCATGGCGCCGGCACGGGAAAGAAACGGGACCTGAGGACGGCGCTGGGCGAGGCGACCCCACGATGTGGCCGGAGGGGCCCGGGCCTCCCCCAGCCCCCGGAGAGCTGTATGAAACGGGGTCTGCACGCCCCCGGGAAGCGCCTGCGTCGGCGTTGGTCCTGGGGACCCCGGAGCGGGTATTCAGAAACAAAATCTAGGCGCCTCGGCCTGGGAGACTCGAAAACACTGAAATCCGGGCAGCAAAGGGATGAGGGGAGGAAGATGCGGAGAGAGGAGCAGAGGCGAAGGAAGCACCTAACTCGGCGGGGAACGACGGCAAAGCGCTACAGCAACAGACCAGCCTGGCTTCACCGGAAGCAGTTTTCCTCAAGGTAAGAATTTTATAGTCGAGACAAAATGTATAGAGACAAAATAAAAAAAAAGTTTTGAGAACATTCCCTTCAGATGTTAATGACAGAATTACCTTGACCGTTTGCACAGCTACCTACTTTCAGACCCTTCATCTAACTGAGCGTCTCGTCTTTGTCGTCGTCAGCGAGCCCAAGGACAGCAGGAGGAAACGCCGCGGGGTCGCGCCGGCCTCACAGCCCTCGCAATGCTGAGCCCATGGTTGCAGCCACTGTGTCAGTCCACCTCGTGGGGGGTCTTCCTCTTCCCGGGACCCTCTTCCTTAACAAGCATGATGTTCTTCTCCAGAGACTGGTCCCTCCTGATAACGTGTCCACAGTATGAGACATAGTGGAAGCCCCGGTGGCACAGTGGTTAAGAGCGTGGCTGCTAACCAGAAGGTCGGCAGTTCGATTCCACCAGCCGCTCCTTGGGAACCCTATGGGGCAGTTCTCTGCCCTACAGGGTCAGTATGAGTCGGAATTGCATTGCTGGCCTTCTCTTTGTAAGAATACACACCTTGTCTTGGTGAAAATGATTAAAAAGAGAACAACTTGCTTTTATCTTCCTAGATTTTTCTGAAAAACTTCCAAGGAAACTTTGGCTTCAAATACTGGAATATATGCATCCAACTGAGGTCTGAGGAAGAATAAAGTTAAAATTGAACAACCTGTTTTTTTCTTCCTTCATTTTTTTGAACAACTTCCATGGAAACTTTGGCCTCATATAGTGGAATGGGTTCATCTAGCTGAGGTCTAAGGAAGAATGAAATTAGAAATGTCAGGTCTAGTTAAAGATGATCAGAACACACAGGACAGTAGTTGACAGTTACTCTAACTCAAATCTATTTAAATAAACTTGTCTATCACTACTTCCCGCTGGGCATCACTACTTCCACTGTTAAAAATAAAGGTCAAATTTTGAAGGGAGAATATACCTTCTTTATCCACTCCCTTTTTTCAGTGATAACCAAAACCAACTTTTTCTTTTTTTAATCATACTGTACTTTTCTCTCTTTTTATGTAATGGGTTGTTCCCAGTTGCTTTGGGAGGAACGATGAGGGAAAGCAAAGGACCAAGTATGAGATGGGATGGAGTGGGGAAAACCCATGTGCCAATTCTAGCTTTAGGAATTCTTACGTACTACTAGACACACTTTGAGAAATATTAAAAAGCAGTCATTTCTCTAAGTAATTAAATATGGAGGCAATAGGTGTACCCATGTGTAGAAGTCGGAAAAAAAAAATGGAAATGCCTGCCTTTTCTCGAGAACAGAAAAATAAACAAGAATGATTTGGTTACTTTGCGTACCTAAAAACACCCGTTGATAGCTTCTCCATCACATCTCTTAAGATACGTAGCTGGAAGGATTGTTAAGGTGGCAACGTAAAGGAGAAAGAATTAAATAAAACCATTCAATAAGCAGAAGATGCCAGGCAGGTCACCTATCTTGATTTTGTTGCAAGATTTTTTTTTAGTTTTTAACCCTCTAAAATTCAAAATGTTAAGTTACAGAAATTCTGTACACTGTCAAGTTTCCCTCTACAACAGGAAAATAGGGAAACAATTTGAGAGAGGTGGTGGTGTGACTGACACAGGCTAAACTTCTAAAGACAAATGATGACAGAAGCGGCCTAGTGCTTGTCCTAAGTAATGACTGATGTTATCCCAAGCTGACGGTGATTGAGCAGTGATAGGTTTTTATTTCTGTACTATTTATGGCATTTTTAAGTAAAAAATTAACACCTGTATCTCTTTAGATGCACACTTATTTACCAAATGGATTGGTAATAGGCTCAAAATTTGTGCGCAAGAAAGAAGTTTATAAATTATGTGTGTGTATATATGTCACCAAGAAAATCAGGAAATGTAAAAATTAAAAAACTTCACCTTAGTCATTTAGTTTTGGAAATTATAATATCGAGATCAAGAGTCTGTATGTAATTGCTAGTACTGGAGAATTGATGGCACATAATCACAACTGAAAGGAGATCTCCATGTGATCTCACATGCAGCACCTGACTCGTGTAATCTGAGGGATACTACCCATGTGGGGATTAAAGTTGGCTTAAGGACTTTAGAAAATGTAAATTTAGAAAATACAATCACAAGCAATTTTAAAGATTAAAGAAAGACTTGAAGAATATTAATCACTTTTTCACAACCCTGCAAATAAATTCTCTCTACCTGTTACTGGAACTGCCATCAGTATATATATTATTTCTTTAGGAAACGTAACTCATTTATATAAACATGTCATATTTCAACACAGTCCATGGATTTATCAATTAGATTAAAATCACTTTCTCACAGTTGAGGGTTGGGGGAATGAGAGAATTAACAGACAGAACAGCCAGCCTAGCTTCTCACACGTAAGATTCAAAATATTGACTAATATCACTTTAAATTTAATTGGTGTTCTCTACTGTTAACATCCCGTGGTATTCTTGATGATTACAATGCTATTGGACATTTGGAAACCCTGGTAGCATCGTGGTTAAGAGCTCAGCTGCTAACCAAAAAGGTCGGCAGTTCAAATCTACCAGGCGCTCCTTGGAAACCTAATGGGGCAGTTCTACCCTGTCCTGTAGGGTCGCTGTGAGTTGGAATCAACGTGACAGCAATGGGTTTGGGGTTTTTTTTGGTTTATTGGACATTTAGGTTGTTTAAAAATGAAATTTTAAAAATTCTTTTAGCCAATAAAAGTTTATTTTCCAAATTTAATACTTAATCAAAAATGTTAAACTTGTACAGTCACTATGTTAATGGAATGTTTCTGATTTTGAAATCTCTTTAAAACTTAACATGTGCAGTATGTTAATTACATTAAAATTACATTTTAAAGCTTTGAATTAAGTCTGTCATTGCTCCTGAAGGACACTGGCCTTTATGCATATCACATATGTAACTACAGACATATAACGGTAAAGTACAAAACCCAGTAGAGACAAACACAAGGCTATGCAAACTTTTTCGTGTGTGCACATACTTCAGTAAGTAACAAGAACTTATTTTTTGTCCAATACATTAAAGCTTTTACCAAGTACAGTTGACTTTAAAACTAATCTTAGAAATAAAGGGTTTATTTTTAAGTTGACTATGCTCTAGAAAGTTCTGGACCTTTTCTTACGGGACTGCTTTCATGTTCTCTCAAGAAAACTTACCATTACTTTGACCAAAACTGGCATGATTTGGCTTCATTTCACCAGGCTCATCTCTGAATAACTTTCTTTTTTTAAAAATGAGGTTTTATCCTCACTTGAAGGTTTCCTGGCATCAATATCTGTGACAGTGCCCCACAAATTTTAAATCAGGTAACCATTCCGAGGTGTTTTCTGCAGTGGCCCTGTGATAGGAGTAAGCATCCAGCCTCTCAAGGTGACATGTGGAATTGCCATAATGTCAGGTTAAAAACAAACCTTCCATGTATTTATGGTTTATCTGCTATTCAGAAAGGAGCCAGACTGCTGGGGTGTTTGTTCTATTCTGCCACTTGCTAGTTGTGTCCTTGGACATGCATTAACCTCTCTGTGCTTGTTTCTTCACCTGTGAAATACAGGTAACTATAGGACTTACACCTCATAGGGTTGTTTCACTATCTAAATGAACTAATTCCTGCAAAGCGTGTGAAATGTTTGGCATACTCAGTGAAAGTTAGCTGCTGTTATTATTAAAAAACTTCACAATCAGAGTACAAGGTAAATTTCAAGCTAGAAACACAAATCACTAAAAAAAGGATATAAAGGTATTTTCCCTGTTTTACATTTGACAGATTCCAAACTTCATCATTAAGGAAAGACACTGTTGCTCCCTTGAGGAAAAGGCAGTGGCTATCTGGAGGATCCAACTTGGACAGAATGCAAAAAGACTAGTCAGTCACTCTTGAGTTTAACAGCAGAAGGATGACTGGTATCTTGAGCCAGAAAACCTTCCACACAGATTAAGTAATGCCCAAATCACAAATAATCAACGTGCAAACTTCAGTAACACTCTATAAACTACAACGTTTTCTAATTCCTGATTCACAATGATGAAATGGCAAGGTGATATGTACAGGGGAGATACAGGGCCGATCTAGAATCCTGGTGATGAGGCAGTAGTGGTGTCGGGGTGTGTGTGTGTGTGTGTGAGAGAGAGATTTCTGGCCACTACTGACCAGTCACCCTAGTGAGGATGTTGAAAAATCTATAAAGATTGGTATATAAGAATTACGGTATTTGCATATCAATCATGATATATACTTAATTGAAATTCTGTTGAAAATAAGCTTGAGAGATTACATAAATACCACACCTACCACCCACTACCGTGGAGTTGATTCTGACTCATAGCGACCCTACAGGACAGAGTAGAACTGCCCCATACAGTTTTCCAAGGAGCACCTGGGAGATTCAAACTCCCCACCTTTTGGTTAGCAGCCGTAGCTCTTTTGCACTATGCCACCAGGGTTTCCAACATATAGTTAATTCCAATTTGAATAATTAGGAAATTATGATAATTTTATATAGAAAAAATTTGCTAAGTACATGTCAACAATGTTACTAGGAAAAAAATCCTATTAAAAAATTTATAAGTCACTACCTTCCAAACTACTAGATGAAATTAATTATAATCATTTCAGTTGAAGGAACTCCTCTACTAGGCAGTATTTCAGCGTTTTGTTGGTTAGCATGTAGCTTAACTTAAAAAAGCTACATTTCTTTAAAAAATGTGACATAATTTAGGACTTTAACTAACTTAGCCAGACCTTGCCTCAGAAAAGACTTAGGCGTTCCCTTTGTTAGCTCCCCTCCCTTTGGTTTAAAAGATAATACCTGAAGGTTTTCTTCTCTTGTTACCCAGTGGCCTCCAACACCTAGAAGTGTGACGATGTCATGCTTATGTGGTAGTTGTAATTTGACAGTGGGTTCATCAACTTTACTATATAATCTCACTTATAAGGAGTAGTAAAAGAAAAAAAGAGAAGAAATATATTTTATAATAACCTGCACAAAAATTTATTTCTCAAACAAGTTCTCATTACCTTTTAACATAGGAATGAAGAAGAATTTTCCTTAGAAAAATGCAGTTTATTCAGAAAACTTAAACATTTGGTACTAAAACTGGTCATAAAATTTACACTAGATTTAATTTTAAATGAAATAACTAAAGTCATTTTCACTTGAAAACCAGGCAAGATAACAACACGTAACTAAGTCTGATAATCATAACGTTGATAGCTTACTACGTTGGGAAAAGTTAATTTCTTTTGGTAAATAAAGAACTCATAGACTCAAGATACTTTGATGTGATTATTTAAATGTCTGTTTGGAAAAATGGAAAGTCAGTGAAGTATACATTTATTTCCACTGACAAATTTTTCCTCTGATTTCAAATCTTGAAAAAACTGTTTAAAAAGAAACACGATGGCAAAATCCCACAATAAAAGATGCATCAAAATATAATGGGAACCCTCTGCAGGCTTGTGAAACTTACCCGTTATGTGCAGTGGCATGACCTAAGCGTGTACAGATTGGGTACTAAATAGATATAAACTAAAAAAGCTCAAGAAAGATGAAAAGGGAGGAAAATTCTGTGTGTTTTCCAGAGACTTCAGAAGTCCACCACCCAACAGAGGGCAGCTGCACACAGCGGAACCGGAAGTGCCTGAAAAAGCATCTCAGTGAAATCGGAACTGATGTGTACCATCTGGGAACCACTTAGGAGGTGATGTTTGTAGCTTTCTTATAGAGACACGTCATTTGTTACTTAAACACCGATGCTTTACTGAAAGCACTATTTTAAAAGCGCCCCCAAAAGTAGCCTTGCTGTAAAATTTAAGAACTGTGTAATTCATGCTATACATTAAAAGTCAATCATGTGCTCTCTTCCAGAGAGACAGTTTACAGTGGGAACAAAGAAGCTTCAATTAGTCAAGTTTTTAGTATTAAAAAAAAAAAAAAAAAAAAATTACTCCATTTAATAATCATTTCCAAGTTATACATTTTTCTGAAATTAATCAAACAAACAAACAAAAATTGCACAGGTTATACGAACCTCCAGCATCTAGGACAATATCTACTCCCAGGCCACCTGTTTCTTCCAAACAGCTTTCAGCAACATGGACTTTCCCATTAGATACATCAATCACTCGGGCTGTGAAGGACAGGAAACCAGGTTATTCACTGTTCTTTCTGTGACCAACACAGAGAAATCAAGGAAAAAGAAAAAGTGAAGCAAATCTATATCTATCCTCTGAAATGAGTTAAGTAGTGAACTTAAAGAAAGAAAATATCAACCCAAATTATACTTTTTTCTGGTCTAACCCAGTATTGGTAATGATCAATTTAAATGAAGGGACTGGTATCTTCAATAAAATAAAAATTAAAGCATTCCGTTAACAAGGTGTTCCAGAGCTGGTCTGCTGACATAACTGTTCTCTAGAGCCACAGGCTATAACCACCAAAACTCAGACTCTGTAAGCTACATATGTACATATATGTGAAGACATGAACTAAAAAATGAAGCAATGTTCTAGATATGTTCGGATTTAACAGAGCTGGAGCCCCTGGGTGGTGGAAATGGCTAATGCACTCAGCTGCTCATTGAAAGGTTGGAGGTTCGAGTCCACCCAGAGGTGCCTGGAAAGAAGGCCTGCTGATAGACTTAGGAAAGATCAGCCATGGAAAGCCCTACGGAGTACAGTTCTACTCGTACACACATGGGCTTGCTGTGAGTCGGAACTGACTCTGTGGCCAGTGGTACTTGTAAGAGCTAACAAATACAAAAATAAATTTGTACAATACAGTACTTAATCTGCTGCTGTTGTGTGCGCTCAAGTCAATTCTGACTCATAGGGTTTCTGAGGCTGTAATCTTTACAGGAGCAGCTCACAAGGTCTTTTCTTCTGTGAAACTGCTGGGTGGGTTCAAACCACTGACCTTTCTCAGTAATAGAAACCCCTCCCACCCCAGCATGGACTCCCCAAAATGAAGAAAAATCTTGAGGATAAAAGAACATAGTTATTTTTAGCAGAGTTAGTAAAAATTAAACTAATGTTAACTGGCTGCTTTAAAGTGTTAATTAAAACAATCCAATGGGAGAATTAAAAAAAATTATCACAATTTGAAGTAGCAAATGAAGGCATGTTTGTTTCATTTTTGTGTCTTTTACCACCCTAATGAAGATAATTCCTCTTGGAGCCGCTTGGATTAGAGGTATAGTTCAATAATGATCTAAATTCCAAGGCTGCGGGGCAGGGAAGGAGGACAAGAGGGACTGAAGCAACCCACAAAGACAAATGACCAATAGAAACATCTCCCTTCAGCAATACTGTCTCATGCTTTTTCTCCATTCTATTTCCAAATCTCTTAATTTTTTTCCCTGTTCTCCTTTCTGCAGCCCCTGCCTTACTTACCTCCTTTTTCCTTCTTGGCTATTTCTGCCAGAAGCATAATATTCCAATGGAAAGAACATGGGCTTTAATGTGGGGCAGGCCTGAGTTCAAATCCCATTCCAGTTAACCCTTCTAATCGCAGATCCTCAGAAAAGCTGAAGAGATGCTTTTACAAAGGGTCATTGAGGACTCCAGGAGGTAGCAGGTACCTTGGCACTCAGGAACTTCCTTCTTGCCTGCCTTTCATTTATACTCTGCTCATCTGCTTTTTTTCTTCATCTGTTAGTTTTTTTCATTCCCGTCTTTGTCCTCTTCTTTTTCAGTTTGTATTTTCTACCTCCTTTCCATATTCATTTTTGTTCCAACATGGTTGATTCTTTTCAAGAGCGCTCCAGCCTCCATCATGTCCTGGTCATCCTAAACTGTCTGACCTGTGTTTCTGTGTAAGTGGGTCATCTCCTGCCCTCAAGTATCACAGAGAAAGTAACATACAAAGTGATGCAAAAATACATTGATTTAGTGACTAACACCAAAGAGGCATCAAGTATTTCTCAACTGTGTCAAAGTTCACCTAATTCAAACTTAAGTTGATAACACTGCTGCAAAGATGGAAAAATGCTAAAAAATGTAAGTTTAAAAAACTTAATTAAAAACTATCACTTAAGTAGACTTGGACTCAGGACAGATACAAAGCACATTTTAAAAGTAGCTTTCATTTGGAATTTTGTTTTAGGCGATTTCTCTTCAAAATTTCCTATTTTAAAGTTTGTGTTGAATAGTGTCACCCACCTATAGTAGGCCTAAGGCTTTCAAGGCACTGCTTGTCTTCCAGGCTGCACGCTGTGGAAATCACTTTGGCTCCTCTGTGGTGTGCTAACTGAATAGCTATTGTTCCAAATGCCTGTGTGGAAAGAAACACACGGTGGGTTAATAGACACAGGGCAGAGGACATAGCTATTTTAGAAATTGTTCTATAAAGTGTAATACTTTAATATATTTTAAAATTATGTCTAAGAGAATAAAAAAATTATGGACAAGTTGGTATGGGAAACATTTGGCTGACTGACTTCCTTCTTCAGAAGGATGGTGGAAAAGCTGCTCGGGTCACATGCTCACACCCTGGCTAACCACAGCACATATTCTCAAGAATGGAGGGCCACATTCAGAAATATGGCTCGGAAAGGGAAAAACCGGCCTCTGAGGGCCCTGTCAGTTCTTGTTGTAAGCTGATTGTATCATGCATATGGTAGTTCAGCTAGCTACTTCTCTGAAGATCAAAGCACCTTAAAAAGCGCCAACCTTCTGCCAACCCCTGGGGAAGTTCAGGGAAACACTACTATCGTGATGTTGGACACCAAGCTGAAGCCAACGCTGGAGAGTCCTGCCTTTTTGTCAGAGAAAAACGGGAAAAGGCATATTCATCCACAGCCAGACTGAAAACAAAACTATAAAATCACCCAAAGTTTTATAACATTTAAAAATTGTATCGTATTTTCATGTATTCTCTTCCTAGTGTCTTGAACTACTTTTTGATGATACAAGTAATACACTTAAGTGAGCACCTTTGTGACCTCGTGTGATCCATCTATAAAATGGAACACTTCATTAGCATTAAGTGTAAGTGTGGGGGACATGATACAAAATTGGTAGCGAGTTCTAGGGTATGCCTTCAGAGACCCAGGAGCTATTTTAGGCTTTGTCCCAGACATGAATAAAAATGGCTTGTCTGCTTCTTAAAGTACTAGCAGATTCAAAGTAACAGGAAACTAATCACAAAATCTAACTTTTATCTCCCATTGATAAAAAGCTGATTATAACAAAATGGAAGTTTGGTAAAAAAAAAATCAAACTATTGGTAAGGAATTATATTTTCTAAATTCTAAATTCACTAAGTTGACTGTATTGTGGTCTGTTTCCAACACCCACACTTGCTCCGTCCATTATCAGCACCGACTTTCCTGGCGAGAGATGAGAAAGGTAATGCAGAGCAGTATAGGCCCGCATTCCATCCCGAATGGTTCCAGCCGCTTCTGTCCATGTAACCTTTTCTGGTTTATGAACTGTCACCAAGAACAAGAGGAAACAACCATTAGCAAGTGAGGAAACCATGCCTTAGCAAGTCTCCATCAGACCTGCCTCCTGTGTCTGCCAACTTCTGTCTGTCTCCAGTCCCACCACTGCCCTGGTCCTGTGGTCTCCCATCTACACTCCAGTCTCCTTCTTTCCATTCTTGCCTGTGCACAATCCATTCTCAACATAGGAGCAAGTGTGTGTGTATAGACAAGTACATGAAACATAAAGCACAACTGGATGAATAAATGTAACCTCCACCCTGGTTGAAAGAGAGAACACAGTCATCACTAGCAACTTCCTCTTTTCTCCAGAGGTCACCTTCATTCTATCTTAATTTCATGCTCACCGTTACAGTTTATCACTCGAGTATGCACTCAAACAGTATAATTTTGCCTAGTTTTGAACTTCATATAAATGAAATACTGTATGATTCTTTTTTCCTTTTGCTCAACATTGTTTTTAAGATGCATTGCTTTTGGTACACATGGTAGCACTCTCATTTTTATTGTTTTACGGTATTCCACTATGAGTCGGAATCGACTCAATCATTTTTGTTGTTTTATGGTATCCCGCTATGAGTTGGAACCGACTCAGTCTTTTTTGTTGTTTTATGGTGTCCCACTATGAGTCTGAATCGATTCAGTCATTTTTATTGTTTTATGGTATCCTACTGAGTCGGAATCGACTCAATGGCAATGGTTGTTATTACGTGAAAAACACCTTCACTTGATTATCCATTCTCCAAATGCTGAACATTTGTGCTGTATCCAGTTTCTGACAGTTATGAACAATTCTGTGAAGCATATTCTTGTATAAAAGATATTGTTACACCAATGCATGGGTTTTCTCTAGGATATTTACCCCGGAGTGGGATCCCAGTGGAAACCCTGGTGGCATAGTGGTTAAGTGCTACAGCTGTGAACCAAAGGGTTGGCAGTTCAAATCTGCCAGGCGCTCCTTGGAAACTCTATGGGGCAGTTCTACTCTGTCCTATAGGGTCGCTATGAGTCGAAGGAATCGACTCGATGGCACTGGGTTTGGTTTGGTTTGGTTTTTTGGGATCCCAGTTCTCAGGGCATACTGCATTCAGTTTTACTATATACTTCCAAAGTGATTACATAAATTTATTCTCCCACAGCAGTGTATCAGAGCTCCAGCTCTTGTGAACATCCTTGCCAACTCTTGGTATTGTCTGACATATAAATTTTTACCAGTCGTGTGGGTGTGTGGTGGTTTCTGACTAGGATTTTAATTTGCATTTTCCTGACGACTAATGAGCCTGAGGATCATGCCGTGTTTGTTGGCCATCGTTTTATGAAGTGCCTCTTCAGACCTTCCATCCATTTTTCTCTAGTGTTGTCTTTCTCTTATTGATTTATAGCAGTCCTTTACTTTATACACTCTGAGGAGCCCTGGTAGTGCAGTGGTTAAAGTGCTCAGCTGCCAACCAGAAGGTCACATGGTTCGAACCTACCAGCACTCTCCAGGAGGATGTGGCAGTATGCTCACATAAA
Organism: Elephas maximus indicus; assembly: GCF_024166365.1. Lineage (NCBI taxonomy): Eukaryota > Metazoa > Chordata > Mammalia > Proboscidea > Elephantidae > Elephas > Elephas maximus. The sequence goes on along the minus strand of NC_064836.1, from coordinate 27,999,060 downwards.
GATTACAGCCCTGGAAACCCTATGGGGTAGGTCTACTCTATCCCATAGGGTTGTTGAGTCTCAATCGACTCTACAGCAGTGAGTTTTCCTTATGTATTCCAAATGAGTCCCTTGTTTAGGTGTTGCAAATATTGTTTCCAACTTTTTAGGTTCTCTTTTCAATCTCTTTAGTGGTGTCTTTGAAATACGGACATGTCAGAATGATCTTAAAACACGAATAACATAGGGAGACTTGTTTGCTTAAAATTCACCAGTGGCTTTCCGCTGCACTTAGAACAAAATGCAAACTTCTCAATATAGGTTAAAAAGCTCCATGTGATCTGATCATTAGCTATTCCTTAATGTGTTTAAGTATTGTGTATATTTTGTACACTGAGTTACAATTTTTCAAAGTATAAGCGATCTTTTAAATATTACTTCAAGTCAGCATTATAGCACTTTTCCTAGTCTTTAATGGCTCTTTTAAATATTTTTCCTCAAATAGCAAAGCCACACAGGGCAGTCTGCACTGCATTCAGCAATAAACCAGTGCCATCTAGTGGGGAAGCCCAGCGCTCACGCATACATGTTGAAAATGTTCAGACAAGCAAGGCATTAAAACATGTTAAACACCAGGCACATACAGTACGTTATTCCTCACCAGTTTAACATAGTTATTCTCCCAATATTACTGATTATAAAACGGGGTTCAGGATAATTAATCTGCCTAAGGCGACACAGCTAGTAAGTCTGGAAGCCCATCTCCTCTGAGAGTACATTGTTAATCTATGTACACTGTACTCATGTGGCATCTTCTTGGTACATCTTCCATCATAAGAACTGGGACTACCTATACTGTCATTAAAAAGTCAAACATGCAGCCCTGAAAAAGGCTGCTAACTGTAAAGAGACTATAAGACTGCAAGGCCTTTAAGATGGTAAGATGCGGGTTAATGTCAAGATTCTTGTTTTGTGTTAGGTGGTCCACTGGTATTTACTATATTATAAAAACTAATTAACTAAATAAAAGAAGGCCATGTCTGGACTATAATGACTGTTCCAAGACCCAAGAATTATTTCAATTCTTTGCACCTTGGGTCCAAAGGAATAAAAGGATGGAAGTTCTGAAACTCTGCCAAATTTTGAATGAGAAATAAAATTATCTTTATGTTTGACAGAATGGCTTAAGAGCTAAAAGCACAGAAGAGTTAGAAGCATCATTCAACTTTTTCATCCTATCCTCAATATTCTGTAACAGTTTAACAGGACATTTTGGGGGTGTGTTTGGAACCTGGTTCCTGGGTTTGGTGATATGAACAGACTTATATGAACTGAAAGTGACTGAGGTGACAGAGAATTAATAGGAGATAACACATTTCATGAAAAGACAGTGGCGGTGAACCGAAAATTTCCCACCTGCCAGTTTTCAGGGAACACACTGAAACTAGTCCCTCTTTCACACGATGGTTGGAGCTGCAGCAAGCTTAGCCATCAAAGAGTTTGTCATCTTCATTTGCAGATAAAGTAAACATGCCCAGGATCTTGCCCAGAGGTTACACTTTTACAGGCTAGTCTATACATTCTTCTTACAAGGTCTTTTTTATAGTCTTGTTTTTTCATATACTTCAGTGGATTTTTTAACTACCATTCTCCTGATTCGTAGGTAAATAAAAGGTTATTTGTGTGGTTTGCCTCTCTAGGGTTAAACTTTGTATCTAGGAAACTTTGATAATCCAACTTCTCTCTCTAGTCCATTTTATAATTCTTCAGTGTACAGCAATGCCTATGGGAATTTTTTTTTTTTTAACAGCTCACTTTCTGTAACAATTTAATTTAGGTTACTGAGTCAAACTTCAAGCCTTAGAATTCCACCTAAAGGTTTTAGTTGACTTCATATTTCCACAGTTCTCAAAGAACAGATCTAGAAGGGCTAGCCAAGCAAACTCTGGGCCAAAAGCAGTATAGTTTCCTGTAAAGGAGCCAGTGGCGGCCCTTAGTACTCAAACTGCTGGTATCACATCAGCTATGGAGCTGTGTCTTTCAAAGGAAGACGGACTCCATATCTAGGTTTAATATACATATAGGTAAGCACTGGCCTCGGATTTCTGGGAAACTGCCTTTTGAAAATTAATTTTTAATAGTGTTACTTGGAAATTTTAGACACAGTATCATTAAATAGGAGTTACTTAAAACTTTTAACTTTAGAAATGAAATGCCAAACATCGCTGGCCTAGTTTAAGTTACTATATAGACTCAAATAAGTTTACTATTCTTAATGGTCCAAAATCCAAATTGGACTTTTTTCCCACAAGGTCTGATTAGGGATTATGTCATTTAAGAAAAAGCTTGGCAAACATTTTTAATGAAAATAGCTGAGAACACAAAAGCATAGATCTTGACCTACAGATAAAGTAGAAAGAGTAAGGTAATGAATTCCAGCATAAGAAACAGATGGTTAGCAGTACCACTGGACTCCCTCGTGACTCCACCCTGATCAGTGACTCCACCCTGATCATATCCGTCTCCCTTCCCCAGAAAGGTAACGTCTACCTGACTTTTTCATCCCCCTTCTCTGTATCCTGAAAGAGTATATGCTTAACTGTATGTTTTTGAGTTTTATGTAAATAAACTGTATCACACTGTACTCTTCTGCAACTTGCTTTTCTCAATACTGTTTGTGAAATTTATCCATCTTGATGTGTTTGGTTTCTATGTATTCATTTCAGTGCTGGGCAGAATTCCACTGTATGAATGTCTCACAATTTAGTTATCCATTCTCCTGGTGGTGGACATTTGAGCCCTTTCTTTTTTTTTCACTATTACAAACCACATTGCTCTAAACTCTTGTGCATGTCTCCTGGTGCACATCACGTTTCTCTAGGGCTGAAACTATACATCATTGCCTTTATTAGATAATGGTAAATTATTTTCTAATGCTTTTGTACCAATTTATACTCCCAATGAATAAAAGGTTCTGGTGCTCATATCCTGCTAACCCTTGGGATAATTAAACTGTTTAATTTTTGTCAGCCTTTTGGGTGCATAATTGTGGGGTTTACAGTAACTCTACCCCAGGAATTTGGTCTTTGTCCTTGGTTCCTGAGAGGTAATCTCTAAAAAATACCTAGGAATTTAGGTGTCTTCAATAAAGAACTCCAGACCACACCTAACAGGTGCGGTGAGGTGATGAGGTGACTCTGGGGCCCATCACGTGATACCTCATGATCACCTTATGCTATCGACTGACTTCAGGGGAGAGGGGCTGGAGCTTGCAGTATGTAATAAGACCTCTAATAAAAGCTCTGGTGCTCTGGTGGTGCAGTGGTTAAGAATTTGGCTGCTAACCAAAAGTTCAGCAGTTTGAATCTACCAGCTGCTCCTTGGAAACCCTATGGTTCTGCTCTTTCCTACAGGGTTGCTATGAGTTGGAATCGATGGCATGAGGTTTTTTTTTGTTTTGTTTTTTTAAGTAAAAGCTTTGGACACAGAAGCTCCATAAGCTTCCTGGTTAGCAAACAACATCTGCTCTCAGGAGGTGGTACATGCCTTTTTGGGACATGGAAGCTTTGTGTTGGTAACCTCCCCAGACCTCTTGCTGTGTCTCCTTTATGCTGATTCTGATTTGTGTCCTTTAAGTACAGCATTTTCCGTGAGTGCTGTGGGTTGTTCCAGCGAACAGTCAAACGCAAAGGAGTAGTGGAAGCAGGCAGGTCAGAAGTAAAGGGGAGTGGGAGACCCCTGAGCTTACGGCTGGTGTCCTCAGGGGATAGAGGGTATTGTGTGGACTCCCAGACTGACGGCTGGAATCTGAAGTCTTAGGCCTTACTCGGCAGTCTGGAGAACTGTGTCCTTGCACGTGTGATGTGTGACCTAGCTCCAGGTGCTTAGGGTGAGAGGAAGCAGTGCTGCATGCCAAGTGGAGTCAGAACCGAACAGAGAATTGAAAAAGTGAGGGTATGATATTTGGATTTGATTATTTTGATATACTAATGGTATCTGTAAGTGGTTTTAATTTGCTTTTCCGTGATTACTAAAGAGATGCATCTTTTCACTATGTTTTTATGATATATATTTAAATTTTCAAGAAGCAAACTGTTCGAAGAAAAATAAGTTAAACTGAACACTGTTCAAAAGGTATTAACAATAGCAACTAAAGACAAGTTTTCTTGATTCTTTCCTGTCTCAGACTCTATATAAATTGTCTAGATTTTATACATTTTTTATTTCAGCTAATAAATAAAAGAATCTGGCTAGGGAATAATTTCAGAGCCAAGGGATAAACCACTTTTCAAAGCTCTTGCCATGGTCAATGTAAGTGAAACTTAAAGGTCTGTATACTGTTTAGTCTGAGTATGAATTTTATGCATCCTAACTACAAGCTAGAAAATATTAGTTACAGCTACAGCAGATGCAAAGAAATCAAAATGTTTTAAACACCACACATCAGTGAAGACACATGAGCTCTTAAAGACTGAACTAACTGCCACATACCCAAGTAATGCTCATGTACTCTAATGACTTCACAAAGCCCAGGGTCTTCAGAATCCAGGGGTAAAATTCCTGAAAATTAAAATGAGACATTTAAGAAAAACAACCCAAATGTGAATTTATCCCTAATGAGATGCCAGTGACATTTTGAGGAAAGTTCCAGTAATTACTGATGTGGGGAAAGGAGAGACTGCAGAAACATGGAAGGGAAGTGGATCTCTTATTTACTGACATAAAGCTGCAGCACCTGTACTATCTTTTTTTTTTCTTTTTCTCCCTCTACCTTTACCTGAGCCATGTAATGACAACGCCTAATGTGCCTGGGGAAGCCGGGTTCCTGGTTCTAACTGTCCCCAGGGCACAGCTCCCTCCCACAGTTGGGCTCCATGCGGCACCTCACTATGCTTCCAATAAAAAGATCCCATTTTTTCCCTAAACTAGTCTGATTTTATTCTTGATTTCTTACAAAAAGAACCCTGAATAATAGAGTGTCACCGACTTCTTGGGCAATAATAAAGATATGAAAGACAGGAATCACAAATTCTCCAGAAAAATACCTGAGTCAAAGCAATACCATAAAAAGCTGAGAAAACCTTCTTACAAATATATTTTCAACACCTTCAAATATGCCATAAGGCTAAACATTTTTAAAGTTTATATGAGTATCTTCCATGTTGGAATGGTAATTTCAAAGACTACTACTAAAGTCATACATTGTATATGTTTGGGTAACTGCCTTGGACAGAGGTATAAATCTATATATTTGCAAAAATACTGATTTTAAAACCAATAAATGTTTCCAGTAAAGTCTCATTCTACAACAGTAGCAAGGAGAAAGCTCAGCAGGATTCAAGTGGCGTGTGGAGAACGGAGCTTCTCGATAGCTAGCTAACTCAGTCAGTAGTATTCAAGAAGATGACTTATGAGCTTCCTTTTCTTCAAGGTCTTTGATCTGGCTGGAAAACTGTCAGGAAAAGGCTACGCCATACACAGGAGCAACTATGGCTATCTTCTTTCTTTGGTACCATTCTACAGCCAAATATTGACAAGTTTTAAATATTCTGCTATTAGTGTCAAACTTCCAGTTCTACTCATTAATGGATATTTGACAGCAAATTCCAAAAATCAGGAAAGTACTTCTGTATGATGCAAGGTCCCAATGAGCATTAATACTTGTATAGAGAAGATAGTAAAATAGATGGTTTATAATACAGGACTGTGGGTTATAACTTACCTACTACTTCATCATCGGGTTGAAAGAAGGATACTTTGCTTCCAACTAAATAATGAGGGGAATTAATAATTAATATTATGAAGTTACTCAGCATAATTCTTATTTAACTATTAAGTAAAAAAAACCTTAGGTTTATAATGTCACTAACTCAGAGAAAAGGCCAAGAACTTCAAGGGCATTTTGATGGTTTAGAAGGTGTACAGGATCGAGTACTTCGAGTCTGCATTGTCTGGGAAATCTAGGCCAGGTGGTTGTTGACACCTTGAAGAAGGATGGATGTCTTTCTCTGTGGCTCTTGTGCCTATTTAGTTAACTTTAAGAATGAAGGCGTGAAGGAGAGTAATACATTCCACAGCTCCTATGATGATTATGTTCACCCCTCCTGTGGCTAGCATAATCTACTGTTATTTTATCAGACACACAGTGAGAAATTCTGGTTAAGAGTCACCTATAAACTAACTTTAATTTTGGATTATAAATTTGGGCTAGGTGCCAAGAAATTTCTTGGAAGTATACAGAAATGATATAGTTTTCTCTGCACATGTAAAGAACAAAGTCTCTACCATCTGCTAATTCATTTGAATATTTTGGTTTGAATAGTTACAAGAGGAAAGGGGAGGGGGAAGAACTAAATATTATGGAATGCCTAGCATTTTTAGTATGTCCTCACATTTCATCTTTAGGACATATCCAGGAAGGAGGTATTATTATTCCTATTTAACAGACGATGAAACTGAGGTGAGGCAGGGAAGGAATGTGGAATGTTGAAACCTGTAAGCAGCCAGCCTCTTTGGCCGGCTGTCAGCAGAATGGCCCAGAACTCATTTGTTGGTATTCTGCAACTTACTGTCTAATGTTCCTATTTTACATCCTCCTTTTGTAGTTTGTGTCTTGTTTGTGCTATCGTTCCCAAAACTTCTAATCCAGTATATTCTTTTCGTTTCCTTCTGCTGCTGATCCTAGGCCCCTTAGTTAGGACCACTTTGGCCCTTTTTTCTTGGATTCCTTCAGACTCCTTTTCTTTTAATCATCCCTTGAACAGCAGTACTGCCAAGGGCTCCATCTATGTTTGCGTCTCTTCATTTCTACTCTCTGCTTGGGTGAACTCATCAACACTATTATTTCAAATACAACCTATATGCTGACAACTCCCATATACATCTGGATCTCACTCTTGAACTTATATATAATTACCTATTAGATATCTAGAGAGATTTCACATAGGCCTTGAACTCAACCATATCCCTTCAAATTAGATCCTCTTCCTTTATTATTTGGTGGCACCAAGTCATACCTTAACCAGAATCTTGGAGATTTTTTCCTGTTTTTTATTACCAATTCCAATTATGTCCCATTGATTTTACCTCCTCAGTATTTCTTGATTCTGCCCCACCGCTCCACTTTTGCCACCACTGTCTCTTGCATGCAGATCTACCATCCAACCAGTCCTCTTCTCTGCAGTCTGGTCTGCTTCAAATATTCCCTTCACATGGCCACTCTAACAATCTCTCTAAAGCCCAACCTGACCAGGACACTTCTGTGCTCAAACATGTCTATGGTTCTTCATCATTTACAGGATGAAGTCCAAGTGATGACATACAAGGCTCCCCACGGGTCTGGCCCTTGCCTACCCTCCTGCTTCATTTGTAGGGGCAGGGATTTAGCATTCACATCATCCTTAAAGTATTTTTTTTCCAATAGCCTTTATTCTGCCATATTTGATGGAGAATTTTCTTGACAAAATGTTTCTCTGCTGCTAAGTATCTTGCCACCCATTCTTCCCTACCAAAACTTTATTTGGCTCCAGCAATACGGAAATCTTTGTAATTCTTAAATACGTTACATTATTACTTCTTTTCTTTGCTCATGATGTCCACTCTGCTGAGTGTGAGTCTCCTTGCTGCCCCTTAACTGCCTGGCTAACTTCCTCCAGGAAGCCTTTCCTCCTCCTCCTGGCTGGGTTGGGTTCCTCTCCTTGAAGCTTTTGTAATAACCTGTTCATATGTGTGTGCCTGTCTCTCCCCTAGACAGTGAACTCTTTGAGGGCAGGGACACTGTCTTATTTATCTTCATATTTTAAGCATCTAGCAAGTGATCATTAAATGTGGAATGAATGAATGAAAAAGTGATTGATCATTTTCTGGCTATTATACTTCTCTTATTTTTTCTATAGTTGGGGCAGAAAAAAAGGAGAGAAAATGAAATTATGATTTAGCTGTGTCAGAAGTTTACGTTAAGGAAAAGTATCAAATATATTGTAGATTAAGACCAAAGGTAAACTCAAATATAGTTTAATCTATATTATCACATATATATTCATTTACAGATGTAGTAAGAGCAAACATACTGACTGATCATGACTACCTCTTAGCAGTGAATATTGAGTAGGTCTGTTTAGAAAAAAATTATTTCAAAATATTTAGCCATACTGTTCTATATATTAAAACCATTATTTACTAAGTAAAACTTAAAATACTTTAAGGCAATCATAAAATCTTACTGATTATTTCTCCCCGTAAAATCAAAAACCAAACCCGTTGCCACCAAGTGGATTCTGACTCATGGCGACCTTATAGGAAGAGTGGAACTGCTCCATAGAGTCTCCAAGGAGCAGCTGGTGGATTTGAACTGCCGACCTCTTGGTTAGCAGCCAAGGTCTTAACCACTGCGCCACCAGGGCTCCACCAGAAACCATAATTCCCATTTTTGAATGAGCAAACTGTTTAAATGCTCCTTTTTAGGCAAACCTAAAAAATTTAATGAAAACGTAGTTAATATATTATGCATTTTAGCTAGGGCTAACATATTTGGTTAGCAGCTGTAGCACTTAACCACTACACCACCAGTGTTTCTGTTTTTATTATATATATATAATTACTCATGGACTTAAATACATAATCCCTAAATATTTACTAGAAACCCTGGTGGTGTAGCAGTTAAAAGGCTATGGCTGCTAACCAAAGGTTGGCAGTGTGAATCCACCTAGGTGCTCCTTGGAAACTCTGTGGGGCAGTTCTCTGTCCTTTAGGGTTGCTATGAGTTGGAATTGACTTGACGGCAGTGGGTTTGGTTTTGGTGTAAATATTTACTAAACAATAATAAGCCCTTCAATTATAAAATACCAGTTAAGTCCTATTTCCCTTTGTAATTAAACCAGAAAGGAAATATTTCTATATAATTATATTTTACATTTGAAAGACTGTATTTAACTTTATATAGTGGCAAACGAATTAGCTAGGACTTAATTTCTTTTGGAAACCCTGGTGGCGTAGTGGTTAAGTGCCACGGCTGCTAACCAAAGGATCGGCGGTTCGAATCCACCAGATGCTCCTTGGAAACTCTATGGGGCAGTTCTGCTCTGTCCTATAGGGTCACTACGAGTTGGAATCGACTCGACAGCACTGGGTTAGGTTTTTTTGGTTAATTTACTTTAGAAAATACAGATATTTACATCTATAAACTTACCATCTAACACAATTCCAGCAATTTCTCTCCCAACGGGAAAGAAATCCTTCTCCATCTTCATTTCTGCCAGAAGCTAAATCATAACAAAAGCTGTTAACATATTCTTGTCAAAAAGACAAATCCTGGCTTCTTCTCTTACATGAGAAAAGCTAGAGTAAAAATCAAACCACAAAAAAAGCAAATATGTTTTAATATTTGGAATTAAGAGTTTACCACCTATTTTAAACACAAAGCAAATAACTCCACAAGATAGGTGTCTGTGAAGGGTAGGAAACCAAGAGTTTGATGAAGAACTAGTTGACAGATAGGCTCTTTACTCTGCCAAGTATGAAGGGAAATTATGGCCAAAATACTTCTCGGCTGGCTAAACGTTGCTTACCAGTCACCTTGATCAGGTGGGGCTGGAGAGTTTGAAGAAGAGTTTGAATGATGGGGATAAGTATCTGTCTTTTAAAGTGATGGAGTGTTTAAGTCACTGCCATGTACACTTTTAAATTATAACGGTACTAGAGATACTGAATTTGTAGATATAAATTTATTTCAGCAACAGTAAGTAAAAAGAAGTAAAAACAATTCTCTTGAATATTTCCTTTAATTTTCAATTTGTGGTTTCCTGTATATGCCTGATTGTCAGAAACGTGTCTTTTTTAGTGTAGAACCTGATACTTTTCCTAAGATGTTCATAGGACATTCTTAGAGAAATACTGGGTATTTTATATTATTTCACCTATGCACACTTTTGCAGAATTATAATCATGGTTTTAACAACTGCATCTTACCTCCTTCATTTACCAAAAGCCTTTTTTTATTTTACTACACAGTTTTCATAACTTATTTTTAATAGTTGTGCAGTATTTTATTAAATTGATTTTACCATAATTTACCATTTCCTTCTGTTAGATATGGAGATTATTCCTACGCTGGAATTTTAATGGATTTTCTACAGCTTTGAAAAGAATGTCTTGGAAGGGCTGAACACTGAACACTGCAGACAAGGACGAATGCCTGCGTTCTTGGTGAGAGGACTTCAGAGGATCTCACTAATTTACTTCTTGGATCACACTCATGTTCTAGAGTTGCCCAACAGAAGCCGGTAACCTTGATCTCTAATTCCTAGAAGTATAACTATATAGAAAAAAAAACTTTTGGATTCTTAAAAGCTATGATGACATTATAATCTAATACATTATAAGTCCAATAAACTCTGATATTCATCTTTCAAAAAGAGAGAAAATGGACCTGCTCTATTTATTATGGCACATTAATTCATAGTTTATTTAACATTTGGAGGCATTCCACATATTTCATGGTCAATAATGGAAGATTACTGTAGGGCTGGGTAGGGGAGAGAGAGAGACAGGGATGACTACAGAAGGAATATGAACCACATCTAAAGCCATTAAATGGAAACACCTATAGAAGAGACAGTTAGCAAATTAATGGACTAGGTTTTTAGTTCTATCTTTATTTATAAAGATAATTTCTTCCTTGATTACAGGCCTTAATAATTGCAAATACTCAGCCTTTTACAATGTGAAGTTTATAAAATATATAATGCTACAAAATACATGATTTCAATTAGGCTAATAATTTACCTTAAGAAAGTAGGAATACACAAATATACATAATTTTTTTCTAGCTGGTCTATTCTTCTAAGGATGCTAATTATTCCTTGGCACTCAGACGTTAGTTATTTTGTCTGTACACAAAATATAAAACTCTCACTTGACTTTTGGCCAAAATAAATGCACCAAATACCTTTGTGTTTATCTGGCTCAGAGCACAAGCTTTAACTTGAAGTTTCACAAAGTTATCTTCTGTGACAGGAAGATTTTCCTAGAAGTAAATAATAACATAATAATGCTTACATGTTCCTTTGAGAATATGCCTTAGTGTGAAAATTTCACACATGGTTAACAAGATCTAACAAAACCCAAACCTCATAGCTAATTTAAGTAAAAACGCTACAAGAAATTATCTAAGAGTATTGGCTATACCATCAACTGCTAAAAGAATGAACAAATCAGTCTTAGAAGAAATGCAACCGGGACGCTCATTAGAAGTGAGGATAGAGAGACTTTGACTAGCTTACTTTGGACACATCATCAGAAAAGATCAATGTCTAGAAAAGGACATGATGGTTGGTAGAGACCAGTGAAAATGAGGGAAACCTTCCATAAGGTGAACTGACACAATAAACGCAACAATGGACTCATATATAGCAGCAATCATGGAGATGGCCAGGGTTGGGTAACATTTCATTCTGTCATACTTGGGGTCTCCATGAGTTGGAGCCAGGTTACCAGCAACTAACAAAAACAATGTAATAATAATAATAATAAAAAAGAATAAAGGACATTTTGAAATTGATTTGGTGCTTCCTTAAAAAGCTAGAAATAGAACTACCATACGATCCAGCAATTCCACTCCTGGAATATATTCTAGAGAAATAAGAGCCTTTACACGAACAGATATATGCACACCCATGTTCACTGCAGTGCTGTTCACAACAGCAAAAAGATGGAAGCAACCAAGGTGCCCATCAATGGATGAACGGATAAATAAATTATGGTATATTCACACAATGGAATACTATGGATCTATAAAGAACAATGATGAATCCGTGAAACATTTCATAACATGGAGGAATCTGGAAGACATTATGCTCAGTGAAATTAGCTGCAAAAGGACAAATATTGTACGAGACCACTATTTTAAGAACTCAAGAAATTGTTTAAACAGAGAAGAAAATATTTGTTGATGGTTATGAGAGTGGGGAGGAAGGGAGGGAGAGGGGTATTCACTAATTAGATAGTAGACAAGAACTATTTTAGGTGAAGGGAAAGACAACACACAATACAGGATAGGTCAGCACAACTGGACTAAACCAAAAACAAAGAAGATTCCTGAATAAACCAAACACTTCGAAGGCCAGAGAAGCAGGGGTGGGCGTTTGGGGACCATGGTTTCAAGGGACATCTAGGTCAACTGGCATAATAAAATCTGTTAAGAAAACATTCTGCATCCCACTTTGGTGAGTGGCGTCTGGGGTCTTAAATACAAGCAAACGGCCATTTAAGATACATCAATTGGTCTCAACCCACCTGGAGCAAAGAAGCATGAAGAACACCTAAGACACAAGGGACAGGAAGGGCCACGTGAACCAGAGACTACATCATCCTGAGACCAGAAGAACTAGATGGTGCCCAGCTACAACCGATGACTGCCCTGACAGGGAACACAACAGAGAATCCCTGATGGAGCAGGAGAGCAGTGGGATGCAGACCTGAAATTCTCATAAGAAAACCAGACTTAATGGTCTGACTGAGACTGTAAGGACCCCAGAGGTCATGGTCCCCAGACCTTCTGTTAGCCCAAGACTGGAACCATTCCCAAAACCAACTCTTCAGACAGGGATTGGACTGGATTATAAGACAGAAAATGATACTGGTGACGAGTGAGCTTTTTGGCTCATGCAGACACATGAGACCATGTGGGCAGCTCCTGTCTGGAGGTGAGATGAGAAGGCAGAAGGGGACAGAAGCTGGCTGAATCAACACAGGAATACAGGGTGGAGAGAAGAAGTGTGCTGTCTCATTAGGGGGAGAGCAACTAGGAGTATATAGCAAGGTGTATATAAATTTTTGTATGAGAGACTGACTTGATTTGTAAACTTTCACTTAAAGCACTATAAAAATAAAAAATAAAGGAAATTTTGAGGTAAAATTAAAAACAAAACTTGAGGGTTCATATTTTGAAAGGTACTCAGAAACCAAGATGGTTATATGTGTAGACAATAAATTTAGGATAACAAAGTAGAGCAACAAATACTGTATTTCAACCTAAGTAATCTCAAAGCATCGGACATCCACACTTAACATGTATACATCGTGTAGTCTTAACTGGTGTTAAGAGTGTTCTTAATGCTACAAATGAAGTTCTTTAGGGTCACTTGTTTATCTTTTCCTCATTTAATATCTGTCTTGGACATTTCAGCACACCCCATGGGATTCTGGGGTCAAAATACAAACTGAACTTAATGGGACTTAATTCTCCCTCCTATCCCACAGCTAGATAAAACTTGAAAGGTAAAAAGTATTCTAAGCTCAGGCATTCAACACCATCTACCCACATTATTAAATGTAATATCCCTGCTCAAATATCTGTAACTTGGAACCAATAATGAAAACACTTTCTTCAACCCCTGATATCCCCAAGTTATATCAAAAGTTAGCCAAGAAGAGCTGTTTGCACAGGCCCTGTCAAGGGGATTATGTTCCGTTACCACTGCTTTATTTCCCACGAACACAGTATTCTGGTATTTTTAAATCTCAAGATTTGGGAATACTGGGTGCTGCTATAAAAATATTCAATAATATTGATGAACCTGTGAGTTTTACTCATAACTGGGTGAACCTGGAAATGATTTTTCCCAAGAGCAATTAAACCTCTTGGACCTTCCTCTTGATCCAGTGTTAGAAGCCAGACTATCTGAGATTCAGGCTTCTGATCCAAAATGATTTTGGAGTTAGTGAAAAGACTACAAAAAGAAAAACAGACTGGATTCATGACCCAAGAACTCCTGTTACTACTATGCAATACTGTGGAATGATTTTGGCTTGCCATAATAATCACCAATACATGAAAATTCTATCTATGATTAAGATAGTCAAAACACTAAAGATTATTTAAAGCTTAGTAAATGAGGTAATTTTGCAAAGCCCAGAAATTAGTGTAGAAAACAATGCATTCCCACTTCTTTCATTCACAATGTGAGATAAAAGTATTTTCTGAAATATGGCTATAATCTGAAAACCCACTTTACTGTGGCATTCAGAATAACTTGGGTTAATTTTGCAACATATTAAAAAAAAACTGTTTAGAATAAGGTTGTTTTGTTTTACTAGTACCTTTCACACCATCATCAATACCCAGAGGATGTAAAAATCTCTTTTGTAGCAATTCTTTTAGAAATATATTTACACTACAACACAGGCCAACATTTTCATATGAACATTAAAGAAAACTAATTAGAGGAGTTTCATTTAAATAATTTTTATTCATTCAGTTCCATTCAAAATAACTTACAACAGGTCATTTAAAATAGGCTCTAATATCTTCTAAAAATTAAATACCTATGCTCATCAAAAGACTTTACCAACAGAGTAAAAAGAGAACTTACAGACTGGGAAAAAATTTTGGCTCTTACAAATCAGACAAAGGTCTAATCTCTAACATCTATAAGAAAATCCAACACCTCTACAACAAAAAGGCAAATAATCTAAAAAACAGGCAAAGGAAATGAACAGACACTTCACCAAAGAAGGCATTCAAGTGGCCAACAGACACATGAAGAAATGCTCGCGATCACTATACATTAGATAATGCAAATCAGAACCACAATGAGAAACCGTCTCACCCCTGGCATTACTGGCACTTACTGGCACGAATCAATAAACCAGGAAATAACAAATGTTGGAGAGGCTGTGGGGAGATTGGAACTCTTATGCCCTGCTGGTGGGAATGCAAAATGATACAACTATTTTGGAAAACGATATGGCGGTTCCTTAGAAAGCTAGAAATAGAAATACCATATGATCCAGCAATCCCACTCCTAGGAGTACATCCTAGAGAAATAAGAGTCGTCACACGGATAGACATATGTATACCCATGTTCACTGTAGCACTGTTCACGCAGCAAAAAGATGGAAACAACCTAGATGCCCATCAACAGATGAACGGATAAACAAACTGTGGTACATACACACAATGGAGTATTATGCAACCATAAAGAAAAACAATGAATCTGTGAAGCATCTCATAACCTGGATGAACCTGGAGGACATTATGCTGAGTAAAATAATCACAAAAGGACAAATATTGTATGAGACCATTACTGTAAAAATTCATGAAAAGGTTTACACACAAAAAGAAAGTCTTCGATGGTTACGAGGGAGAGGAGAGGTGGGGATAGAAAAACACTAACTAGACAATAGATAAGTGGTAACTTCGGTGAAGGGTAAGACAGTCCACAATACTGGGGACGTGAGCACAACTTGTACAAGGCAAGGTCACTGAAGCTCCACAGACACATCCAAACTCCCTGAGGGACTGAATTGCTGGTCTGAAGGCTATGGGGACCATGGTCTCAGGGAACATCTAGCTCAATTGGAATAACATAATTTATAAAGAAAATGTTCTACATTCTACTTTGGTGAGTAGCGTCTGCGGTCTTAAAAGCCTGTGAGCGGCCATCTAGGATACTCCACTGGTCTCACCCCTTTGGGAGCAAGGAATAATAAACTAAAGATACAAGGCAAAGATTAGTCCAAAGGACTAATGGACCACATCTACCATGACCTCCACCAGACTGAGTCTAGAACAACTAGATGGTGCCAGGCTACTACCACTGACTGCTCTGACAAGGATCATGATAGCGGGTCCTAGACAAAGCTGGAGAAAAGTGTAGAACAAAATTCTAACACAAAAAGAAAGACCAGACTTGCTGGCCTGACAGACTGGAGAAACCCTGAGAGCATGGCCCCCGGACACCCTTTAAGCTAAGTAATGAAGTCAGTCCTGAGGTTCTGCCTTCAGCCAAAGATTGGACAGGCCCACAAAAGAAAATGAGACTAAAGGGGCACACCAGTCCAGGGGCAAGGACTAGAAGGCAGGAGGGAACAGGAAAGCTTGTAATAGGAACCCAAGGTTGAGAAGGGAGAGTGCTGATATGTCATGGGGTTGTTAACCAACATCATAAAACAATATGTATACAAACTGTTTAATGAGAAACTAGTTTGTTCTGTAAATCTTCATCTAAAGTACAATAAAAAAGTCTGTAATTAAAAAAAAGTCCAATTAGAAAAAAACACAGGCTCTATTAGATACAGAAGATATACTATTTCCTTTCAGTTAATGATTAAACAATTTTTCTTACCCTTTCTTGAAATACAAATGTTATTTCTTCGTTTGTGGAATTCTGTTGAAAATATAAGCCTTTCATAGTCACCTAAAAACAAGAAAAAGTACATGAAACAAACAAAAAATGTCTTCTAGACCAAATGAATGCAAAAATTAAACTGTACTGGTAAGGGGGAAATGACAACCATAAATGTATTCTTCCAATTTAGGGTTCTTTCTTAAAAAGGATCCAGTAAGAGAATATCAACAATCTCTGTGTGCAAATGGGTTTACACTTCAACCTTTCATTGCAAAGGCAAGCACAAGCCTAATTTCACCTTCTCACTCAAGAAAAAATATTAGATGTACTCAGGAAAAGAACATCTTACAAGGACCAAGAAGCTCAGTTTTATTTACCAAATGTGTCATTTTAAGAGCTTTAAAAGACTTAAAGAGTACACAAAAGGAAAAAGTGGACACTCAAGACACTTGTTGAAACTGTGCCCCGAATTCCTCTTACCCTCTATAAACCATTTCATGGAAGTATTTAAAACTATTATGTAAACTGCTTGAAGCATCTCTAAGGGCTCCACAGTTGTTTCTTTAACTTTCATAATAATTCTACAGGCAAGACTATTTTCTTAAATGTAAATTTCATAGAAGTAGAAAATACAGGAAAGTGCACAAAATTCTAAATGTACAGCTTGTTGAGTTTCACAAAGGGAATGTGTCCATGTAAGCTGCAACCTGATTGGGAACCATGATCAGACCTCCAAAAGCCCCCTGGACCGCTTTCTAGTCATCGCCTCCACCTGTCAAGGACCCTCTCTCCTAAGAGCACAGATTCGTTTAATCTGGTTTTGAACTTTATATAAATGAAATCATACTCCTTTGTGTCTGGCTTCTGTCACTCAGTATTATGTTTGTGTGCTCATCCACGTTGTTCCTTGGAGTGGTAGTTCTTTCATTCTCATTGTTGTGTAGTATTCCGCTGTATGAATAAATCAGTACGGGTCCATCTCACTACAGGTGGATGTTTGACTTCTTTCCAGTTTGGGCCTTGTATTCGTTTCCTAGGGCTGCCATACCCAATGCCCACTAACTAGGTGGCTAAAAGCAGACATTTATTCTCTCACAGTTCAGAAGGCCAGACATGCAAAATCAAGATGGTGGTAGCGCTGGTTCCTTCTGGAGGCTCTGACGGAGAAACTACTCCATGTCTCTCTCCTGGCTTCTGGAGGCAGCTTACTCATTCCTTGGCTTGTAGACACATCACTCTATCTCTGCTTCGATCTTCACATTGTCTTCTTCTCTGTCTACATCTTTTTATGCCTCTCTCAAGGACATTCAGTGGATTTAGGGCTCACCTTAATCCTGCATGGTCTCATCTCTACCCTCGTTTTAACTACATCTGCAAAGATGTTATTTCCAAATAAGATCACATTCTTTGACTCCAGGTGGACATGAATTTTGCAGGGTGGGGGACGATGACAGTATTCAGCTCACTACAGGGCTTTTACAAACTGTTCTGTTAAGAACATTCCTGTACATGCTCATTTTAGTGAAGAAACCGAGTCTTCGAGTGGTTAGGCACATACCTAGGGTCTCAGCACCATCAGGGCCAGAACTAAGTCACAGACCAGGTCTGAATTACTCCAAAGTCATTATTCTTAAGAACTATATTTAATGGTTTCCTCAATGAGCTAACATTCAATATATCTTTTAAAATTGGAATTCTATATACTCTAGGATTAATAATTATCAAGTATTGGTTGGTAGAACTGTGAGGGGTTCAGTACAAAATGAAAATGTGGGAACCGTGCTAAAAAATTATTAAAGTTTTAAGATGATGACAGCAGAGCATTAAACCAAGTGTGGGTCCCTCCTGAGCACGAGGCCCAGGGTGACCGTACAGGCTGCACACCCACGTAGCCAGCCCTGCATGCTGAATGCTAGTGGATCTTATGGATTCATACGGAGGGTTTTTACCGAATGTAGTTGAGCTGTGGCTGCTGCTTTCCAGGATGTTATAGTCGAATGCTGGAGCTAACAGAAACTATAAAATCAAGACATATGTAGAAATTATGTATGTAGCATGTATCAACAAAGTATATTATAAAGAGTGAGCTAAGTCAAAAGATTAATTTTGGCACTTATAAACCCTTTGTTATAGAAGGTCTGTTTGTGAGTCAGTGTACTTGGTGGGAGAGTCCAGGGACAGAGGGGAAGAAGGTAAGCATAACCAGTAACCAGTTGCTATTGAGTCGATTCCAGCTCATGATGACCTCATGTGTGTCAGAGTCAACTGTGCTCCACAAACCAAAACCAAACCCACTACCGTCAAGTTGATTCCGACTCATAGCGACCCTACAGGACAGAGTAGAACTGCCCCATAGTGTTTCCAAGGAGCACCTGGTGGATTCGAACTGCCAACCTTTTGGTTAGCAGCTGTAGCTCTTAACCACTATGCTACTAGGGTTTCCAAGAGTTGATCTTTCCAGAAGTAAATTGCCAGACCTTCCTCCTGAGGTGTCTCTGGGTGGGCTCAAACCTCCAACCTTTCAGTTAGCAGTCCAGAGCGTTTAACCGTCTGCACCACTCAGGGACTCTTAAGCACAGACACAGCAGCTGTGTATGCCCTACAACATGAAATCTAACCTCTCCCACCCAGCTTTCAAGCCTATTCTATCTCACTCCTCCACGGTATGATTTCACACCATATGGTCACCCCTGGCCCAGGGCTTCCAGGCATTGCTTGTTCACTGGGTAGACAGATTCTGCTAAGTAAATCAAGTCCTAGCCCCTCCCTGAAATGACCACCAGTGACAGTTGGCCTACCCTATCTGTATTATGCTACTATATTTTGTTACATACTAATATATAAAACCTTGCCTTATTTACTTACTACCGAGGAGGCTTTCCCACCTAGTGCCTCGAAAAATCAACATCCCGTATTAAAAAAGATCAACATCCTGTATTAGTAAATAAGTAAATCTCTGCTCCAGCTCAGCCTGGAGCTACCTGGGTTGCCTTTTTGAGAAGTGGAACAATCAACACCTTGATTTCAAAGCATCTGCTTTTGTGACTCTGAAAACCACTGTTTTCTCTGCCCACTGCATCTTAATACATATGGTGTGTCTCCTTGGTCAGAAGTCATAGGCACCTCACATTGTGCCCCAATTTCAAAGATCCTGGAAAATAACTGCTTGTCAGAGTCCCCTAAAGCAAATATATATAATATAGCCAATATTTTTAGTCAGCTCTTGCTAAATAATTCCTCCAAAGTATGTAGAAATTGGCCTGGCTAGGTAGAAAGAAATAATGTTTGGTTGGTCCAATAAATAACTGCCTAGGATCAGAAATTAAAGTGTTGAAAAGCAAAGATGTCACTTTGAGGACTAAGGTGCTCCTGACCCAAGCCATGATATTTTCAGTCACTTCATATGCACGCGAAAGCTGGACAGTGAATAAGGAAGACTGAAGAAGAATCGATGCATTTGAATTATGGTGTTGGAGAAGAATACCGAATATACCATGGACTGCCAGAAGAACAAACAAGTCTATTTTGGAAGAAGTACAGAGAGTGCTCCTTGGAGATGAGGATGGCAAGACTTCCATACTTTGGACATGTTATCAGGAGGAATCAGTCCCTGGAGAAGGACATCATGCTTGGCAAGGTAGAGGGTCAGTGAAAAAGAGGAAGACCCTTGTTAAGATGGATTGACAGTGGCTACAGCAATGGGCTCAAACACAGCAACAGTTGTGAGGATGGCACAGAACTGGGCAACGTTTCATTCTGTTGTACATAGGGTCGCTATGAGTATGAACTGATTTGACAGCACCTGGCAACAACAAGAAGATTAAAAATATCCTCAAAGTAACAAAATGAAGAAAGTGTTTTTATAAATGTAGCCAGGAGAACACTGAATATCAATGATTTGTTTTGCAAATCTGTAACAGGAATACTGAGTTCCTAACCCTAAGAAAATGGCAGAATAAATGGTACTCAAGATCAAATGGTTTCTTAGGAAATGGTCCAGATTAAGTGGAACCCTTAATGTATTAAAACAATTTTTACTTAATTAAAAGATATCTGCACATAGGAAGTAAAATAACTATTATTTATATTTGGTATTCTATACTATACTATAGAATACCAAATATAAACATAAAATGTATTACACTTATTTCTAAGAATGAGTATCATGTAACTTCAAACTTCTGTGTTCTACTGTCAACATTGCGATATAAAAGTGTTATATACAACTTTTTAATGAAAATAGATGTGTTTAAAAACAAACGTTTTATATTTTATAGGGATATCAGGTTTTAAAAATATTTGACACGAGTCCACATATTGAGGATTATGTTTATAATACTTTCAAATTTTACAATCGCTGCATATTAAATATGTTTTTAAAATCAGGAGAAAGAACTAAAAAGACATCTATTTTATGTAATTTTTGGTACAAAGCACATCAGAGGACTTTGCATAAATTAAACATGACTATAATAACACTTTAAAAAAGTAGTTAATAAGGGTCTACTTTAAAAAAATTAAGTAATTTTTAGTACAAAGCAGAAAAGAGGACTTTGCATAAATTAAACATATGACGAAAAATAACACTTCAAGAAAGTAGTTAATAAAAGTAATGGTCTATTTAAAAAAAATCAATGGGAAGAAATTTCAAATGGTTTCCACTCACTTAAAACAGCAATATCAACTCCTCTTGCTCTTCTACTCTGCTCAACTCCCAAGGAGTTCATCTATTAATAACTGTAAATAAAACCTCGACAGATCATTCCTTATCTATACCTTCAGACCAAGAGTGTCCTGAGCATCAGATCAATCTAAAATTCAACAGACATAAAACTGGGCTAATATTTCCCCAGAACAAGAGTTTACTCTTTCCAGTCATAATTTTCTCCTCTGCATTATGAACCCTAAAGCTTCTTTATCCTTTAGAATATCCTGGCTCATTTTCAAGGGACATCATCATAGCACAGATGGTATGCTAATATCTCAATGCTGTAGGCCTGAGTTCTGGACACAGACTGGTGAATGGCCTCAATTCCCTATCTCACCCAACCCATCACCCACCCTAAGGCCAACTCAGTTCCAGAAAGTTCAAGTCTTCCCATATGCTCGTACTTCTATTACTTCTCAACACAAACTTCAGGTTCACTTCAGGTTCAGGATTCCAATGTAATGTCTCTAACTCACCCTCATTTTTTAAGGAAAGCAATGATATACAGTATTGTCAGGCAGCTAAGCTACAGAAAAACAGATGGAAGTCAACTCTGAAATGTGGCCTCATGTGCTCAGTCGATCACCATGCCAGGCCCTTGGCTGTCGTGTATCCAATGCCCTATTCCCTGCTCTGTTCAGGCCTCGTGCACGGTGTGGTAATTCTTTCTGGATATTTAGGGGGAAACCTTCATCTCCATTTTGATCATCTGAGAAGAGGTGACTTATTAAGATTTATGTTTTCTTATTCATCTGTGAGACTTTTCGTATGTATTCACAAATCAGAAGAAATCTTTCAAACCATGTGTCCAGATATCTGGTTAAAAATACAGTCAGCATAATCAAAGCAACTAGCTGGTGGTTAGGTTCAGGTACTGCACATTGGCAGGCTGTAGAGGATGGTAAGCCTAACCTTAAGCCCAAAAGGGAGGCAAATGTATAGTCACAACAACGACAAAACAGCTTTACACTGTGTCAGCAACAGTCTCTAGAAATCTGTCTACTCTAAGGAAACTCTGCATAAGGAATGCGTGCACAGGTGGCATTGTTTTGTTCCATACAACTGCACTGCTCTCTTGTGACTGTTACAAGATGTAGGTTTTGTTGTGTATATTTTCACCAAAAAAAAAAAAGAAAAAGAACTGGCCCTTCCTGCTGCTGTAATGCTGCTACTGACGGCTGACGTTGGAATAAATCACCAGGTGAACTTGGGAGTGCAGGTAATGCACTGTAGAGCAACAATATAGAAGGAGCCAGGGTTCCTAACACAGTGGAGCAACCCGTCAGCCTTGGAATGCCTACCTCGACTTGTACATGAAAGAGAAATAAACTTCATCTGGTTTAAGCGAACCCCCCGCAAAAAAAAAAAAAAAAAAAAAAAGATGGCACAGGAAACATAACAGTGGCTCACACCTAACTGAACTCTGAGAAGCAATTATATGGTACAAGAATTTTTTATTTTCAGGTTTTAGGTAGATAATTCAAAATTTAAAGACGGAAATTACATGAAGTTGCTTAGTCCCTATCACTTAAGGGATTTAAACAGAGGCTGGATGTGCACTTTGATAAAGGGAGTTCCAGCATTAGTTGAGTGGGACAGGGGGATAATATTGACCAAACTTATACCTGTGCAGCATAATCTACATTTATGCAACCTAAGATGTAAATATAGGTTAAGAATCAGAAAAGGAAAAGTTTTCTTTTGTACCAAAAAGGCTTCAGGCAGAAGCATAAAAAGCAGTTCCTAAGAGAGGATTTCAGGGTGCTGCCTATCTACACAACAGCGGTTTCCAGATGTGCCAGTCTAGCACAGTGGTTCCCAACAGCGGTTTCCAGATGTGCCAATCTAGCACGGTGGTTCCCAACAGTGGTTTCCAGATGCGCCAATCTAGCACGGTGGTTCCCAACAGCGGTTTCCAGATGTGCCAAACTAGCACGGTGGTTCTCAACAGCGGTCCCTCCTGAATCTCAAGAGAACTCATCACCCTTCCTCTGATAGCTTTACTTTTATTATCTGCTCATTTACAAAATATATTTTTCCTTAAGAGTCCAAGATTTCTTAAATCAGGCACTCCCCTGCCAGTACCTGTGTGTAAATGCTTACTTAATTTTCCAATTCACTATAGGATCTTGGAATGGTGTTGTGCTGGGTGGGTTGAGGAGATGGGATGGTCCTTATTCCACAGATCGGGAATATCTAATATCTGGTCCAGTTACTATTCAACATAAGGCCATTTAACAAAGTATAATCCAGAAAAATAAAAACATAACTTGCACTTACATTTTTGAATTAGCACCTTATCTTCTCATATTGTACTACTGGAGAACAACGAGCCCAATAGTATTACAGAATAGAGCCAACTCCCTTTACTCTGATTTAATCACGTGACATGGGAACTGTAGGTGGAGGTTGGGAGTAGGGAGATAAACGATTGAGGAATTTTTGTTACTTTCTACCACACTCCTCTCCCTCCTTTCCATTCGACTTAACCACGGCAGTCTTCTCCACCTACTGGAGTCCCTGGGTGGTGCAAATGGTTAACCTGCTCAGCTGCTAACTGAAAGGCTGACGGTCTGAGTCCACCCAGAGGCACCTAGTAAGAAAGGCCTGGTGATCTACTTCCAAAATCAGCTATTAAAAACCCTATGGAGCAGTTCTACTCTGACACACATGGGGTTACCATGATTCAAAAGTGATTCAATGGCAATTGATTTTTTCTCTACCTACTATTATTGCGGAAACCCTGGTGGCATAGTGGTTAAGAGCTATGCTTGCTAACCAAAAGGTTAGCAGTTCGAATCTACCAGGCGCTCCTTGGGAACTCTATGGGGCAGTTCTACTCTGTCCTATGGCGTCACTATGAGTCAGAAATGAGTCGATGGCAACGGGTTTGGTTTTTTGGTTTACTATTATTGCAGTTTGTAAATGCTTATTTAATTTTCGAATTCACTATAGTATCTTGGAGACATTGCTGGTTCAGTGGTAGACTTCTTCCCTTTAATGGGGGAGACCTGCCTTGATTCTGGGCCAACGCACCTATTGTGGAGCTACCACCCATCTGTCAGCAGAGGCTTTCATGTTGTTATGATGCTGAACACGTTTCAGTGGAGCTCCTAGACTCAGATGGACTAGGAAAAAAGGTCTGGCAATTTAATTCCAAAAATCAGCCAAAGAAAGCCCTGTGGAGCACAGTTCTACTCTGACACTCATGGGGTGGCCGTGCAGCTAACAGCAACAGGCATCTTGAAGAATCCATTGTTTGCTTCAGTATAAAATATGAATTGTAATGTGATTAAATATTTACCAGTATGTTCAGAATCAAGAAAAGATAATTTTCATAAAATGTATCATATTTATAATGTACAAAAATGGAAGAAAATTATTTTGTAAAATACCATATCTTATCATGTGTGGATATGTGTATTCCTGCTCGTCTACTTAAAAACTCCCCTTAATTCTTTGGAGCTAAGAAAAGCATCGACAGCACTGGGTTTTTTTTAAGAAAAGCAAAGACAGCTTTTCTAATGTTGTCTTTGAAACATTCTATGTAAAGTTCACCGTTTAGGGGCAAGAAAACCTTCATGTTTATCAATTAGAAAAAAGAGAGTTCACCAAAAACAAAAAACACTGTGATTCCATAGTGAAGTATTTTAAGAATTTTCAAGTTCACCCACCTTCCTTCTTTGAGGAAGGACAAAAATGAATCAAGACTCATTACTGACCAGGGTACAGCCCTGGTCTAGAGGCCTAAGTGCTTCCTTGAGGTTCTCAACTCTTTTCTTCAATCCAGAATTTTCATTTTAAAATCACAGTACAGAGAGTTGTAAATCTATCAAACCACTTCAGTGAGAGGTAGCCTGATTTTGTGGGGAGCCCTCTCCATTTCAAATGTGAACATCTCATCCCCTCCCATAATCTGGAGCAGGAGCATCAGCAAAGTGAAGCTAGTAAGAATACTCTGCAGTGGTTGTAGACAGGATTTATATGTCACAACTGGCCTAAGTGAATCCTAGCCCCCTTACTTACTAGCTGTATGACTCTGGGCCACTTTTAACCTTTCTGGTCACCATGAATCAGAATTGACTGGACAACAATCTGTTTGGTTTTTTTTTGGGGGGGGCGAGGGAGCCTTAATTTGGTTCCTGGGTGGTGCAAATGGTTGTCAACTAACCCAAAGTTTGGCAATTTAAACCCACCCAGCAGCATTGTGGAAGGCATGAAAACCCAAAAGAGCAGTTCTACTCTGTAACACGTGGGGTTGCCATAAGTTGGGATGGACTTGATGGCAACAGGTTCGGTTTGGTTGAGTTTTTGGGCTTTAGTTTTCATACCTATAAAATAGGTATAATAGTAGTAATTACTTCACACAGTTGCTGTGAGGATTAAATAATACCTGTAAGAGCCCTGGTGGCGCAGTGGTTAAGAGTTCGGTTGCAAATCAAGAGGCTGGCAGTTCATATCCACCAGCGGCTCCTTGGAAACCCTTTGGGGCAGTTCTACTCTGTCCTATAGGGTAGCTGAGTTGGAATTAACTGGACAGCAATGGGCACCAAATTAGCATTCAATATATTTACTTATTTCTGTAAATTGGGAGAGAACCTCTAAGGTAGCTCTTCAGCTTGTGTCACAAAGAGACAAAAAGTCTGGTTATGAGCAACCTGACCTTTCAGTTTCTGCAGTGGCTTATTATATCATCTGGATCTACAGGGACGGTCCAACACAGCAGCCACTAGACACATGTGGCTACTGAGCACTTGCCTGGTCGGAATTAAGATGTGCTTTAAGTGCAAAAGACTGAATTTCGAAGATTTAGGAAAAAAAAAAAAAAACTTCAGCTTTTATATTGATTACTTATTGATATGTTTTGGCTATACTGTGTTAAATGAAATATAAAAAAACCAAAACCAAACCCAGTGCCGTCGAGTTGATTCCGACTCGTAGGGACCCTATAAGACAGAGTAGAACTGCCCCACAGAGTTTCCAAGAAGCGCGTGGAGGATTCGAACTGCCGACCTTTTGGTTAGCAGCTGTAGCACTTAACCACTACACCACCCAGGGTTTCCAAATGAAATATACTACTATATTAATTTCACGTTTTTCTTCCCACTTTTTAAAAATGTGGACACCAGAAATTTAAAGTTACCTAAGTGGTTCGCATTGTATTTGCATTGGATAGAATTGATGAGGCACCTTGGTACCCATAACAGGACTGGCAGCTCCTAGGAGGAGGTTCTCAGGCCTGTCCCCAGACAATAGGTCTCTGCACTTTGACAAAATCCCCAGGTGATTCTTCCGCATTGCTCCGGGGTATTCGGCTGTTTGGCTGGATGAAGAGAGCAAATCTGGCCCTAAAGCCACCTTCCTTTCGGTAATTGATTATAGAAGGGGTACAGGGGAAAGAAGAGTTAGGGAGAAAAAGCAAGGGAGATACATGCAACCTGGGAGATAGACGAAACCTGGGAGATAAGTAGAAGGGGAGAGAGATGCAAACGGAGATAAAACCTACAATTAAAAACCCATACAGGGCCAGTAAGGACCCCAGTGGCGCAGTGGTTAAAGCGCTCGCTGCTAACTGAAAGGTTGGCGGTGCGACCCCACCAGCCGGGCGGGAGAAAGACGTGGTGGTCTGCTTCCGTAAAGATTACAGCCTTGGAAACCCCTATGGCGCAGTTCTGCTCTGTCCTGCAGGGTCGCTAGGAGTTGGAATGCACTCGACCGCCATGGGTTCGGTTTCCTGGTATTTTAACGCGCCAGGAAACTGTCCGCCAAGTTTTATCCGCTCCTGTGCGGCCTCGGCTAAGCTAGGCCTGGACGTGAGCACGTCTGAGGTGGGGATGCGACGCGAACCACCACCCGCCCAGAGCTGGCGGTTCCGCTCGGTGTCCTTCCACCTTTCCCCCAAAGCCCTGACACCCAAGACACACATCGCCTTTCCCGAGGCTCACCTGTCTCCGGGCGGCCCCAAAGCCCTGCAGCTTAGCCACCGCCACCTTCAAGCCCTTCCGCAGAGAGCCCGCCCCTTCGCTCCACGCTGCTGCTCCTATTGGTCTGTTAACTCGTCACTCCTGCAGGGCTGGGCACGACCTCCGGAGGTTGCGCAGAACGCCATAGCAACCGGATTCGGAACTACATCTCCCGGCATGCCCGCGCGGGGGCGGAGCCAGGCCCCTCACTAGGGGCTACCAATAAACGGGGGAGGTTTTATGCAAATTTATGTTTAAAGACCACACCCTTCCTCAGTCCCACCGTATTCCTGACCACTTTCCGTAACTAAGTTAGTTGAACGCACCCTATCTAGTATCTGGAAAGGCAATGACAGATGCACTGAAATCGTGGATCTAAACTCCATAAGCCCCGACACAGAAATCACAGACCAGAAACCTCCGGTTACGACTTCGCGGAGGAGGTGGGGGTGGGGAGGCAAGAGACCTACGCCCGCCCCATTCGCGCATGTTGATTGGCTTATTCGGCTGTCACTCCGTCCTCCTCCACCCTTTCGGCTCCTCCTCCTTCGGGCCCGCGGTGGGCGGAGCTAGCGATAGGGGGCGGTGCGGAGGGTTAGGCCCGTTCTTCTGATTGGCAGGCTGTTTGTCCCCGCCCGCTTATGGGCGGGGACGGAGGGTGGGTGGGGCGGGAGAGGCAGCCGAGGGATGTGAGGAGATAGGCGGGAGAAAGGAGCGAGGGAGCGAGGGAGGGAGCGAAGGAGGTAGAGAGCAGCGGCGGGCCAGGGGAGGGAGCGCAGCTTGGTTGCTCCGTAGTACGGCGGCTCGCGAGGGAGAATCCCGAGCGGGCTCCGGGATCGACGGAGAGGCGGGCGGGGATGGTGAGCGGTGCTGCGGCTGGTCAGCGCCTGCCCGCGGCGTGTGCGCTGCACTGATTGCCCGGCGCGGCCGCGCGGATCCGCCTGGAGATGAGGTGAGGAGCAGGCGGGCGGAGGGCGGCGGCCTGGGCGGGGGTCGCGGGGTCGGCGCCATGGCCGCCCGGGGCGCCCTCCCGCGGGCCGGCGCGCGTCCCTGGGGCCGCCCTGCAGCGCCGCCGCGCGCCTCGCCCTTCCATCCTCCCGGGCGGCGGCCGGGCCGGCGTGGGCTTGCGGGGCGCCTCCAGCGCGAGGCCCCCTCGGCGGCCGGCGGTCCTTCCAGGGCTGACCCGGGCGCCCTCGGCCGCCGGAGCGCGGGGGCCGGCCCAGCCTCGCCCCTCGCCGGCGCCGCCTCCCCGCGCCCACGGCGCGTCTCCCGTTGGCGGCGCCGGCTGCCTGCATGATCCGCCGGTGAAGGGCGCTCAATGCCGCGCGGCCGAGCCCGACTGCCGGGCCGCCCAGGGGCGCCGCATCGAGCGCGGCCCCTCCGCAGCCCCGGCCGCCGCGCCTCCCCGCGCAGCCCTCGCTCCGGGTGGGCGCCAGGCCGGGAGGAGACGCCGCGCAGCCCCGGGAAGGGGGCCGCGGGGAGAGGCTGCATCTCGGCTGCCGTTTGCCCGGGGCGCGAAGACGGTTCGCAGGTGACGTTTCTTGCGGGCGTCTTCTGTGTTGGCATTCGGACCGAGGAAGCGTCTGCTTTTGGAGAACAGATGAGTGGCTTCTCCTTGGGGTTGGAGGCAATGGAGGTTTTTGATAGCCTCTTAAATATGAGAAGTTTCCTTTAGAAGTTTGCCATCGTCGGTGCTGCACCGATCCGAAATTTTAAATACATGCAGGCTTTTCTGGCCAGATGCGTTTCTTTGTGCGATTATCTATTGGCATCCTCCCCTAAAGGATTTTCGTGGACGAAACATGCAAATAATAAAAATCGAGGGCAGCAAAAAGCACAGATCCTAAAAACAAGTACAATAACAAGCAAATGTCATCTGGAAAATTTTCAGTTCTGTTAGCAGGGAGGCAGTTTTACTAGTGCCGTGGCACCTCTGAAGAAACATGCCGAGAGATCTGGTTACGGATTTCCTAGTGGACGGGGTCTGAGGGCAGGTCAGCCGGTTTGCGTGGTGCGCTCTTAACCCCTAAAATGTGCTGCATGCGTCTGCCTGGGTATCTTTATTTTTAGATGATTTTAAGGTTGAGAGTGCAGAAGCTTAAACAGCTCAAAGTTATCTGAGAACAAGATACTGTGTAAGAAGAGACACTTTTTGTGATTTTTAGTTTTTTTTTTTTTTGGCTGGTCTTGAAATGCGTTGTTTTTGATGAGTGTTTGCTTATCACTAAGACATCTTTAAAAAAAAATTAAAGTTCTTTCAGCGTTAAAATTATTTCAGCCACCTTTAAGTGATTCCAGTAAGGGGCATTTCTGACAGTAGGTTAAAAAAAATTGGTATTTGTCTAAAGAATGTATCTCTTGAAATTGCCGAGGCACGTGGTACCTTCGCAAAACTATTATTATTCTGCCTGAGTAAGAGAGGAAATGAACACATTTTTAATGTACTTTGGAACCCCGTGGATTGTTCAGATAGATACTCGGCATTGTGAAATAGGGCATAAAATGACTGGTAGCAAGCTAGTTCCTTGAAAAGTTTTTCACTCTTAGCATATTTATTCTCTGTTGGCTGGCAATTTCTTTCTTAATGCTTATCTCTAATATTGGTATAGAA
The DNA here is from genome assembly GCF_024166365.1 of Elephas maximus indicus. NCBI lineage: Eukaryota > Metazoa > Chordata > Mammalia > Proboscidea > Elephantidae > Elephas > Elephas maximus. The sequence goes on along the minus strand of NC_064836.1, from coordinate 27,969,672 downwards.
CTCTGCATGTGTTCACCATTTCCCCAAATGCCTGGGTAGAGACAAACTCTCAAAACTCGTGTAGGAAATTAAGAAGAAAGTGATGGTAAATTCCTCTAGTCTTAGCCATCTTTTTAATTTGTTAAATTTGTGAATTATAGAGAATGAATTATACGAGGGTTGGGTTTACCTTACTCAGCTCAAATCCCCCTGCGTAGCACTGTCTTGAGCCTTTTGCATGTGATCATTCCCTTCTGAAGGGCTCCATCACTGGCTGGTTGGGTTTCTCAAATTCTGGACCTCAGATCACAGACATCAACAATGACTGAGGGTTATTGTTTCTGTCAGCTCATCTCAGAGTTAGATTGCCTGGGCGTGGGACTCCAGCATTGGTATTTTCAACAAGTTCTCTAGGGCTCTTTCCTGTGTGGTAAAGTTGGAGAACAACTGGTATTGTGCTTCCTTGTCACTGAGTGTCTCCTGGATTGTATGCAGTTCTTTATGACGACATCTTTAAGTGGATAGCAAGATTTTCAAATGCTAGGATGTTTTACCATAGGCTGCTCATGAAAGCCTATTGATCGTGACCTTCACCTGTGTAATATACCTGTCCTCCAAGTTTCAGAAGGGCTGAGACTTTGGCTTACCACTGTGTCCTCAGGGCCTAGAATAGTGCCTGGAGGAAAGAGATCAAATATTTGTTGAGTAAACGAGTGACCTGCATTGCATTGAGACCAAATTTGAAAATCTTGTGAAATTAACCTTGTCACTTAGTTTCGTTGTTGTTAGGTGCCATCAAGTCAGTTCCGACTCATAGCGACCCTGTGCACAACAGAACGAAACACTGCCCAGTTCTGAGCCATCCCCACAATCGTTGTTACGCTTGAGCTCCTTGTTGCAGCCACTTGTGTCAATCCACCTCTTTGAGGGTCTTCCTCTTTTCCGCTGACCCTGTACTCTGCCAAGTGTGATGTCCTTCTCCAGGAGCTGATCCCTCCTGACAACATGTCCAAAGTATGTAAGACGCAGTCTCGCCATCCTTGCTTCTAAGGAGTATTCTGGTTGTACTTTTTCTAAGACAGATTTGTTCGTACTTTTGGCAGTCCATGGTATATTCAATATTCTTTGTCAACACCACAATTCAAAGGCGTCAGTTCTTCTTCGGTCTTCCTTATTCATTATTTCACATGCATACGATGCGATTGAAAATACCATGGCTTGGGTCAGGCGCACCTTAGTCTTCAAGGTGACATCTTTGCTCTTCAACAGAAAAGAGGTCCTTTGCAGCAGATTTACCCAATGCAATGTGTCTTGATTTCTTGACTGCTGCTTCCATGGCTGTTGATTGTGGATCCAGGTAAAATGAAATCCTTGACAACTTCAATCTTTTCTCCATTTATCATGATGTTGCTCATTGGTCCAGTTGTGAGGATTTTTGTTTCCTTTATGCTGAGATGTAATCCATACTGAAGGCTGTGGCCTTTGATCTTCATTAGTAAGTGCTTCAAGTCCTCTTCACTTTCAGCTAGCAAGGTTATGTCATCTGCATAATGCAGGTTGTTAATGAGTCTTCCTCCAATCCTAATGCCCTGTTCTTCTTCATGATGGAAGGAATGCACAGAGTCATCATCCCAAAAAGAATTAGTCGATATTCAACCACTTGAAGAGGTGGCATATAATCAGGAACTGATGGTACTGAAGGAAGAAGTCCAAGCTGCTCTGAAGGCGTTGGCAAAAAACAAGGCTCCAAGAATTGATGGAATATCAAATGAGATGTTTCGACAAACATGCAGCGCTGGAGGTGCTCACTCGCCTATGCCAAGACATATGGAGGACAGCTTCCTGGCCAACTGACTGGAAGAGATCCATATTTATGCCTGTTCCTGAGAAAGGTGATCTAACCGAACGTGGAAATTACAGAACGCTATCATCAATATCACACGCAAGCAAAATTTTGCTGAAGATCATTCAAAAACAGCTGAAGCAGTATGTCGACAGGGAACTGCCAGAAGTTCAGGCCAGTTTCAGAAGAGGACATGGAACCAGGGGTATCATTGCTGATGTCAGATGGATCCTGGCTGAAAGAAGAGAATACCAGAAGGATGTTTACCTGTGTTTTATTGACTATGCAAAGGCATCTGACTGTGTAGATCATAACAAACTATGGATAACACTGCAAAGAATGGGAATTCCAGAACACTTAATTGTGCTCATGAGGAGCCTTTACATAGATCAAGAGGCGTTTGTTTGTACAGAACAAGGGGATACTGATTGGTTTAAAGTAAGGAAAGGTGTGCATCAGGGTTGTATTCTTTCACCATACCTATTCAGTCTGTATGCTGAGCAAATAATGTCACTTAGTAGGCACTGCATGTATAAATTAGGAGCGATGCGGACTATACCTGAGTCATTTCTGTGAGGCTTGAAAGGAGAGAGCCTTTCTGAGGACCTGGGGAGTGCATAGGGTGGTGAGATGGAGAGAAGGCCCCTGGGAAATGTTTACTTGGAGACTCAAAATGTAAATTTAAGTCACAGTGAGGCAGTAAATCACTGTATTATCGATACATGAAAATGCCATTTTTATAAGCTGTGATAAGCAAGCCCAGTATAAGGCTGTAGAAATTGGTTTCTGGTAAGTATAGAAAATTGGCATATTTTTCTGTTTCATTTTTCATGCTAATAAAATAGGGTCTTCACTCCCTTCTTTCAGAGTTTAACCTGTTACTGTTGTTGTTGGGTGCTTTCGGGTCAATTCCGACTCATAGCGACCTCATGTGACAGAACTGCCCTGTAGGGCTTCCAAGGCTGTAAGTCTTTACAGAAGCAGACTGCTGCATCTCTGTCCTGTGGCACAGCTGGTGGGTTTGAACCCCTGACCTTTTGGTTAGGAGCGGAGCGCTTTAACCACTGCACCGCAGGGCTCCTTTCCAGGGCATCTAAACCCATTGCCTTCAAGTTGATTCTGACTCATAGAGACCCTGTAGGACAGAGTAGAACTGCCCTCTTAGGGTTTCCAAGGAGCACCTGGTGGATTTGAACTGCTGACCTTTTGGTTAGCAGACATAGCTTTTAACCACGATGCCACCAGGGTTTCCATGCCACTAGGGCATCTAAAAAAAAAAAATTCTAGGGCTCCATAAATAACAGGCTGTTAATGTGACGTTGAGGGTGTTGGATAGCAGTGTGGTTAAGCATGCAACTGTGGAGATACTGGGTTTGACCACATAGTCTGTCACTTTGATCAGGTCACCTAATCTCTTGGGTGCCTCAGTTTTCTCAGCTGAAAATGGGGGTAATTATACCCACCCAGGACAGTGATGTTGATCTAAAGTAAAGTTTAAATACGCTTCTTAGTGCTTATGTAAGTTCTTGAAACACGTAAATGGTTGTGATGATGTTGAAGAATTGGGGTATATGAAAATATATAAAATGCCAAAGCTAATCCATTTAAATTTTTATACTTCTGTACTTTATGATAGTAAGTGAAAATCCATTGCTTTAAAAAGTCTTTTGATAATTTCTTGGTACCAAATATGGGTACTCTAGAGGGTCACTGTGAGTTGGAATCGAATCAACGGCAGTGGGTTTTTTTAAAATATGGATAATTTTTGAGCTGGATAAGCAAAGTAAACATTTAAAAGTATTTAATAAACCATCAAATAGTTTGTAAATATGGGTTAAAAAAAGGATAAACCTTGTGATCACGTTCAGCTTAATTTTATTTTAGAACCAATCTGATAGTTCTTGATGATTCGCTAATACCCCTTGTGTTTTAAAAGATTGCATGTTTGTGGTAGAAAAATTGGAGTACAGAAGAGTAAAAAGTAGAAAACTAAAATGCTTGTGAACTCACTACCTGAGTCCTACCCCTCCGAACCTTTATTTGTGCGCCTGTGGATATTCAGACGTATTTTTTTGGTGGTAAAAACGGGAGCCTGCCTATAGCTGTGGTTTTGTAACCTGCTTTTTTTTTTTTTTTTTGCTTAACATCTCATCATGAATGTCTCTGCGTGTCTGAATTGTCAGTTGTTTAATAGTTGTATTATTTTTTAATGGACTGAATAACAGTACACTTTATACATCTGTGATAAGTTAACCAATTTATTAGATACTTTGTTTCATCCCCCCATTATCAATAACCCTGCAGTGACTATCCTACCTACCTCTCCGTATGTACCTGTGAGATTTTTTTCTTTAAGATAACTTTCTAAAAGTGCACTTGCAGAATCAAAGGATATATGCTAGGTGTTAAGGTTTTTGATACATACTTCCAATTTCAGTCAGAGAGGTTGTTAACAATTTACCATCCTACCCCAGAGTATAAAGTGTACCAGTTTCTCCATTTGTTTTGAGTGTCTTAGCCAGCGACAGGCCTAGTGGATTATTTATTTTTAGAATTTTAATATAACTGTCTAGGAGGAGCTCTAGTGGTGCAGTGGTTAAGGGCTCAACTGTGAATGGAAAGGTCTGCGGTTTGAACCTACCAGCTGCTCTGAGGGAGAAAGCTGTGGCAGTCTGCTTCTGTAAAGATTACAGCCTTGGAAACCCTATGGGGCAGTTCTTCTCTGTCCTGCAGGGTCGCGGTGAGTCGGAATCGACTCGACAACGACAGGTGATATAACCTGCTTAGTACGTGATACAGAAAGGCAGGACACCCATGTGCCTGTAATAGTGATAAAAACCAAACACCAAACCCGTTGCCTGCTGTCGAGTCGATTTGTAACAGGGATAGAGAACATTTTCAAGCCCTGCTTAAGTGCCTGGCACTTTGTAGCATTTTATATGCACCAACTCACTTAACTTTCATAAGATCTACGGAGTACACACGTTTCACAGATAAGCGTGCCTCAGACACCAAGGTACCAGGAGTGAAGTGACTTACAGAGCCAGCAAGTGGTTGAGCAGATTCTGACTTTGGGCCACCATTCTGTTCTGCCTGTTTCCTGGGCACATTTTATAGGCACTTGGGTACTTTTTACATTCCTTATTTCTGTTTTGTAGTAACGTAGAGGTTCCCTGACATGTATTAATGTAGAAATTAGCCAGGGCACAAATATGAATTCCTGTCATTGAAGAGTGAGTCCCGTAGGTTAACTCATAAATCAGCCTCCTCAACTGTCTAGCACTCAGCCTTCAAGCAGTCTTATTATCCTTTACTTTGTAGAGGCTTTCCTAAAGTGCCCCTGCATGAAAAAACAGGATTAAAGTGATGGAGAAGACTAGTGGAATTTGAAAAGGCACTTCACTTGTGGCGTGGACTTGCCCTGGACAAGACTCTACAGAAGTGTCATCAGGGAGAGGCAGGAGTCTGCCCAGACATCCCCATGTTGACCAGTTTGGGAATTTCTAGTGGGCTGTGGAAGTTCATGTGGCAATGTGAAGGCCTCAGTGTGAAGAGGTTCATGGAGCCACTGAAATCAATTAAGAAAAACTTCTATTAATAAATGTGATGGTAGAAATCATCAAAGTTTTGTTGCTGAAGCATGTCGCTCCCTAGCAAAGTGAATTTCATGCAGGTTAATCTTATTTCAATTCATTACTGCTCTTTTAACCTTTTTTTAGTAGAACCAGTGATAGGTAGCTTGCCTTAGTTTATTTCACAGAGAGAGTGTTGGTGAACTCTTTTTGGCTTCATCTCTCTGGCCTGAGTTGGTCTGTGCTGCCCAGCAGGTAGGGCTGCCAGCCACGCCTCAGTTTTAAGCTGGTCACCAAAACTTACCCTCACTGTTGTGTGGGCCGGCGTGCCACCAAGGCCTTGCAGGAGTGGTACTGAATGCTTGTCACTCTTCATCGTGTGGTACAGCCAGGAGTTGAACCACGGGATGTGACAGTTTGGTATTCATTTGAATTTGAATGTGAAGACAGCAAGGTCAGCAGTTGGTCAGAGTTTTATCTGGGCCAGTTAAATTTAAATGTCCTTTCCTTAATACCGGAGGACGGAGCGTTTGATCTTCTCTTGCTTTGGCAAGCAAAGCAGTCGTAGTGATATGTTAGTGATGGTTTTGTTCGTCCTTGCATTTTGTATGCAAGTCCTTCTGGTGACCGGTGGCATGCATTTGCAAGACATGGATACAGATGGTGGAAAGGAACAAAGGCACCTGGTTTTTAGTGCCAAGCTTTATCCAACTGAGTTAAGAAGGACATTGACTCTCATGATAAAGTATTGAAACAAGAAGCCTTTGGGGGCATTCAGTGTGTGTGTGTTTGTGTGGGTGCATGTGCATATGCGTGTGTGCACACACAACAGGGGTAATTACTTCTGCCTAAGGTAAACTTTCTAAGGACTTGTTCTAACAAGGTACTAAAGAAGGACACGAGCCATGTGTTGTCTTATAACCCATCATGTGAATGCATACACACCATTCCTGGGGATCACCTGTAACGAGACCATCGTGTGAATGCGTACACACCATTCCTGGGGATCACCTGTTAACGAGACCATCGTGTGAATGCGCACACACCATTCCTGGGGATCACCTGTAGCAACAATCTGTTTACTGTGGATCCGATGTTTTGTAAAAATCAATTCATTTCTCCTATAAAAAAAGTAATCTTTTTGTTTCTGAAATGACTTGAAACTCAACTGCCCCATTCTTGCAGAATTGTGTTTATTGGTGCATAAAAGCTGTGCGGCCAGTAATGAGAGAAGCCTTGAAAAATAGAAAGATAGGAGCATGGTTCCCGGTATATGACAGGTTTCAGTAATTATAGCCCCCCCTTATTTCTCCTCCATTCCCACTTACTGTAAGTAGTTCATCTTTACCACAGTAAATGACAGTAAATTTAGCATAGGCAGTAGTGCATATTTTTAGATACTTTCAAATGTGTAAAAAATTGTTCTTTAAGTAATTAGGGTGATTGAGGAGGAAGAGCACTTGGTAAAGGGTTGCTAGGATGTAAGCTGTATGAGGGCAGGGTTTGTCTGCGTTACTGTTTTACAGACCTAGAATAGTGCCTGGTGCGCACACATCAGGTATGTACTGAAGTGTTGAGTAGATCAGTATTTGGGGACTGAAGGGCTGCTGGCCCAAGGGGCTAAACGCTGTGAGCAAGGAAGAAACAGGCAAGAAGCAGGAATAGATGGGTGCTGACTTGGATTTTGTTCTGAGTCAGTGGGAAGTGAGCAGCTAGTGTAAGTTTTAAGTAGGCGAGTACCATGATTTGCTTTATGTTTAAAAAGGTCCTTCTGGATGTCATGTGGGGAGTGGGTTAGAGGAGGGCAAGAGACAAATGGTGAACTGACTCCACTTAAGCAGTTCGAACTCACCGGTCGCTCTGTGGGAGCTGCTTCTGTAAAGAGTGCAGCCTTGGAAACCCTGTGGGGCAGTTCTACCCTGGCCTATAGGGTTGCTGTGAGTCAGAATCAACTCGATGGCAGTGGGTGTGTTCAATTATCTGTGGATGTTGATGTTTCTACTTAGTTTTGTGCATAATCTTTACAATGAGGTAGTGTGACTTACCTTTTGAGGTCTCTGACATGATATAATGATAGTGATTTGTATAAACTTTGAAGAGTTCTCTGGGAAAAAGAGCACCCATAAAACTACCATTATTGTTGACAAAATAGCAATGTCAAATAAAGATCAGAAATGATTTAACTTTTTAAGCGTTAGCTGGTGTTATTAAAAGAGATTTCTGATAGAGATTTTCTATTTGCATTTCTTGGTGAAAGAAGCTTTAAATATATGAAAATGAATGATTGAAATAGCAGTTTTATGAATTGAGTATCTATGGCGGCTATTCTCTTTGCTGACAGCCTAATTTGTAAAACGCTGCCCTTGTCTGCCTTTTCTGGAGTTTTCGTTAGTATCAAATCCCGAGTAAAAAAACCAAACCCATTGCTGTCAAGTTGATTCCGATTCATAGCGACCCTGTAGGACAAGGTAGAACTGCCCCATACAGTTTCCAAGGAGCTGCTGGTGCATTCCAACTGCTGGACCTTTTGATTAGCAGCCTAACTCTTAACCACTGTGTCACCAGGGCTCCAATTCAAGGAGAGGGAAATACTGCAGTAATTGTAACCTTAGATTACTTCCTTAGTTCAGTTAATTTTAAACCATAGTCATTATCTGTTATCTTCAGTTGATTTGATCTCATTAAGTGAGGTGATACTACAGTTGTGATTAGATATTTAAAAAAAATAATGTTTTTCTTACTACAAAAGCAGCACGTTTATAGAAGAAAGCTTTTGAAAATATAGGTGAGGAAAGAAGACAAAGCAAAACAGAGCAAACAAAACTGTACCCATAGTCTCACCTCCAGAGATAATGACTGTTAATACCTTGTGAGGGGTCAGCATACTCAAATTGCCTGGCAGATACCTGATGTGAAGCTGTTGGATCTGGGAGTCCTGAAGGCATGTTAAGGGCTGTGGGGACTGAATGTTGGTCCTATCAGTGGGGCAGCCCTGAGCCAGTCAGCCCAGATGTTTTTGGCCCTGGAAGGATGCTTCCTGGTGCTACCATACCTTTCAGTTTTTCAAGAGCAGCTGGAAAGCTAGAAATACGGGTTTCATGTGACCCCTCCCTATTCTTAATGTGGGCCCCAATTTTTATTAACACATTGGCGTTCAAACAGAGCATGTCCCGGGGCTGAACTCAGTCCTTGTTGCCTTGCCAGTTTGCTACCTCAGGCACATACTGTTTGTAGCGTGTGTTTTTCATTGAATAAGTTAGACTATGTCTGCAGCCTTTTCCTATACATTATCATTTATCTAATCAGCCACTTAATTGCCAGACATTTAGATTCTCTCCATTTTTTTGCTTTACCGAAGAGAGGTGAAATTCTTGGACCAGGAAATCTATTTCCAAAGCCTGACAGACTGGCTGTCCTATGCTGCCCTCCAGTGTGTTCTGTGATGGTGTGAGATATATGTGGTTCCTGGTCCCTTCAAGGTCCTGGTGAAACCATGGGAAACAGTAGTAGCCAGCTTCATTTGTCCTAACTTGCATTTTTTGTGTCACCATTGAGGTTGAATATTTTTTAAATGCTTACTGACCCTTTACAGATTTATTTGATAATCAGTCACCTTGCTAGAACTCTTGGTTCAAGTAGTATTTTTTTTTTTGTTATTTATTCAGTGCTTCCTAACCTTTTTAAAATCATGGCACCCCCAGAAAATGATACTATTAGTATCGCACATAGGGACTCTCCCAAAGTTGAACGCATCGGCTTTTTGGCCACATCTGTAACTCACCTGAAGTTCCACGATTGGGAAGTCGTGAGCTCCTCAGCCATTGAGTGGATGTTGGAGCACATGCTGTATGCCTGACATTGCTCTAGGTGCCTAGTCTTGAGCCAAGATAGACAGGCTCTCAGCCTTCTAAGACTTTTTAGCTTCTTTTCAGTTCTCTTGGTTTTTCAGGCAGGCCAACATATTTGTAAAAGACAGTTTTTGTGGTTAGAATTCATAATTTATTTTTTAACTTGTTTTTGTTAACTGGTCCAAACTTCTAAAACAGTGATGAATGCTAATTACACGTTAATCTCTTAAATTCAATTTAATTCTCTTAAATTTTATTAAACTCTGGATCTTTTGCGAGAGTCTGGAACAGACTTTAGTTTTCAGGGCCTTATTTTGCTTATGAGAAAACCAAGGTATTAAGCTGGGAGGAGCCCTGGTGGTACAGTGGCTAAGAGTTTGGCTGCTAACCAAAAGGTCAGCAGTTTGAATCTACCAGCTGCTCCCTGGAAACCTTAGGAGCAGTTCATCAAGTTCAGAATCGACTCGATGGCAGCAGGATTGATTTATGTAATGAGAGTCTTTGGACTATCTCTCTGACCCAGCATAAACCCATTAACTGTCCTTAGCCTACACATCCAATCCCTTCCAACCTTCTCCTCCACCGAAAAGTCACAGTTGATTGAAACAGGGTTGAGTACCTGACTCAGGTATCTCAATCAATATTACTTCCCTGGAAATTTGAAATTGGGCCCAGTAGAGAGGATTTGGTCTTGATGTGCTCAGGGACCATAAGGTGAAAACTTGGGATTTATAGGCGGTTTTGTTTTGCCATTGGGTTGAGGAGGACAGAGAAGAGTGGTTTATGGGTGGAAAGAATATGTATCTAGAGAGAAGCAGAAAGAGAGAATGCAACCTGGGCCTCTAATAGCTTTATATCTTTCTATTCCAGTTTTTTCTGGGACCAGCTGCATTCTTGTTCCTGTGTGTGAGACACTCCTATTTCCTTAAGGTTACTCCCTCTCCTTTTGGTCTAAGTTGGTGTCTGTTACTGATCCAGGTATTCACAGAACTGTCTTCTTTTTATAACACTACCCTGCCTCTTAACTATTGTCTGAGGAAGTTGTGTAACACCAGAAACTAAGGATAGCATGAGTTATGAATTGAATTATGTCCCCCAAAAAGGTAGATGAAGTGCTAACCGCTGGTACCTGTAAATGTGACCTTGTTTGGAAATAGGGTATATGAAGATGTTATCAGTTACATGAGCCTGAGGTCATAGTGCAGTAAAAAAAACCAAAGCCAAACCCTGACTCACAGCGACCCTATAGGACAAAGTAGAACTGCTCCATAGGGTTTCCAAGGAGCGGCTGGTGGATTTGAACTGCTGATCTTTTTGGTTAGCAGCCTGAGCTCTTAACCACTGTGCCACCAGGGCAGTCTTAATGCAGTATGAGTGGTGGCTTTATGAAAGAGGAGAGGAGACACTGAGAGATGCATCAACAAGCCAAGGACCGCCTGGGCTGCTGGAAGCTGGGAGAGATGAGAAAAGCTCTTCCTCTAGAGACTTCAGAGGAGTGTGACCTGGTCAACATGTTGATTTGAATTTCTGTCCTCCAGAAGTGTAAATTTCTGTTCTTAGAAGCCACTCAATTTGTGGTGTTTTGTTATGGCAGCTCTAGGAAACTAATACAACAAGAAACAGAAGTACACAAAGTAATCTAATTCAAGATAATTACAATGGGAAAGGCCTTTTGGCAAATACGGATGCCACTTCTGACCGGGGTTAAATCAGTTCAGATCTCTAGCTGGGGGCAATAGGAAGGAAGAGATTTTGAACTTTGCTTCCAAATGTCTTAGAATTTCCGTGGTGTTATTTCCTTTCACATACATAAAATGTTGACTTTATGTCAAAAAAACAAAAACAAAAAAACGATGCTAGAGACATTCACAGTGCACAAGATTGTGTGTGTTTGTGTAGGGGGTGAGTTTGAGGTTTGTTTAGGTATGCAGCCTCTGAAACAAGGCCCTTCGCTTTCAGACACCTAATCAAGGGTGTCAGTAGTTTACCTTGGCCTGGGCTTAGTTCTTAGACTAGCTTTCTGTCTCATGTTGACGCTGTACATCAGGAATTCTGTTTTTTTTCTCAAACTCAGTGGTGAGGTTTAGACTAAAAGGAGTTAGAGAAAGGGGGAAAAAAAAAGTACAGTGAAACCTGTGAGAGCTGGAACCTGAGTAATTCCGAAAACCAGCAATAGAAAAGTGGTAAGACTGCACCCTGTCAAAGGTGGAAAATTTGCAAGACCCGGAAAAAAAAGGCAGTCGCCTTGAGTTCTGGCACTCACAGGTTTCACTGTACAACTTTTTTTCATTTTTCTCCCCTTTTCACATCCTTTCCCTTCCTTGTTTTCCCATCAGTGTTTCATTATGCCAAAGTTCTATAAATTTTGCATTTTTATTCTCTACCTTCTTATCCTGTAGTTCCTTTAACCTAAAACTAAACCTTTTGAGAAATTTTATAACAAAACTAAAAAAAATTCCTTACTGAGATATTAAGGTTAATTACTTTAGTACCCCACAAACTGTATTTCAGATGAATTAACCTGAATATTAGGAATGGACACTATGGATTGGGTATAGAAAAAAAAAAAACCCCACTGCTGTCGATTCGATTCTGACTCATAGCGACCCCATAGGACAGAGACTTGTTAAAATGCAAGCCAAAAATGAATTCTAGTTTATTTCACTTCTCAACCAGTCCAGTAAGTCTTTTTTTTTTTTAAATAAGGTATTTGAGGTTGTATTCCACATTTTTCTCCCATTCTATCAGGAACCAGCCCTTGTGGCCCTGATTAGTATGGTTGGCAGTGGTAGATGGGCACCATCTAGTTCTTCTGGAGATGAGGCGGTGGTTCGTGTACACTATTTGTCCTGCAGACTAATTTCTTTGAGTCTTTAGTTTCTTTCTCTTTTGCACTGGATAAGTAGGGACCAATAGTTGTATCTTAGATGGCTGCTTGCAAGCTTTTAAGACCCCAGAACTGCTCACCAAACTAGGGTATAGAACATGACTTTATGAACTATATTATGCCAGTTGACCAAGTTGTTGCACAAGACTGTGGTCCTAATCCTTCACACCCAGAAAGCCAATACTGTGAGGTGTTTGGGTGTGTCTAAGAGGTATCTGTAACTGTGCTCCCTATGTGCTTTATTATGTACATGAATGTGAATATATATGAATATATGAATGAATTTCATTTTAAATATGAAGAAGAACAGGGCCCTCTGGCCTCTAATATCTTCTAGCTAGCTTGCCTTTATTTGGGGACACAAATTTAGTTGTCTGCAGTCTAGAACTGTCAAAGTACTGTAAATTTAAGGAGCATAGGAGGGAGAATATAAGCCTAATTCACTTAGAAATGTCCTATTATATACAGAATGCTTTCTGTACCAAGAGTAAGTTCTTAAATATTGAGACCAGGTGTTCTCTGGTTATGAATCCGGCAGCAGAGGTCTGGTGGAACATTTATTCTCGCGCTCTGGGTCTCTGCCTCTCATCTTCTATGACCTTTCCTTGTCGCCTGTTTGTTGGGACTCAGTTTCCTTATTTATATACGAGGATTATAAGATTTTTGTGAGGAAATGGTCAGTAATTAAGTGAAAATCATAATCTTCTTTTGGTCTTTAGGCCAGTAAGCCAATCTAATCCCTGTCTTGAGATACTGGAAATCTGTTAGTTAGTTGACTTATATAATTGTTGAAGAGTTCTTTTTCTGTGAATGAATGTACAGTGGAATCTGTGAGAGCTGGAACTCGATGGGACTACCTTGTTTCTTCCTCGTCTTGCAAGTTTTCTACCTTTGACAGGGTGCAGTCTTACCACTTTTCTTTTGCTCATTTTGATGGGAAATATTTGAGTTTTCCTTCTCTGATAGATATCTGCTTTATACAGGTTCCAGTTTTTGTAGGTTTTATGGGAGTAGGAAGAGAAGAAAAGATTATGGCAGAGACAAGGAAGATAAAGGAAGGGTGCTTTCAACACCATAATTTTCCTTATTCATAATTGTATCTGTATGAAATTTTTCATTTGCACGTGGAAGAAGACCTACTCAAACTGGCTTCAGAAAAAAACGGAAATTTATTGACTCGCATACCTGTCAAGTCCAAGGATTCTGACTGGCCTGGCTCGATCTTGTGCCTGAACCAACCACAATGGCCAAGGAAATGCAGTGCTCTTATTGACTGGCCTGGGCCTTGTGTCTGCCTGTTGTACCAGTTAATGAGGTCACTACCACCTAAGCCCCTTAAATTAACAAAAAGGGGAAGGGAGAAGTGGGATCTAGTACAGAAGGGTGAATTCTGGGCAACCAAAAGAGATGCCCAGTGCACTCATCATGTGTGGTGATGGTATATAGAAAGAGGCTGAAGGTTACCTCTGTATTGAAAGGTATTCTTTTCCTTTTTTTCAAAAATGATTTTGATGTTGTTAGCTGCTGTTGAGTTGGCCCCCAGCTCGTGGTGACGCCACGCACAACGGGATTGGACCATTGTGATCCATAGAATTTTCATTGGCTGATTTTTCAGAAGTAGATCATCAGGCTTTCTCACGGCCTTTAACAAAATAATATCAGCATATGAAAAGTACGTATGAATTTTCCTTCTCAATAAAGTTTGCGTCTTTAAAATGCTCAGTATGCTGCCCATAGAGTTTTGTGTTGTCTCTCTTGTTCATTTAAACAACCTATAATTTACTATTCTCTGATTGTTCTAGGTAGAATGAAGTTTGGGAGAGTCATTTGGAATCTGGTTAGATCACCTTGAGTTTAGAATAACTGTGGGCATTGTTTTCACCAGTCTGCTACTTCTCTAATTGTGCACTTTCTAAGAGTTTTCCATGCCTAAGGCTAAAGGCGTGTTTGCATTCTCTCTTGGCTCATACTTAGAGGCTTCTTACCTTATGGGTCACCTGGAACTGCTGGAAAAACATAAGTGCTGTGGAAAAGGGGGAGCCGGAAAGGGATAATCTTCTTTAGCCATCTGCTTTTCTTATTAGACTCCCAGAAAGATAACAGTTCGACCTTTTCCAGAAGAGCGTGGACCTATTTTTGACGTGTCTTTTGTTCCAAGAGGCTGATAAAAGTAGTTGGTGAGAGCCCATGGTGTCTTGAAAAATATGTTGCATTTATTTTTATTGACTCTTCTTTGTAGATGACTTTTTGTTTATCCTTAGCCGCTCTTAAAATCCTGTCTATGTCTTTGGTTTTGGCAAAGTTTGATTATAATATGTCTTGGTGACTTTCTTTTGGGATCTACCTTGTGTGGGGTTTTATGAGCTTCTTGGATAGATATCTTCTCATCTTTCACGACATCAGGGAAGTTTTCTGCCAACAAACCTTGAACAATTCTCTCTATTTTCTGTTATCCCCCCTGTTCTGGTACTCCAATCACTTGTATTTTATTTCTCTTGATAGAGTCCCACATAATTCTTGGGGTTTCTTTGTTTTTTAAAAAAATCCTTTTATCTGACTTTTCCTCAAATAAGTTGGTGTCAAGTACTTTTTCTTCAGTCTCACTAATTCTGGCTTTCATTGGCACAGTTGTGCTCCTATTACTTTCTATTTGTTGTCTGATTCTGAAATTTTATTGTTAATCTTTTGAACTTCTGTTTGCTGTCTCTCTGTGGATTCTTGCAGCCTATTAAATTTGTCATTATGCTCTTGTGTAACCTTCTTAAATTCCTCTATTGTTTTGTCTGTGTGTTCCTTGGCTTGTGTTTATTTTTTAAATTATAGATCTGTAAGGTACTTCACAGCTTCTTCTTAGAACCATTCCCCTCCCCTTGTCCCACAATTCCTGGCCATCAACCCCATCCAGAAACTCTAGTTCCTTGACCTTTCCCTTCTGTCTCAGATGGTCAGTTTGCTCCTAGTTTCCGCTTCCATATGCAGCTGGCGACTCGACGGCACTGGGTTTGGGTTTTTTTTTTTTTTTTTAAAGCAGCTGGGACCTCCGCGTGGGTAATGACGATAATGACAGCTATTTCCTTCTCTGTTGTCCTTTTATCATTTCTGTCCTACAGACCTCCATCCCTAGACCAACGCAACCGTCTGTATTCTCTATATCCTATACTTATGCTGCTAAACATCTGCTGAAGAAGACTATACAACCATGTAGGCTTTTGCCCTTATACACTTAGCTGTGTTCTGCCAAGTATTCCTTCTCAGCTTTCTCTCCATTCCTCAAAGACATTGTACCAGACTTTGCCCAAACCTTCACTCTCAGAAAGTAATTCTGTCTCCTGTTTGGGCCTGCTGCCCACTTCCATGGTGTTGTTAGGTGCCATCAAGTCAGTTCCGACTTGTAGCGACCCTATAGGACAGAGTAGAACTGCCCCAGAGAGTTTCCAAGGAGTGGCTGGTGGATTCGATCTGCTGATCTTTTGGTTAGCAGCCGAGCTTGTGAGTCTCTCTTATTCACACTTACTCTTTTGCTTCTTGTTGCTGAGGAAGAGGTAGGTGTCTCTTTCCTTTTCCTGTGTTCTGGACGCTGTCCTTTTCACTTTTCTCTGAGACTTTGTGCCATCAGTTGTTCCCTTCAGCAGTGCTACAACTATATGCCGCCTGACTGCTAAGTGACAGGTGCCATGGTATAGCAAGGAGCACAAGTGGCGGGGTTCCTGTCCTTATTCGATTTGTATTCTACTGGGGAAAAAGGAATCCTGGTGGCACAGTGGTTAAAGTGCTTGCCTGCTAGCCAAAGGTCAGCGATTCAAACCCACCAACTGCTCCATGGGAGAACGATGTGGCAGTCTGCTTCCATAAAGATGTACAGCCTTGGAAATTCTATGGGGCAGTTCTGCTCTGTCAATAGGGTTGCTATGAGTTGGAGTCCACTCAAGAGCAGTGGGTTTGGTTTGGGGCAGAGATACATTAAAAAAAAAAAAAAAAAACATGTAAATAATTCCCGATTGTTGTAAATGCTACAAAGAAAGTATTCAAGAGGACCTAATCTAGACACAGAGTCCAAGGAAGACTTGGCATTTAGTTGTGATCTGAAGTATGTAAGGAGTTAATCAGAGAAGAAGACGTGGTTTTCTAGGCATGGTACTAGCACGTGAGCAGGTCCCATGGCATGGAAGAACACAGTAAGTTTGAGTGAGGAGAGTGGGCCATGACAACCTGGGAGAGGGAGGTAGGGGCCAGACCTTGTAGGCATGTGGAAGAGTTTTGATTGTCTACCTAAAAGTCCAAATCTGATTATGCTTGCTCTTTGCATCTTGTGTCTTCCTGTCCTCTGCTCTTCCCTCTAACATAAGCTCAGGTTTGTCTTGATGCTATACAACCTCTCCAACTGCTGTCATCTCATGCCTTCCCATGTTCTTGAAAGAGCAGTTTACCCTGGGTATCTTTGCTTTGCTCCTGTCACCTGTTGCAGTCATGCTCCTGGTTCTGGAAATTTTCGTCCATTTGCTTCTTTATCTTTCTGTGGCATTCCATACATTGCTTCCTTAGAAAAACTCTCCTGCTTTGACTTCTGTGCACCTTTACTCCTTTTTTTCCCATCTCTCTTACATTTAGGATTTGTCAGTCTGCTTTGAGGGCTTCTTATCTTAAAATGTTCTTGTCCCTTAGGACTGTTTTTTCTGCCTCTCTGATCCTACATACACTGTCTTCTAGGATAATCATCTCCATTAGGGTTTTTGCAATCACGAGTAAATTCTGTCATCTCTACACACCTAGAACTCTGTCTTTTTTTTTTTTCCTGAGTCTTAGCACTTTACCTGTGGTACTTTTCTACTTGAATTTCCACTGGACACTTTAAATTGAGTGTCCAAAACACAGCTCACCTACCCTCTCTTTCCTCCCCCTCCCCGCCTGATATCCCATCTTGGTGAATGATAGTATTACCTAGCCTGTTTTTCATTCTTTCAACAGTTATTTATTAACTACCTACTGTGTACCAAGAGGAGCCCTGGTGGCGCAGTGGTTAAGTGCTCGGCTGCTACCCAAAAGTTGGGCAGTTCGAATCTACTAGCCGCTCTTTGGAAACCCTGTGGGGCAGTTCTACTCTGTCCTGTAGGGTGGCTATGAGTCAGAATTGACTTGATGGCAGTGGGTTTGGCTTTGGTTTGGTTGTGATAACTGTGTTAGATACTATGAGTATAGAAATGAAATAGACTCATACATGTCCTTTAGCCATGCTGGCCAGCAGCCTTGATGTTCTTTCTTACTGATGCCGAAATTGGTCTCTTGATTCGGTCAACTCTACCTCCTAAATATCTTTTTAATTCACCCCTCTCTCTGTCCCCCCTGTGACTGTCTTAGCCCAGCCTTTATTGGTTTTTCCTTTATGACTTTGCTCTTGCTGACCACCGCATCATGACGTCCTGACTGGTCTGATTTCCCTGTTCCACCTCCTCGTCTGTACATCTTGTTTCCAGAGTGATGTCTTTGCTCATGTGCTGCCTCAAATAAAATCTTTCCCTGTGGTTTCATCTCCTGTGGCGGCCATCAGGACTTTTTTATGTTATTAAAAATTATTGAGGGCCCCAAAAAGCTTTTGTTTATAAGGATTTTTAGCTATCATTTTTTGCTGTATTAAAAATTAAAACTAAGAAATTTACAAAATATTTATTTTAAAATATCTAATAAACCCATTGGAAACCGTGGTGGCGTAGTGGTTAAGAGCTACAGCTGCTAACCAAAAGGTCGGCAGTTTAAGAAACCCGTTGTATGTTAACAAAGATAATTATTTTTATGAAAACTTTTGTTAAGCCAAAAAAGTTTAGTGATTAGGGTGGTATTGTTTTACATTTTTGTAAATTTCTCAATGTCTGGCTTAATAGAAGATGACTAGAATCTTATATCTGCTTCTGTAGTCAGTCTGTTGAAAAATGTTATTTTGGTTGAAGTGGTTAAAGACAACCTGCGCTTACAGAAATACGTAATTGGAAAAAGCAGGAGCCTTTCAATAACATTTTCAGAAAATTGTGGATATTCTTTTTGATACTACACCAAAACTTGACAAGATGTAGTTTCTTAAGGCTTAGTTACAATGTGGAATTTGAAATCATAGAAATGAACTTTTCACACACTGTTGGAATGAAATCAATTGGGCAGCCTTATGCTTTAAGAGCATATTTTACCTTTGTGTGGTTTTGTAACGTCATGCGTTGGTCATTTGGAAAATATTGGTTCACTGACTTACACAGATCTTCCAAATGCTGACACACTTTATAAAACAATATAAGAAATCCCATTTGTTAATGTCACCACTCATTAGAAAATTTTTGAGTATTGGGAACAGTCAAAGAAGCCAGTTCTAGAATTAAGAGTCAGTTAAAAGATTCATGGAGACAGTAGGCATTGGAACTTGACCGTGACTTGTCAACAATGTAGCTACTAGCATTTTTTAAAAAGTCCTCAGTTTACTTGGCAAAGTTTATTATTACTTCATGGTTAAGAGGCACGGTGGTTTAAGAACATAGACCCTGGAGCCAGACTGCTCAGCTACTGACTGTATATCCATAACCTAGCTATTTAATTTCTGTGCCTTGATTTCTTTACCTGTAAAATGGGATTGATCACAGTTGTTGTGAGGATTAAGGAAATATGTTAAAGCATTTATTTAGCACAATGCCTCACTAAGTAGTAAGCATTATATAGACAATGACTGTTGTTATCCTTATCTACGATCTAATCCCAGATCTCATGCCCAGGATGCTTCTGGGCCAGCTTTCTAATTGGACCTTCTTTCCTAAAGATTGGCTTAGTTTATGGCTTATAAGAGGGTCTCTCCCCTTTCTGGGGCTCTTTGGAGCAATACACATTTTCACAGTTTTCTCCCAGTCTTCCGTCCTGATGGTATGGTGGTTAAAACGCTCGGCTGCCAACCAAAGGGTTGGCAGTTTCAACCCACCAGCCGCTCTGCGGGAGAAAGGTGTGGCAGTCTGCTTCCGTAAAGATTACAGCCTTGGAAACCTTATGGGGGCAGTTCTTCTCTGTCCAGTTAGGGTCACTAGGAGTTGGAATCAACTGGACAGCAGTGGGTTTGGTTTTTTTCTTTGTTTCTGACCTTCAGTCTAGCACTTACTCAGTTTGAACTTTCAGGAAAATTTTTACTGCCAACTAGGGATAAGAGAGAACTAATAGGTGCAAAAGACAAACAAACAAAAAAAACCAGTTGCTGTCCTGTCAGTTCTGACTCATGGCGAGCCTGTGTGTGTCAAAGTAGAACTGTATTCCATAGGGTTTTCAATGGCTGTGATCTTTCTGAAGTAGATTGCCGGGCCTTTCTTCCGAGGCATGTCTGGGTAGATTGAAACTGCCAACCTTTCAGTTAGTAGCTGAGCACTTAGCCATTTTTTGCCCCCCAGGGACTCTATATAGGTACAAATATTGGTGATTAATTAGGTCTTTGGGATTCAAATAATTAAAATGACAGTTGTTAACCTCTTTAAGAGGGTCACTTGGCCTTGGTGTGGGCTTCTCCAGGCTTGTCATCACCAAGGTTTGGGTGGGCACTTTGCTGTGAGGGATAAACCAGGACCTCTGAGGGTGGGGGCTGGCAGTGGGGCTATTGGGGCCGAAGGATGTTCCCTCCTCTTACTTCTTCCCATTTTCTCCTCCTACTGTTAGCATTACTACCTGAGATCCTTTTCCAGGCCCGCATCCACGCTGGCGTCATGTAAAAAGCAGGAATAGGGATTGGAGGTGTTCCAGGCAGTTTGTGTGACAGGAGGTTCCATTCATGCTAAGAATTGGACGTTTTGGTACTTTTCCTCCCCAGTGGTACTTTCAGTTAACAGCTTTCACCTGAAGGGATTTCTTAAGTGTGTGGCTTCATCCTGAACTCCTGGGGAGGGAAGGCTGCTCCGCGGGTGGCAGGCCCAGCTTGGCACACCAGCAGAGGAGCTGCAGTGGAAATGGGTCAAAGGGTGGTAGGTGTTCCCTGCTTCCGGCTCCTTTGAAAACCACGGAATTAAAGTGTTTTTGAAACTCAGTCCTTCCAGAAAGAGAAAAACAAAACAAAAAAATTTGTGTGGAATCCAGCGATGCTCTGCTGGGGAGGGCGGGAAGGAGAAGGGCCGCTCCTTTTCTGCCTGCGGTGGCCACTGAGCCGGTCCAGTGGTGTTCACAGCTGTTGCTCAAACATTCTTGTTGGTTTACATATCTCAGAACAGGGAGTGCAGAAGGTATTTTTAACTATCATTATATATCTCTTATAAGAAATTTTGGTGAAAATATACACAGCAAAACTCACTCCAATTCCATGGTTTCTGGACATAATGATCAGTGACATTGGTTAAATTCTTCACATTGTGTCAACATTCTCGTTATTTCTGTTCTAGTTGTTTTCACTTCCTCTTACTTAATCCCTCTGCTTCCTACCTTCTGATCTGTGCTTTAAAATAGCTGTTGACCCTTTGGCCTTTATGTCAATAATTTTTTTTTAAGTAATGCAATACTCAAGAGTGACAATCTTTACTGTTTGGGCTAAACTGCTACGTAGTTTAAGGGTGACTTCAGGGAACGCTTCCAATTCAAGGTTTGAGGAGCAACTCAGGGCCATAGTTTCAGGGACTCCTCCAGCCTCCGTAGGTTCAGAAAGTCTGGATTATTTAAGAATTGCAGTTTTATTCCACATTTTTCTTCCTTTTTATCAGGATTTCTCTATTATGTTCCTGATCAGAACCTGTTATGTCTTCATGAATGAGAGCTTTGTATTTGTGCCAGTATTTTCTTTTAAGCTTTTGCATGTTTTTCTGTGGGTTTAAGTTCTACTTTTTAACTTGCATTTTTCTTATTACACAAAATGATATATATTAGGGTGTCATGGACTAAATTGTGTCCCCCAAAAATGTGTGTCAACTTGGCTAGGCTATGATTCCCAGTATTGTGTGATTGTCTACCATTTTGTCAGCTGATGTGATTTTCCTGTGTGTTGTAAATCCTACCTCTTACGATGTTAATGAGGCAGTATTAGAGTCAGTTATGTTAATGATTTTTTTAATGAGGCAGGATTCAATCTACACGATTAGGTTGCATCTTGAGTCAGCCTCTTTGGAGATATAAAAAAGAAGCGAGCAGAGAGACAGGGGAACCTCATAGCACTAAGAAAGCAGCACTGGGAGCAGAGCGCTTCCTCTGGACCTGGGGTTCCTGCACTGAGAAGCTCCCAGATTGATGACAAGGACCTTCCACCAGAACTGACAGAGAAAGAAAGCCTTCCCCTAGAGCTGGCACCCTGAATTTGTACTTCTAGCCTCCTAGACTGTCAGAGAATAAATTTCCCTTTGTTAAAGCCATCCACTTGTGGCATTTCTGTTATAGCAGCAATAGATAACTAAGGTGGGGTAAAATCACTCTGAGTGGCGCCATCATTCACCCAGCTGCAAAAGCTGGACACCTCTAACTTACCCTTGATTCCTCCTTCCTTCAGCGCCCCTTCTAATCATAGCTGGTTTCCAGCCGGTCTTGCCCTCCTTCAGTGTCTTTTTCCATTAGAACAGCAGTTTTCAACCTTTTTGACTTTAGGACCTCTTCTATGCTAAAAATTTATATAGGACCCCAAAGAGCTTTTGTTTATGTTTGTGCTATTTATTGATATTTACCATATTAAAAGTTAAAACTAGAAATTAAATAAAAAAATTTATTAATCTAAAAATAACAGTAATAGATGCATTTAAATTGACATAAATATTTTTTATGAAAATAAATATTTTTCAAAATAAGTTTGAGAAGAGTGGTATTGTTTTACAATTCTACAAATCCCTTTAATGTCTCAGTTGACAGAAGACAGTTGGATTCTCATCTGTAAATATTTCATCGGTTCTCGTAAAACAGAGGTCCCCAGGCTGCAGAAATTTCCACCACCTCAAGCAGCTTGTTGGCATACCCCTAGCTTTATATTGACATCCTGGTTCCCCTTTCCTTAACTGCTGCCCAAAACTAGAGGAAATCGGCAGAAACCAGTTTAGGCGCCATGCTGACATTCTGGATAACCTTTTAGCTCATTAAGTACCTCATACATAGTAACTTTCCTGCCTCTGGGTGGAGTTTAACCGTCATTTTCTGAACATGTGGTATGTAAAGCTATATGTAAACCCCATTGTGCCTGCATAGTATGATTAAGAGTGTTGCTGATGTAACCTGTATGAACTTCTTGCTTGTAAACCCCATAAATGTAACCTTCCCTCTCTCCCTCGCAGAGCAGTCTCGGAGGCAGCAGCTCAGCGCTCCTCCTTTCATTTCCTTGCACAGTGAAATAAAGGCGCCTTACTATTCTCCCACCTCGGCCTCTCGTTTGTTGGCTGTGACGAATCGCGCCCAGCAGAACCCACGGTTTCCACATGGCAACATTCAGAGCAGTGACTTCCTCACATACTGTGTAGCCTTTTATATACTCAGGAGTAAATGAGAGTGAAAAAGGCAGCTGCCATCTTAAGGTTATCGTGAAAATAGTTTTTATGTCACAGACCCTCTGAGAGGGTGTTGAGGATCCCGAGACCACACTTTGAAAATAGCTGCATTAGAGTGAATTTCTAAAATGCAGATCTGATCATGTCACTTGTTAACTTAAGCCTTTCAGTGGATTCCCATTGCTTCTAAGATAGTGTCATCTCTTAAAGCTGGTTCACAACAATATGGCCAGCAGACCACTCCCCTTCCGGTCCCATCCTCAGTACTAAGACTTGTAGTCCTACGGACTCCAGGTCCTTCCTCTGCCTGAAACCACCCTCTCACCCCTTCTCCTATTCTTCACTCCTTCCTCCCCCCACTGCCCCTGCTGGATCCTACTTCTCCACATATCAGCAGTCGCTTCCTTAGTTAAGTCCTTCTTATACCAAAGGCCTCTGCTGTCCTTCCTTTGTGCTTTTCTAGTGCTTTTTCTAACTGCTCTCATGGCACTTTCTATACTGTTTGGTACTTGCCAGTTTACTCGTTTATCATTTCCACTGGACTATATTCTTTTTCAGGCCAGGAACTATAACCTAGTTCGCCACTGTATCTCTGGGGTCCATCCCTAGCAGATAACAGGAGCTGAGTAATTTGTTGAATGAAGTGTGAATGTCACAGAATATTAATTCATTTCCCAAATGTGTGTGTGTTAAAAACCATCTACTATTTTAGGCAGCCAAAATAACTGACACTTACTTCCCTGCCCTGAAGGGGTTCACAGTCTCCAAAGGCAGACAGATACGTGAACAAATAATATGATAAGTGCCATAAATGAATTGGATATATGCTTTGATGGTGAGACTGGGAGAATTATCATTTACAAAGGGTAGATTGTGGCAGGAGGGTGGTCAGCTAAAGCTGGAGTTACTGGGTATGAGAGAGGATTGGTGGCTGCTTCCTAGGCCAGTAGGAGGGAGTGGTGTGTACAAAGGCAGGAAGACTCATGGTCTTCATTGTGGGCGAGAGAAGGGGTGGGAGGGCAGGAAGGTGGACACATGAGCTGAGGCCGCGTGGGGAGCTTCAGATGCCAGCCTTCCCAACCAGTGCGCTTCATGAGGTGCCCGGAGAGGCTTTTAGGGTTTGTTGAGAGTGAATCCCTATAGCATGGGGAGCAGCCTCTGTCATTTGCCCTTGTGTGCTTGTGTATTAGTTATCTAGGGCTGCTACAGCAGAAATACCACAAATGGGTGACTTTAAAAAACAGAAATTTTATTTTCTTGCAGTTTAGGAGGCTAGAAGTCTGAAATCAGGGCGCTAACTCTGAGGGAAGGCTTTCTGTCTGTTGAGAGGTCCTTGTCTCTTTAGCTTCTGTTCCTCAGATCCTTGGTGATCTTCATGTGGCCTGCCATCTGTCTTCCCCCATCTCTTTGCTTGCTTAATCTCTCTTCTGTATCTCAAAACAGATTGCTTTAAGACACACCGTACACTAATACTGTTTCATTAACATAATAACAAAGAAAATGCACTCCTAATTGGGATTATAACCACAGATACAGTAGGTCACAGGTTTTTTGGATAGAATTTACAACACATGTTTTTTGGAATTGTAGTTCAATCCATAGCAGCTTGTGACTCATGAACGTTATCACTTACTGTGTGTGCTCTGAGGCGAAAAGGTTGAGAAACACTGCTAGGTGATAAGACCTGTTGAAGCGGTTTAGGCTGTGAAGTACCTGGATCAGATGTACATCTTGAATGTCCCCTCTGATGCAGAATGGAGGAGAGGCAGGGACTGGATGAGGGTGGCCATGTCCGTAGGCATGCCCTTCGTTTGTCTTTTGGGTTCTTTGGTGGTTTGCCCCTTCTTCATAATCTTATAAGTAAAAAAAAAAGGCAGTCTCAACCTGGCCAGATGCAGCACCCCCTTTTTATGATGAGTTTATAGTCCCCTCTCATGAGTTGCTGTGTTGTTGTTAGGTGCCGTTGAGTCAGTTCCGACTCATAGCGACCCTATGCACAACAGAATGAAACACTGCCCAGTCCTGTGCCGTCCTTACAATCGTTATGCTTGAGCTCACTGTTGCAGCCACTGTGTCAATCTACCTCATTAAGGGTCTTCCTCTTTTCTGCTAACCCTGTACTCTGCCAAGCATGATGTCCTTCTCCAGGAACTGATCCCTCCTGACAACATGTCCAAAGTATGTAAGATGCAGTCTTGCCATCCTTGCTTCTAAGGAGCATTCTGGTTGTACTTCTTCTAAGACAGATTTGTTTGCTCTTTTGGCAGTCCATGGTATATTCAATATTCTTTGCCAAAACCGCAATTCAAAAGAGTCAATTCTTCTTTGGTCTTCCTTATTCATTGTCCAGTTTTCACATGCATGTGATACGATTGAAAATACCATGGCTTGGGTCCGGTGCACCTTAGTCTTAAAGGTGACTTCTTTGCTTTTCGGCACTTTAAAGAGGTCCTTTGCGGCAGATTTACCCAGTGCAATGCGTCTTTTGATTTCTTGACTGCTGCTTCCATGGCTGTTGATTGTGGATCCAAGTAAAATGAAATCCTTTACAACTTCAATCTTTTCTCCGTTTATCATGATGTTGCTCATTGGTCCAGTTGTGAGGATTTTTGTTTCTTTATGTTGCATTGTAATCCATACTGAAGGCTGTGGTCTTTGATCTTCATGAGTAAGTGCTTCAAGTCCTCTTCACTTTCAGCAAGCAAGGTTGTGTCATCTGCATAATGCAGGTTGTTAATGAGTCTTCCTCCAATCCTGATGCCCCGTTCTTCTTCATAGAGTCCAGCTTCTCGGATTATTTGCTCAGCATACAGGTTGAATAGGTATGGTGAAAGAATACAACCCTGATGCACACCTTTCCTGACTTTAAACCAATCAGTATCCCCTTGTTCTGTCCAAACAACTGCCTCCTGATCTATGTAAAGGTTCCTCAGGAGCACAATTAAGTGTTCTGGAATTCCCATTCTTCGCAGTGTTATCCATAGTTTGTTAGGAAGAAGAACCCGTCTACTTCTGAAAAGCATTAGCCAGTGAAAACCTCTCATGAGGGATTCATGAAATTAGATTCATCAATATCATTACCTATCAACACACAGAATTTCAGAATATCAACATAAGCCCTACCTTCATTATAAAGAAGAAATCTAAGGGAAGTATTTCGTACTAAAATGATAGCATTTGAGCACGTCAGCGCCAGCGCTCTTTCCTGACACCACCAGGAGACGTCAGGGAGGCGGCGCCCACTGAGAATGCGCTAGCTGTGTGTGCGTTACTGCGGTGATTTACACACCACGAAACAAAACAAGGAAACCCCGGTGGCGTAGTGGTTAAGTGCTACGGCTGCTAACCAAAGGGTCGGCAGTTCAGATCCCCCAGGCGCTCCTTGGAACTCTTGGGGACAGTTCTATTCTGTCCGATAGGGTCGCTATGAGTCGGAATTGACTGAACAGCACTGGGGTTTAAACAAAACAAGCCGAAATTCGTTGCCGTGGAGTCCATTCCAACTCATAGCAACCCTATAGAACAGAGTAGAACTGGGGTTCCAAGGTAGATTGGAACTGCCAACCTTTTGGTTAGCAGCTGGGCTCTTAACGACTGTGCCACTAGGGTTCCTTTATATACTGCAAGGGACATTATTGTTAATGACAAGATTTTTGGTAAAACTCAAAGCAGTTTTCCCTTGAATTGTGTGATAATTATACTTCTAGAATATTGGGTAAATCTACTTGAAGGCAATGGGTTTGTTTTTTTCTTATAGTAAAAACTTGGAAAAAATACTTTCTATGTAGAACAGAATCAGGTTCTAGGCTCAGACAAATATAAATGGATTTTCCCCTACATAAATATCTAGAGAGACATTCAAAAATCGCGTAATTCCTTATTGTATGGGGCTGTTCCCTGCAGTAGTGAAAGCTCTCAGGTGGTAACCAAAAGGTTGGCAGTTTGAACCCACCAGCTGCTCCTTGGGAGAAAGATGTGACAGTCTGCTTCTGTAGAGATTTACAGCTTTGGGAGCCCTGTGGGGTGGTTCTCCTCCATCCAGCACAGTCGCTGTGAGTTGCAGTCTGTGTGTCTAAAGGCACTGGGATACCTCTGTTGAGAACCACTGGTTAATGGATTATTGGCTTTTTTGTTTGTTTGTTTGCCGATTGTCTTTAAAATACCTTACATTATAAAAGAATTTAAAAACAATAAAAAATGCCTATGAACCCCACCACTTAGATATAACCGGTATTAATGCCTTATTTTATAGATCTTGCTGTTTTTGTTCTTCTAGTAATACTTTTTCTCATTCACAAATGGTGTCATGTACAGCTACTTCTTTTATGTGGGTCTCTGTTGCTTGATTTTACCGAATTTATATGTGTCTATCGTAATGAAATAAGTTTTATTCTTGATTTGATCATAAAGTAGCATAATCTCACGTAAGATACAAACAATGATACTTGTATGTCTCTTGTTGACACCAAGTGATGCTAACATTAGGACAAGGTGTCTAGGTTGGGGTGAGGTGGGGACAGGGTCAGAGCACAGTTTTCTTATACGTAACGTGTTGGCCAAGAATACTGAACATACCATGGACTGCCAGAATGAACAAGTCTGTCTTGAAAGAAGTACAGCCATAGTGCTCCTTAGAAGCGAGGCTTCGTCTCACATACTTTGGACGTGTTATCAGGAGGGATCAGTCCCTGAAGAAGGACATCATGCTTGGTAGAGTGGAGGGTCAGTGAGAAAGAGGAAGATCCTCAACGAGATGGATTGACACAGTGGCTGCAACAATGGGCTCAAGCATCACAAGGAATGTGAGGATGGTGCAGGACTGGGCAGTGTTCTGTTTTGTTGTACATGGGGTGCTATGAGTCAGAACTGACTCAAGGACACCTAACAACAGCGTCTATTAGAGGTGATATGTGTAAAGTGCCTGCTCTCAGGGGGTAGCCCCTAATTGGCCTTTGCTAACCAGCTCAGCTGGGTAACTGACAACAATCCTCTTGCCGTCAGTCAATTCTGACTCATAGTAGGACAGAGTAGAAGTGCCCCCATGGGGTTTCCAAGGCTTTAATCTTTACGGACGCAGACTGCCACATCTTTCTCTTGCGGAGTAGCTGGTGGGTTCAAACTGGTGACCTTTTGGTTACCACCCAAGCACTTTAACCACTGTGCAACCAGGGCTCCTTAACTAGCAACAAGGACAACAGTCATCTCTTTATAGGCTGCTGGATTCTGGAGGGCGAGAATGGTATCTTAGCTAGCTTTTTGTCTCTGGCTCAGCACCTGGCTCATTAATCCATTGACTGTGGCAGAAAATTTGTTATATGTGTTGGACTGTGAATATACTTAATTTCATGTCTTCCATGGTTATACCTGCATCACGGGTAAACAGCCATATTCATTACCACATCAAACCTCAGTAGAGCTTGCCCTAAATGGTATCTTGTGTAAGTTTAGGGTGAAGATGTTTCTGAAGTTTTTAGCACAACTGATTGTTGTATTTATGTCTAGATACGGCTTGAAAATTGTTATTACTCAGGAGCCCGCTTGAATACTTGGTTGTACAGACCTGCGTTTGACATGTATAATTAAGTGAGTTTGCGTTAGTGTGTTCGTTGAGGAAGCCAGGTGTGTTTACCTCAGACCGTCCTTCCTGAAAGATTCGAAGTCATGTCTCTAGATTCACTAGTACCTCTCAGACATCTCTGCAGGTATGGTTCACTTTTGTTTTGGATCCTTTTCTCTTTGAAGATTTTGTTTTTAGATGTTACGATTAGAGATTTTGTACTACTGGAAATTTGAAAAATATAGTTTGAGAAATTATTTGGCACTTTGAGGAGAATCCCTAGATTCTGAAGATTAAGGCTGTAGGCTATAGCGGTGGCTCTCAGACTTGGGTATGCTACAGAATCTCCTGGACCACCATCTGGGTTTCTTCTTCATTGGGTCTGAGATGGGGCCAGGAATTTGCGTTTCTCACAAGTTCCTTAGCAATGCGGGTGTGGCAGTTGAGAAGCACTGGGCTGAATAAAGTGCTGAGGAAACTCTAAAGGAGATGATACGATGGAGGATCTAGGACCCAGCATGTGTGGGGAGAGAGAAACCCCAAGATTACCCTGAAGACTTGACATTACAGCAGTAAAGAAAAACTGGTTTTGAAACCTGAAGAGCAGGGAAGTATAAACATAAATGCTGGAAAATAACTATGTAATAATTGTTAAGGTCCTTAAAATTAGGCTAATAAAGAGATTTGGAAATAATTTCAAAAAGTTTATTTTACCTTTTACCTTATAAGAGTAATGCAGGCTGTCAGAATGGAATGGACGTTGTCGTAAATACAGAAGAATTTCTATTATAGAATAGAAAAATTTTCCAAAAACTTATTTTATCATGTGCTGATAACGTCTGTTAATTTTTTGGTAATTTCCATATTGTATCTGTATTGGTTTTGTTTTTTCCCCAAAAGGAAGTTTTTTTTCTATTAAAGCAGTATATACTTGTTATCAATGAAATAAAAAGATCAGAAAGGAAACTCAGTCTTTTCAGGCACAACTGCTGTGTCCTTTCTGGGATTTACCTTTAGAAATCCCTGTAGCATGACTATATCTGTTGACACGTTTTACTCTGACCACAGGGTTTTATAACCTACCATTCCGTATCTCTTCATGTCATCCGATATAATTCTGAAGCATCTTTGTAAGCACGGAGTATTCTGTTCTGATAAACATCTTTGTACTAAGCCTTTTCAGACACCCTGACCTCCCTATGAATTCCTGGGCATGGAATTGGCAGGTCACAGAGAACATAAAATCTTCAGGCTCTTGTCCTGTATTATCACCTGGTTGTCCTCCAGAATCCCACTGATTAATTGTGTGCCTGTTTCACAGCCTCCAAGTGTACACTGGGTATTACCATGTTCATATTTGCCAGCTTGATAGGTGAAAAATAACATTTCATTTCCATTTAGTTCTTTAGCTGCTAAGAAGCTTATCACTGTTGTTCTGTGTGTTAACTGGTCATTTACATTTCTTTCTTTTTTAATTTCCGCTCTTGTCCTCCTCACATCTTCTTTTGGAATTATCTGTTTCTTGACTTAAATGAGTTACCTGTATTTACAGATATAAGTATTAATGTGTATTCTAAGCACACTTCATTTTTCCACTAGCATCTTTAAACCACCTGTCATTGATTTTGATACATGAGCAAATAAGTTTATGCTGGCATATGCAAATGTAACTTACATTTTCTGGTTATTTAACTATTTTGGCCACACTGTGCAAACATTAGGCAAATTTAGGTAGCAAGTTAGAGATAAGCTGTTATGTTTTCGCGCTGGGTTTCTGAGATGCCTTAAAGGGTTTGACATGGGAGTAGAGTTGGGTAGTTGAACCTGGGGAATTTGTATTTCCAGCAACACATTCTCTCTAGAACTCCATACAGCTGTCTACTAGCCAGATCTTGTTGGGCACCAAATAATAGGCGGAGGAGCCCTGGTAGTACGATGATGAAGTGCTCAGCTGCTAATGGAAAGGTTGGTGGTTCAAGCCCACCAGCCACTCTGAGGGAGAAAGATGAGACAGTCTGCTTCTGTAAAGATGATAGCTTTGGGAACCCTGTGGGGGCAGTTCTGCTCTGTCCTAGAGGGTCACTGTGAAGGCATCGGGTTTTGGAATAATAGGCTGTTCAAAATTAGCATGGCCAAAACAGGATTCTTGATGCTGTCTATCTCCACCGTAATCTGCAAATTCCAGACCTTTCGCATCCACCTACCTGGTTGCCCAGGACAGAAAACGTCATAGTTACCAGTGATTCCTCTTTCTCTTCACGTACATCTACCCCATTCTTGAGTCCTATAGGCTCTCTGTCCAAATACATCCCGAACCTTCCCACTCCTTACCATTTTCACTGTTACAGCACTAGTCCGGGCCATGTCTGTCTCTTACGTGGCTATTGGCCGTGGTCTCTCCTCCCTGGTTTTCTTGATTCTGCTCTGCCTGCCTGTAATCTGTTCTCCAGGCAGAGGGTGCTACATATAAGTCAGATCATGCTCTCCCATAGCTGAAAACCCTTCAAAGGCTCCGTCATTTTGAAAACCCAAGCTGCAACTTCAGCGATCCCTGCTGCTCTCCAGTTTCCTCTCCTTCCACACTCCCCATGTTTACTTTGCAGCCTCAAGCTGACCTCTTTCTCTCCCTTAAACAGGTTCTTTTCTTTCTTAGTGTCTTTGTATCGGCTGAACCTTCCAGAACTTCCGAAGCCTGCCTCTTTGGTGTCATTTAGGTTAACAATCCCTGATGTCTTGTATTTAGAGAGGCTTTCCTTGACTACCCAGGCTGGAGAAGCCCACCCTCACCTCCAGTCATTGCCTCCCTTCTTACCTGCCTCACTTTCTTTGTTGTTGTTGTTAGGTGGGTGCCTCCTCGTGGGTTCCAACTCATACTGATCCTGTGTACAACAGAGTAAAACACTGCCTGCTCCTGTGCCGTCCACACAGTCATTGCTCTCTACTTTCTTTAGAGCAGTTCTTTGTTACATGAAACTGTTGTATTGTTTACTTGTTTGTTCACCACCTCCCCATTCTAGAATGTAATTTCCCTGAGGGCAGGGACTCTGTCTTGTTCACTTCTGAATCCAGCACTTAGCTCAGTGCCTGGCTCATGGTAGGTACTAGGTAACCATTTGTGATTGACAAAAGTTTGAAGATAATTTTCTTAGAAGATAAAGGTTTGCTTTAAGGATATATGAAGAAGGAAAGATTGTAATTTGACGTTTCTGTCAGAATTTTAATTTGACGATACTTCATAAATACATTGGTGGTATGGTTTCTGACTTTTTAACCTGAAGGGGTTAGCACAAATACATGTAATAATTTTATACACTTCCTGCCCCAAAATACTTCTCTTTATATGCTGAATTGCATGCCATAAGTTGTTTTGATACTATAATTAGGAGGGTTATGAGATTATATCATCTAATATTTACCCTTTTAAAAGGGTACTTCCTGAATCCCAAGCCAAAGCATGTGTATAGCTTTGTTGTATAAAGACGATGTTCCAGGTGCATCGTTCATACAGGTAAACATATGTTCCTCTTAGGTCTGTTTGTACGTGTTTAGTATTTGTGTTCTCCTGCTCCTCGTTCAGTTATAAACACTCTAGGTTATGGTTTCTGTGATTCCTTTTTAACTCCTCACTGCATTGATACTGTGCTGTGTACCAGGCAGCTGCTCACTAAATGTTAGTTGGTTTTGTGACAGTTGTGCTAGGACAGTTTCAGTATTTTAATTTTTAGCTACTCTATTAACTAGGAAGGAGCCCTGGTGGCGCAGTGGTTAAATGCTCAGCTCCTAACCAAAAAGTCACTGATTCAAACCCACGACTTGCTTGCTCCCTGGGAGAAAGATGTGGCAGTCTGCTTCCACAAAGATTTACAACTTTGGAAACCCTGTGGGGCGCTACTCTGTCCTATAGGGTCGCAATGAGTCAGGGTTGACTTCAGGCCAGTGGACTTGGGCTGTTAATTACAAACTCATCTCAGTTGTGTCTTAGGCTATTATTGCTTTCTACATTTTAACCTGTAAATCCAACATATTTTTTCTTTAGATATTTTTATGTTATATTTTACTACAGTTGTTTTCACTGTGAATTGTATATTTTATAAAAATAAAATTATATTCTTTGTCACATTTACAGCTTTTGCTTTGAGTTCTACTTTATTTAGTATTAGTAACTCTTTGTATTTTTTGATAGACCCTTAATCATTCTTTTATTTTTAACTTTTCCTGTCTTTTTATTTTTAACCCTTTGTATTTTTTGATAGATCCTTAATCATTCTTTTATTTTTAACTTTTCCTGTTTTTTTATTTAGCTATATTTCTAGTAAGTTTTGCGTGTTCTCTTTTCATAGCAGCCGTATTTATTTAATAGGTGTAACGTTCTTTTGGAAACCCTGGTGGCACAGTGGTTAAGAGTTTGGCTGTTAACCAAAAGGTTGGCAGTTCGAATCCACCAGGCGTTCCTTGGAAACCCTATAGGCAGTCTTACTCTGTCCTGTAGGGTCACTATGAGTCGGAATCAACTTGACAGCAACGGGTTTTAATGTTCTTTTAGGAGCCCTGGGGGCGTGGTGGCTAAAGCTCTCAGTTGCTAACCAAAAGGTTGGCAGCTGGAACCAACCAGCCTCTGCACAGGAAAAAAGGCCTGGTGATCTGCTCCCGTAAGGATTACAGCCTAGAAAACCCTTGGAAGCATTTCTGCTCTGTCCTATAGGGTTAATATGAGTTGGAATCAACTCGAGGGCACCCAACAACAACAGTGTTCTTTTCGCTTTTGTTGATTCTAAAGGAAATATTTTCCAACTTTTTAAAAATAAGCTCCATTTCATTTATTTTATAGAGAAGTGAAGGATTTTATTCGTCTAGACATTTCTTGTTCTCGTGTCCTGTGGAATATTTTCATTGGTGCCATTTTTTTTGTTTTTTTTTTTCAGTCTCTCATACACAAATTTATATACACCTTGCTGTATACTCCTGGAAACCCTGGTGGCGTAGTGGTTAAGTGCTACAGCTGCTAACCAAAAGGTCAGCAGTTCGAATCTAGCAGGTGCTCCTTGGAAGCTCTACAGAGCAGCTCTACTCTGTCTATAGCGTCGCTATGAGTCGGAATTGACTCAACGGCAGTGGGTTTGGTTTGGTTTTTTTATATACACCTATTTGCTCTTCCCATAATGAGACAGCACACTCCTTCCCTTCACTCTCTATTTTCGTGTCTGTTCGGCCAGCTTCTGGCCCCCTCTACCCTCTCCTCTCCCAGACAGGAGCTGCCTACATAGTCTCATGTGTGTGCTTGATCCAAGAAGCTCACTCTTCACCAGTATCATTTTCTATCTGATAGTCCAGTCCAATCCCTGTCTGAAGAGTTGGCTTTGGGAATGGTTCCTGTCTCGGGCTAACAGAAGGCCTGGGGACTAAGACCTCCAGGGTCCTCCTAGTCTCAGTCTGGTCTTTTTTATGAGAATTTGGGGTCTGCATCCCACTGCCCTCCTGCTCCCTCAGAGGTGGTGCCATATTTTGAGGGTTTCTTTAAGGAAGAGAATTTCACACAAGTCTAAGGGTTGAGGGAGAGGACTTGCAGCAGAGGGGCCTGCCCAGACCTTTGGAGAGAAAAGAGCAAAACAAACCATGGACTAGTACCTGTCATCATGTACTTCTCACAACATTAAGTTGTTAACTGTGGAGCGGGCATACCTAAGGAGGGAATAACTTATTTCTACCTCCTGCCCATTGGTGAGTAGTGTTCCTTAATGCTAGATCAAAGTTTAGTCAGGAGGATAAGAATTAGTCAGCTTGTGTTAAATTATGCTGTGGTAATAACCCTCGCATCTC
Source organism: Elephas maximus indicus (assembly GCF_024166365.1). Taxonomy (NCBI): domain Eukaryota; kingdom Metazoa; phylum Chordata; class Mammalia; order Proboscidea; family Elephantidae; genus Elephas; species Elephas maximus. Next base: position 27,935,718 of record NC_064836.1, on the reverse strand, counting down.
AGTAGTTTACAACAACAAAAGTTTATTTCTCACATTAATGCCCTTTGTGGGTCAGCTGTGGCCATGTTCCATGGTCTCATCATTCCGGGACCCAAGATGAAAAGGTAAAAAGAGCCATGGTAGATCTCCCAATGCTTATTAATGCATCTGCTCAAAAGTTGTTGTTGTTAGCTGCCGTTGAGTAGATTTTCAACTCATAGGGACTCCGTGTGGCAGAGTAGAACTGCCTCATAGTGTTTTCTAGGCTTTAGTCATTTATCAGCCCCGTGTATCATAGCAAATTATGGACGACACTGTGAAGAATGGGAATTCTAAAACAGTTAAATGTGCTCATGTGGAACCTGTACATAGACCAAGAGGCAGTTATTCGAACAGAACAAGACTGTGTGGTTTAAAATCAGGAGAGGTTTGTGTCTGGATTGTATCCTTTCACCATACTTATTCAATCTGTATGCCAAGCAAGTAACTCAAGAAACTGGACTACATGAAGAAGAATGTAGTTTCAGGATTGGAAGAAGACTCATTAACATCCTGTGATATGCAGGTGACACAGCTTCCTTGCTGAAAGTGAAGAGGACTTGAAGCACTTACTGATGAAGATCAAAGACCACAGCCTTCAGTATGGATTTCATTTCAGCATCAGAAAACAAAAATCCTCACAACTCGACCAGTAAGCAACATCATGATAAAGGAGAAAAGATTGAAGTTGTCAAGCATTTCATTTTACTTGGATTCACAATCAACGCCCCTGGAAGCAACAGTCAGAAAATCAAATGATATGTTGCATTGGGCAAATCTGCTGCAAAAGACCATTTTAAAGTGTTAAAAAGCAAAGATGTGACCTTGAGGACTAAGGTGCACCTGACCCAAGCCATGGTAATTTCAGTCGCATCACGTGCATGCGAAAGCTGGGCAATGAATAAGGAAGACCGAAGAAGACCTTTGAATTGTGGTGTTGGCGAAGAATGTTGACTATACCATGGACTGCCAGGAGAACAAACAGACCTGTCATGGAAGAAGCACAGCCAGAAGGCTCCTTTGAGGCCAGGGTGGAGAGAATTTTTTTCATCATCCTTGGTGCCCTTTGTAGCTTAGCTTGAAACAGAAAGTATTACAAGATTAATTTTTACTTTCCATTGTTTTCTTCTCCCTTCCTGATTCTCTGACCCTCCATATGAGCTATTCACTTAATCAAAAAATTCTCTCCCTACTTCTGTTCCCTTTCTCACCATGGTGAGGATGGAAATGAGCAGAATGATGAAAGATAGCTTGGCATGAAAATAAGGTTCTTAATTTTCAGACTGGTTATTCAGCTCCTAGAGAATCAAACTCCAATCCCTTTTTTTTTTTTTTTTCTTTTTCTTTCTTTATTCAGAGATCACTTTTTCATACTTTGGAATCTGTACAGTCTTTTGAATGATCTAGAAGTCAGGAATTTAATACTAGTTGATTATAGTTCTGTTATCTTTTTTAAAAAAAGACTGATAAATAGATAAGCTTAATGTGAGTCATTCAAGAACCTAGCTGATGCCTGGACCCTTTTGTTCAGTGCTCTGTTGATGGCAGGTTGAGGCATTTTTTAGGCAGCAACTGATCTTTTCTGTAAGCCAGCCATTGTGCAAGTTCACCCTGCCTTGTTCTTTTGGACCGTTAATCATCTGCCCTCTGACCATGGAAACATGGCTGAGTCTTGAGTCATCTGGCTCTTCCCAGTGCTGGAAATCCACCCTGCTGAGGCAGATGCCTGGAATCTTTGTGGTTCTCAGTGTAGCTCTGAGAATTGGTTGGCCTTCCTGTCATGTATGGATTAAATTCCTTACAAATGTAACTCAAAGGTACTCAAAGGTGACTTTTTATGTCCCTCTTACAAAGAGATCTGGCCAGGGCTAAAAACATTACTGTCTAGATAACACGATTAATCGAACTTCTTATTAAACTCTCTTGAATAATTAACTATTCTAAATGTGATTTTCAAATATTTTGAAATACCAACTCTAGACCCAGGAGGCTCAGTGACCAGGCTGAGTTTTGATGAATTTCTTTATTTTCTCTTTCTTAGTTGCTATGACTTTAGAAACCTCGGCTCTGCCCAGCAGGTCAGGAATGTGTGCAGAATGGCCGCGTAAATAATGTGCATGTTTGCTGGTGAAGCAGATGCCCCTAAGTAAAGCTTCCAGATGAAAGCAGGGAGGGGGAAGAGAGCAGACCCACCACAGAGCTTCTGCTAGATACTAATGTGGTCTCTTCGAGTTTTTCTTCGTTTTCCATCCCAGATTTTGTTTTAATTTTCTTTGTTCTATTAAAGCAGTTCGATTAATTCTGTATTAGATTGTGAGTAACTTCCTAAAGAAATGTGATTTAGCTATGACTTTGAATTTCTATGCGATGGGTTATTTAATACGCATCTCCTTTAAGAAGTGTCCCTTATTAAGGTCATCTCACAGGTCACACATTCATCTTGATCGTCAAGTGCCTCTGATCGTTCAGGGAGGCTAAAGTGACCTGGATTGTGCTCACTAGAACGTTTATTCTGTGTGTAAAGGATATTCTGGGGTTGCAGTTCTTAGCAGGATCCACAAGAGTGAAAATTGTCAAATGTGTGTAGCATAGTGTATGAAAATATTTACCAAGATTAAAGCCATCTTTTTAAAATTTAACTTGAATTTAGTTTAATTGAAGATTAGCCCTTGCAAGCTGATATAAGAGATAGTTAAAAATTTGCTAAGCTTTATTTAAAGCCTAGACATTTTGGTAGAAAGATTCCTTAGGGTATCCCATAATTTTAAAAAATTATCTCAGAAAGAGTATCTCGTCAGAATGGAGAAAAAATGACCGGTCATTGTTTCAAATCAAGCTTAATTGCAATGACATGTAGGGGAAAAAATGCTTTACCCTAGAGACAGGCAACTTCCTAATTCAGCCTTTTCTTCTTTGAACTACAGAAGAATACTAAAATCCTCCTAATTGCTTTAAAATGACAAAGAAATTAAAAAAATTAAATTGCTGTGTTCATTTCGAATTCTTGGTTAAGTAACTCCTGAACTGCTAATTTATTGAAACGGTCTAGTTGAACGGCAGTTACTTCCTAAAACTAGTTCTCTTCTCTTCTCTGTTTAACTTTTTATGAAAAAATTCCAGCATTTACAAAAATAGATTATGGAGTAAACCCTACATATTACCCAGGTTCAGTTACTCTTAACTCACAGCCGATCTTGTTTCATTAATCCCACCACCTTTTACCCCAGATTATTTTGCAGTACGTTCTAGATGTCATATCATTTCATTAAAGCTAGTTGCTTTCCTTAGTGACAGGAGAGGCCAGTTTCCCTCTTGGCAGAAGTACAGAGGCTGGGGGCTGGACAGAATTTACAAGGAGACACTCTGCATTGAGGCGCCTACGTCCTAAATAAGGAGCTCGTGTTTTCACTGGATATTCTCAGTGTTCAGGGAACCAGGGACTTCCTTCACGTTTCTCTTGTCTTTCAAACAGGGGCATATTTGTGAAGTTCTCATCTGTTTGGAAATTCCTGCAGCAGGTTCGGGTTTAGTCATCCTGTACTGCTTTGCCTGTGCCTTATCTCAGCAGTATTGAAGGGAAGAAAGAATTGTTTCACCAAGAGCTGGCTTTGAAAGGAGTTAGCTGTGTTGGGTATATTTAGGAAGTACCCTTTTAACACCGTAATAAGACACCACCTTTTAAAGTATCTCATAATAATAGTTCTTAAAAAGCACACACAAAACACTTAAAGGTGATCTTTTTTCTGGCAGTCAGTAGGGCAAATTAATTCCTCTTTTGAGTCAAAATAAAATTTTCTTCCAAGTACCTGAGATCTGCACATATTGGTTGTTTATTCTTTGTTGTTAGACTGCTTGATTTCCCAGGCCAGTGTGTCTTTTTGTGTACTCTGACCCTGCACTTTATACTGAATTCCTTTTGTCCTTTGAAGGAGGCACAGAGCTGTCAGTTCATGCTGGTGAGTGCGAGAAATAGACTGTTCACTGTTACCCATGATTCTGCATCCCAAGTGACTTTCATTGTAATCAGAGTAACAGTTTCTCAATTTTGTTTCCTTAAAATAGATTCATCATATCGAATAGATTACTTGGTATGTCCTTCTTCTAAAGCCAAAGACAGTTTTTGTCATAATTGTTAATTCTGAAGAGTTTAGCTCTTAAACATAGAAAACTGGGATTCACTTTTATATTTTACTTTGTCACAGTTTAGAGGGTGATTGTTGTCTTGGTTCTGTGGTCTGCTGGAAGTGCTGGACGGAGGTAAAGAGGAATCTGATTTGCAGTATGATTAAATATGCGTACCATTTCTTCAGTAGCAAAACAGAAGTCATTATATATACATTCTACCTATTTCACAAGGGTGTTTTTAGAATTACTATAATTAGGTTTTTTTTTAAACGTTTGCAAAAATATTTGAGCTGCTTCACCATATAGGTGCTATATAAAAAAAGCAAGGTGTTATTAACATCTCATTTCCTTGATTTGTGGTTTTGACACCGGAAACCCTGGTGGCTAAGTGGTTAAGTGCTACGGCTGCTATCCAAAGGGTCCGCAGTTTGAATCTGCCAGGCGCTCCTTGGAAACTCTGTGGGGCAGTTCTGCTCGGTCCTGTAGGGTCGTTGTGAGTCAGAATCGACTCGACAGCACTGGGTTTTGGTGGTTTTGACATGAGAAACATATATGTATGTATACATTGCATTTTCTCATTTCCCAGTATATGTTCTGATAAGTGTTTTGAAATTTGTCCTCTTAGTGTTCTCTATAGCTGGGATGCTATAAAAGCAGTCTCGTGCCCTATTTTTAGCACACAGTGATGAGTCTGGATTGATGGCCAAGTTAATGGCAAGTACAGTAACTGAACTGTGCTGGCCTGAGTGTCCTTCTGACCGCCCCACTTTGAGGCTAGAGTTACTGGTCACAGTGACAGGTCTTACTGTGTGTGGCTGGACAATCCGGATCACTTCATCTGCTGCTGGCTGTCCTGAGCTCAAGTTTTGTCTGCCTCCCTGCTCCCCCACTTTTTATATTTAAAATTTCAAGATGGGTAATCTATTTACCTGCCTACTCTGGGGGAGATTAGTGCTGCCTAGTAAAGTTCTACTCTGTCCTGTTGGGTCACTATGAGTAAAGTCAGATGTGCTCGTTCACATTTTGTGGCATAAATTAGAGACTTGCAGAACTAATAACTGAGCAGATCTGAGACCAGAGCCTGGTCACCAGACTCGTCAATGTTTCTGAGCTCCCATTATGCGTTTATGGATGAAATTGTTCTTATCTTGTTTGGGTTGTTTTTGATCATGGCTTCATAGTGTTAATGGCTAATGTGTTTGCTATTTCAACGCAAGTTGAGTATGTCCCATCTATATTTTGCGGAATGTTCATCTTCCTCTAATCCTAACAGTAGCTGGTCAACCTTATAGGTAGCAGTTACAGAATTTTCTAGACAGGAGTTTGTCACGTAATGAGGCAGTATGGTCGCAATGAGATGGAATCGACTCAATGGCAGTGGTGGCAGGTTATGTGATACATTTAGGTTTTGAGGGCTCTAATTTATAGAACTTCAAGACCTAACAGGATCTGCTCTGGTAAGTTTGTCAGGGAATGGACTCTTCTCTCTCACAGGGCGGTCTCTTTTGTTACATTGTTATATTGACTTACTCAAGTGGTTCCTTCCTGTTATGTTTGAAAATGACAACTAAAAACATGTGATGCTTTGCTCAGGAAGCATTCCAAATATATAGGCAGAGACAGCTGTCAATGGATTATGAAATGTTTGTCTTCATTACATTGTATAACTTGAATTGGCATCTTGTGACAACCACTTTGCTTTTAAAAGGTTTTTTTAAAAAACAGTGATAATGTCCTTTGGTACTGTCTAAATAAAATAAGCAAGAAAACCTCCGATGTTGAACTGGATTTGTTTGATTCCAGGGCCGAATAAATGAAGACTCTTTCTGAGAAAACTTCTGTGATGCGCACATGAACAGGAGCTTTCTAAGCATTTTGATTTTTACTTCCCAAATAGCAGATTTCTAGACTATGGTCACGTAGTTTATCTAAAAAAGCCTCCTTGCTTATGTTAGAATATTAAGTTAAAAACAGAATCATCATTGTTCTAATTCATCGTTTTTTTTTTTTTTTTAATTGAAAAACCATAAACTGTATTAGTTGGACTATATTTTACATGTATCAGTCAGAACTTCAAATAAATGGCCTGGAAAAATACATGGCTAATATTGAAGTTGAGCAATCTAGTGGCTCACTTCTGCTGTACTCCTTGGAATGTACTTGGGGCCAAACGCAGCTTTCGAAATCATTGTTTCTTTTTTTTTTTGCTTTGGTATTTAATTGTTGTTTTGGAGAATTAAAATTAGGTTCTGTTATGGATTGAATTGTGTCCCCCCAAAATGTATGTCAACTTGACTAGGCCACTCATGATTCCCAGTATTGTGTAATTGTCCACCATTTTGTCATCTGATTTGATTTTCCTATGTGTTTTAAACCCTACCTCTATGATTTTAATGAAGTGAGATTAGTGGCAGTTATGTTAATGAGACAGGACGCAGTCAACAAGGTTAGGTCATGTCTTAAGTAAGTCTCTTTTGAGATATAAGAGGGAAGTGAGAAGAAAGACATGGGGACGCCATACTACCAAGAAAGAAGCACAGGAGCGTAGTGTGCCCTTTGAACCCGCGTCCCTGAGCTGAGAAGCTCCTAGACCAGGGGAAGATTGATGGACAAGGACCTTCCCCCAGAGCCCACAGAGAGAGGAAGCATTCCACTGGAGCTGGTGCCCTGAATTTGGACTTCCAGCCTACCAGACTGTGAGAGAATAAATTTCTCTTTGTTAAAGCCATCCACTTGTGGCATTTCTGTTATAGCAGCACTAGATGACTAAGACAGGTTCCTGAACATTCTTGTTACTGTTCTTGGATACCATGGAGGCAATTTTAATTCATAGCGACCCAATGTGACACAGTAGAACTGCCCCATAGGGTTTTCTAGGCTGTAATCCTTAATGGGAGCAGACTGTCAGACCTTTATTCCGTGGAGCTGCTAGATGGGTTCAAACTGCCAACCTTATTGGTTAGCAGCTGTTATTGGCCACCAGGGCTACTTTGGACATTTGTAGGGCCAGACTATAGAAGGAATCTGAATGGGGAAAGATTCCTTATGTAATTATCAGTGTACGCGGGTGACCAGTGCACTGTGATGACTGCGGTTAGTTACCCAGGTTACGCAGTCCTTCTTCTCTCATTCAATCAGTGGGCATTCTTAGCGTATTTTTATGGGCCAAGCCATGTGACACGCTGGGAATGCAGAGTTGAACCTGAGAAGCAGGTAAACAGTTGACAGGGTATAGTTCTAAACTGAGAGCATGCAGGGGCAGCAATGGAGGAAATCCACTTAAGCTATTGTCGGCTCAGAACAGGACTTGCGGCCGGAGGTTAGCATGACAAAAGAGTTAGCCAGTAAGAAGGGAGGATGGGGAGGGAATACTGCAAGGGACGATTCAGTGCTTCCCGAAAAGAAATTCACTGGCTCATAGCTACCAGTCTGCAGTGACTGAGGAGTCAAAAAAATGTTTGTGCTTGCCTCATGTTGATAAATTCAGTTTGTATATTTTTCACTTTGCATGTTTCCACAACCTGTCTATGCTGAGTTTTTTTTCCTTTTCAATTTTGTGCCTGTTGATGGGAGTGGTTGACATTCTCTGACCAGCTCTCAAACGTGTATCTGTTTAGGCTGAAGCTGGCAGCAACCTCTGTGCTACCCCAGAGAGAGCATTCTGAAGACTAAATCCTGGCACATCCCTGTTTACATTTCCAGGAGCTCCCTTGCCTTGGTAGATGAATTTGATATGGTCTGATCCCATGAGAGGATGGCACAGGACCGGGCAGTGTTTCCTTCAGTTGTACACAGGGGCTCCAGTACCCAACAACAACAACAACAAAGTCCCATCTCTACCTTTCCATTCTTGCTCTTGCCCTTGGGATGGTTTCATTCCTCCTGAGGGTTCACCCTCCACCTAGAAGGCAACTGCAAACTTGTCTTCATCCTCCAAGGTATGTCTGGTCCCTGGCAACCTTGATCATTGTTTCTCACCTTGTTCCACTCTGCATTGTTGTACAAAGCATGCTGTGTAGCCTGGCTTGTTTACTGGCTGCTCCTGTTCTCAGCTGAACTTGTGAGAGCACCCGTCTTTCCCTTCTTTCCCTCTTTAGATCGTTACATTCAGCACAATGACTGTCGGATAGTAGATAGTCAATAATTGTTCTAAGGCTTTACAACCCTGGTGGCACAGTAGTTAAGAGATTACCTCCTGTCACAAGGTCTGCAGTTTGAATCTACCAGCTGCTCCTTGGAAGCCCTATGGGGCAGTTGTGCCCTGTCCTATAGGGTCTCTATGAGTCAGAATTGACTCCATGGCAAGGAGGTTGGGTTTCTTTTTTGGTTAATGTAATATTTAAACATTTAGTTAATTCTTTAGATTTTATTCTGTCACATTTACTGGATGATAACTGTGAATGAAAAAATGCTAACATTTATTGGACTTTTTGCCCTGTGTAAGGTACTGTTCCAAATGTCTTAAACCAAAAAAACAAACCCATTTTCGTTGAGTTGAATTTGCCCGTTAGCAACACTATAGTAGAACTGCCCGGAGGGTTTCCAAAGCTGTAATCTTTACAAAAGCAGACTGACACCTTTTCTCCCGCTGAACGGATGGTAGGTTTGAACTGCCTTTTGGTTCGCCACTGAGCGCTTAACCACTGTGCCACCAAGTATTTTACTTGTATTAAAACCTAGCTCTCCAACAACAACCTTTTGAGTTAGGTGCTACTATTATCCTCGTTTGACAAAGAATCTAAAGCTTAGAAAGAGGCAGATCAATGCACAGAAGGTCCACAGCCGGTACCGATACTTCGGGGCACTTTTCATGTGATGACTTTACGATGTTGGTGATCTCCTGGGCTGGGTCCTCTGCCTGTGCTGGCTGATAAGTTTATGCTAGCTCACTGTGAGGACCACATTTTCACCTGAGAAGTTTCACCTGTATTTTAGGATGACTGGTGGTCTTGCTATGAGTTGGAATCGACTCAATGACACTGGGATTTAGGGTGGGTGGTCTTGCTTTCAGTGCTTTACAAAAACTGTAATTTCCACCCAGGTTATGAGTGTGACTTGTCTTCTATGTGTGTGTGTATACATATATACATGTATATATTTCAGTTTGCTTTAAATATTCAGCACAATACATTTTTCAGTCAGGTTTCTGGATCTCAACTACAGAAATGCACGTTTCCAGTCACAGAAGGAGGAAAATTTAAGTTAGGATTTCACTTATGTTCTGAACATAAAAGGCGATTTTAGACATGAACCAGTATTCTATTTCTATGCAAATTTGGGTGACCTGTGTATCAACTGTTTTCTAAATGGTGACAAATGAAGTATGATCATTTTTATTTGATTTTAGAGGAGCTGTTTTTTTTGTGGTGGTGCAGTGGTTAAATGTTTGACTGCTATGAGGTCAGTGGTTTGAACCCACCAGTCACTCTGCAGGAGAAAGATGTGGCAGTCGCCTCCGCAAAGATACAATCTTAGAAACCTCATGGGGGCCGTTCTACGCTGTCCTGTAGGGTCACTATGCATCAGAATCCGTGGCAGTGAATTTGGTTTTTGTTTACTTGATTTTACTCAATTTTTTTTAGAATAAATAAATTTAAAACTTAAGTAGCTTGTGTAGCTGTTGTTCTCTTGTGCTTCTGGGGTTCATGTTAAGAGGAATACTCTTTAGTGCAAAGATCAGTTCCCTTATACAGTAAGGCATTCCAGAGGCTGCCTTCCACCAGCGTCTTGTTCACTTCCCATTCCTGTGTTCCTGATTATCGACTAGTCCTTGGGTGCATCTTGTGTTTATCTAGTACTTTGCTCATGTGGAGACCCTGCGTGGTGCAAACTGTTAACAAGGTTGGGGGTTCCAGTCCACTGACAGGTGCCTTGGGAAAATCAGCTATGGGAAACCCTGTGGTTCTACTCCTGCATACCTGAGGTCTCCATGAGTTGGAGTTGACTTGACAGCAACTAGTTTTTTGCTCACGTGATGCATGCTGTTTCCTTAGCCTGGCATGCTGTTCCTATCTGTGTCTGTGTGATGTTGTCGTCGGTTGCTGTTTGATGCATGCTGTTTCCTTAGCCTGGCATGCTGTTCCTATCTGTGTCTGTATGATGTTGTCGTTGGTTGCTGTTTGATGCATACTGTTTCCTTAGCCTGGCATGCTGTTCCTATCTGTGTCTGTATGATGTTGTCGTCGGTTGCCGTTAGCTCGATTCTGACTTGTGGCGGCTCCATGTGTGTAGAGTAGAACTGCTCCATCAGGTTTTCTTGGCTTTAGTCTTAATGGAAGCAGATCACCAGGCCTTTTCTTCGTGGTGCTGTCAGGTAGGTTCAGGCCTCTAAACTTGCGGTTAGCAGTCTGGTGCGAATCATTGGAAGCTCTGCACCTTCTGTACCAGCACTCCTCCTTCAAATCACACTTGATTGCTGTTTTGCTGCAGTGTCTTTTCTCAGTTTCTCCATCAGAGTTGGTAGCTTTCATCTGTGGCCTCATAGTCCTGTGGAATGCCGCAGGGTTATCTCATTTGATACCATGTATTTGAAAGTAGTAACTGAATCTTTGTACAAGCTTTAGATGTTACTGAAAATATTTACAACACTTTATCCTAACTTTTGTTTTTTTGGTATAGTTTTGTGTATTTTTTAAGCAAAAATTTGGTTGACATAACACCTCATATGAAGTTATGTAATTTTGTAGCATGGTTTTTTTTTAACTTAACATTATATAATAATTATTTTTGTACTTATTTAAAGAAATCCCTCAGTAAGCATTTTTAGTTGTCCCATATTTCATTGTATGGATATACCATAACTTATTGTTGCTATACTGTCGAGCATTTAAGATTATTTCCATTTTTAATTGTTAAAAATTGATTCATGGTGAAAATTTTTGGACATGGTTCTTTGCATTTTGGATTATATTTTCTTAGGGCAGATTCCTAGGAGTTGAATTATTGGATACAAGGATAAGAACATTTTTATGATTCTCAAGTACGTATCTTGTCCTCGATACATGCTTTATCCTTGATATGTATCTTAGCAAATTGCTTTCCAGAGGACTTATATTCAGTGGTGTGAGAGAGAGCTGGTTTTTGCCTTACTGTTAGTAATATTGGAAACCTGTGTTTAACTTATTTATCTTGAGGCCTTACTTGATTCCTTTTTGGCGAGTCGAGTTGACCGTAAGTAAATTGGCTCAGATTCCCAAGTAAAATTTCTCGACAAAAACTTTCTAAGATTGATTTGAAGAGTTGGAGTGCCAAAGAAATAAGAAAAGCTTTGTCAGAAAGAGAATGAAAGGGTTAGTTTTGTAATGTTAACATTTAAATGAATGTTACTCAGTGAAGTGCATATTGAAAGAATTAACTTCAGTAACAATAGTTATCTTTTCAAAATCTTTTGAATGTTATTTGGAGTTTTAAAGCTTAACAGCTGTACAGGATTTTGCGACGTTAGAATTAAATGCAGCCAACTACCAAGTGCGCAAACTTGCCTGAACTGGAATTCTAGATTAATTGTATTGGAATCCAAACACATTTTGAGTATAAAATTGGCTTCTACAGTGTTTTTCATGTTATGAATAGACTGTGAACTTTGTAAAAGAAAGTGCCAAATTGAGAAAATCTGGGGTTTCCTTTTTCTTTGGTTCCATCTTTCAGTGTATTTGTGATCTTTAACAGAAACCTTGGGACTTCCTTTTCTGTCACTTTGTGGTGCAGCCGAATCCATTTAAAGATACTGGGTGAATCCTGCAGTCATGACGACCAGCAGCGGGATCTTTTTCAGCTTTTCTCTATCTTCTCAGGCTTAAATATGTCTCGGTGTATCTCTGTCAGCGAAGTGAAATTAGAAATTTGAATCATGTATCTGTTGCCTTCTGAAGCTGTCTGGTTTCTATATAGCTGCAGTGTATTTACTGTTTTAGTGATGCTAACGTTGTTGAATGGTTTTTAGTCCTAAAACATTCTAGGGGTGGTAAATCTTGTCCTGTATGAAGTCCTGGAGGTCACCTAGCAAGCAGAGCTCACTTGGTTTTGCTAATGGCTGCATTGTCCTTTGCTCCCATTCATGATGCTCTGTGACTTTACACTGATGTGGCTGCAAAGGCTTTCCCTTGGACTTTGCCCTTCTTTACACATGGGTAAACACTCTCCGGCTAAAGGGGGGGGGGGCAGCTAACATCTCTGTGCTCATCAGCTTATAATAAGTAGCTAGGCAGATTTCCTTTCTCTCCTGATTGGGCAAATACTTAATAGTTTGTGTCAAAGACTCAGACAATTAAAACAAATCTCCATTGGGTTTCTGCTTGCTCTTACTCCATCCTTGGCATCAGGAGTGGGTTGTTTTAGAGAGGAGACTCTAGTTGTTGCTGCCCATTGTGGCCCCACATCCATGACGATGTCAGATGGACAGTGTCGCTGCCCATTGTGGCACCACATCCATGACGATGTCAGATGGACAGTGTCGCTGCCCATTGTGGCCCCACATCCATGACGATGTCAGATGGATAGTGTTTGCTCTGTTCCCAGCTGTGTCCTCGTTACCAGACTTACGTGTAGCCAGTTCAGGTTTGATGTATATGTTCAAATGTAGAGCCTTTTGTGAAACCAGTACATGGCTGTTTTCTATGTGGCATGTTTTATTTCTTGCTAAGGTCTAGAAGTCCTTACTGAATTTATCCAGCTGTGGTGGACGCACTCTTTTTCTTGAAGCTGACTTTCAAATCTAGCAGGAGGCTTCACTACTTTCTTCCTCTTTCCAGGGTTGCCATGTTATTTTGGACAGTTGGTAGTTTCCGTGTAATTTCTTGACCTCCTTCCTAAAGCTAAAGGTGATCTCAAACTTTTTTATGCTCAGCCTTGACCACGGTTCCTGCAGGTGAACTGATAATACCAGGCTTGTTTTACTGGCTGTGTTTAGAGGTCTACAAGTTTAATTACCGTATATTTTACACAAATAACACGCACCTTCTACATTTGTTTGCCAGCCACGCCCTCCTCCCTTGAGATATTTTCATAAGCATCACTGCCAATTTTCTAAATATTGCTGTAAAAAAAATTAGCATCGTGTACTTACAAAAATACCTGTCAGCATGTGGTGGGGTTGGGGGTTGGGTGGGGTGGGGTGGGGTGGGGAGACGGGGAGGGCATGGTTGGCAAACAAATGCAGAAGCTGAGTTACTTGCGTAGAAATACCATATGTAGAGGAAAGGTGAGAGTACTTAATCATTGCATCCCCTTGATTTGAGACTAAGTGTGGTATCCCAGTTCTTATGCTAAAATGTTGAAGTTTTAATGTTTTTCCTTTGACTGTGTATGTGCCTTGTAACATGTTGGAACTTCAGTTTTTATCCAGAAGAAAACAGATTGTCACTTTTTTAGTGATGTATATGCCCAGGTCATTGTTGTTGGTTGCAGTCGAGTCACGGTGACTCATGGAGATCCCATGTAAGCAGAGTAGAACTGCTCTGTAGGGTTTTCAGGGCTCTGACCTTTTGGAAGCAGATCACCAAGCCTGTGTCCCCGGTCTCCGGGTGGGTTTGAACACTCAGGCGCTCCTTACCCACATTACACAGGTGATAGATATGTTGTCTTTCCTTTACCTGGCTTACTACCTTTTTTTTTTTTTAACGGAACAAAGTAAGTGTTTACAATTACCTGTGAAATATCGACGATTTTCTTCATTTATCTCTTTTAGGTTCTGTTGAGGGGGTGGTGTGTGCTGGAAAGTGTGTGAGTTGAAAACAGGTTAAACACACATAATCTCATTATTAATTTGATAATCCTGAAACTATTCTCTAACATTTATGTTTAAATAAAATTTTGATCGGAGATTCTCTTCTCCTACTCAGTGATTCCTAAAATTACTGTTTGCTGTTTTTAGATTTTATGCTTTTCCCAGGAATTACTTTTTCAGCTTTTAGTACCTTGTGCTAATTCTTAATGACCCTCTTGAAGATGGAATCCTCCTAGAAGAAATAGAAGTCCCTCCATTACTTTGTTGAAGCCTTGTGAATGGTTGTTCCGTCTGCAGCTGTAGGGCTCTAGAATCTTGACTCTTTTTCACCTAGACAAATGGTAGTTAATGACTTATTTTTCAGATGTTACTTGGTGATCTAGAAGCGGAAGTCAGAGTTTCAGAGAGGGGAGAGTTGGTTTCCATTTGCATCTTTGTTTCTCATTTTCACCTGTGCGTTGTGGCTGTGTTTTGGTTTTATTGCTCCCTGATCATGTCTGTCCTATTGCAGATATTAAAGAAAGGGTGGTTTAGATAAACCGAGCTTGAAACCTTCACTTACAGGAGCCCCATAGGCGAGATAGCCTGGCCTTTTCTTTGTGGAAAGAATGCAGGAGTAATTGGACAAATCCATCCAGATGCCAATGAGTGTTGCCAAGTGATGTGCTAACAGCTGGGCCTGACAGTGAGGGCTCACCATGGCCAGTCCCGACCACCCCCTTCTCACCTCCCGCCCCCCTGCCCTCCAAAACAACAAAAATCCTTGCCCCCTTTTAGAGGAGAACTTGAGTACAATTTTTCATGTTGAGCCTTGACAGTGTCTCTTTTCTTTTGAACTTTTTCAACCTTAGGAATAATAAGAATAATAAGGTTCTCCTCTTCACTAGGTTCTTTACCCTCCGTGGAGTGTTAAAATCCTGCTCACAGACAGACTGCACAGCGCTTGTAGGTGATCTTGTAGACCGCAGCTCGGGCAGAGGACACCCTTGAGGCCCACAACTTGACATGACAGTGCAGCATTCATCAGGTCGGCCATATGTTTGGGATTTGTCAGTTCCTTTGTTCATTTGTTGTTTGGTTTTTAGTACCTTTTCTCTATGTTTCAAAAGAGCTTTGTTTACATCCTGCTTTTCTGTGAAATCTCACAGGGTGACTTTCTGCTTTGGTTCATACACACGTGCTCAGCCGTCACAGGAGTGGAATCTGGTGTAGTACTTGCTTGTAGAGCAGGGCTGTAGGCTCTTCCATTCATTGCAGGCTTTTTTTTTTTTTTTATAAGGGAAAGATTGATTTTGTATTACTTTTCTAAATTTTGAATTTTTAAAGATGCAAAGGCCCTTAAAAGGGAAAGATGTGGGGACTTTTGTGTGTGTGTGTGAGAGATTCGTTTTAATTTTTATTCCAGATCAAGGTAAGTATACATGGGAACAGCTGCCCAACCAGACCCTCACAACTCTGAAAAAGCAAATATTATCATGATATGAGTAGGGTACTTTGTATGTTTTTTACATTCATAAGAATATATTTATAGCCTTCAGGATATATTATTTATATATATATATATTACATTCTTTCCCTTCCTTGTTTTCTCATCAGTGTCATTATGCAAAAGTTCTATAAATTCCATACTTTTATTCCATACGTTCCTGTCCTGTAGTTCCTTTAACTTTAAACCTTTTGAGCAACTTTAAAACAAAACTTACTGAGAGATATTTAGAGTTCATTGCTTTAGTACTCCACCAACTGTATTTTTGATGAATTCGTCTGAATCTCAGGAAGGGACACCACGAAGCAGGTGTAGACAGTAGGCTTGTTAAAGTGCAAGTCAAAAGTGAATTCTGTTTGTTTTTTTTTTTAATGTTGTGCTTTTGGTGAAGGTTTATACAGCAGTTTAGGTTCCCATTCAACAGTTTCTACACAAATTGTTCAGTGACATTGGTTACATTCTTTACAACGTGTGAACGTTCTCATTTCCCTTCTGGTTGCTCCCTTTCTGTTGATACAGTTTCCTTGCCCCCTTACCTTCTCATCTTTGTTTTAAAGGCCCGCAGTACTTACAGGTGATATTCGTTATTTGTGAGCTAGTCTGTTACTTAGCTGTAAAGGAGGGACCTTAGGGGTTAGTTTCTGCTCAAGGTTTGAAGAGTATCTCAGGGTAATAGTCTTGGGGAGTCCTCTAGCCGCAACCAGTCTGGTAAGTCTGGAAGTCTGGTGTTTTTTTTTATTTTCTCTCCTTAAGGAATTTGAGGTTCTGTTCCATATTTTTCTCCTGTCCTGTCAGGAGCCATCTATTGCGGTCCTGATTAGTACAGTCGGTGGTAGTAGACGGGCACCATCTAGTTTTTATGGTCTCAGGGTAGATGAGGCCATAGTTTGTGTACTCTGTTTGTCTGGTAGACTAATTACTTCATTGACTTTTAAGACCCCAGACACTACTCACCAAACTAGGATGTAAAGCATAACTTTGTGAACTGTATTATGCCAATTGACCAAGATGTTCTGCAAGACCATGGTCTTTAATCCTTCACACCCGGAAAACCAATACTGTGAGGTGTTTGGGTATGTCTAAGAGGCATCTGTAACTGTGTGCTTTGTTATATACATGAATATGAATATATGAATGAATTCCATTTTAAATATGAAGAAGAACAGGGCCCTGCTATTCTTACCCCTTCTGGCCTCTAATACCTTCTCACCAGCTTGCCTTTATTTGGGGACACAAATTTAGTTGTCTGCAGTCTAGAACTGCCAAAATACTGTAAATTTAAGGAGCATAGGAGGGGGAGTATAAGCCTAATCCACTTACAAATGTCCCGTTATATACAGAATGCTTTCTGTACCAAGAGTAAGTTCTTAAATATCGAGACCAGGTGTTCTCTGGTTATGACTCCGGCAGCCGAGGTCTGGTGGAGCATTTATTCAGGTGCTCTCTTGGTCTCTGCCTCTCACCTCCTATAACCTTTCCTTGTTGCCTGATTGTTGGGACTCAGTGTCCTTATTTATATACAAGGATTATAAGATTTTTTTGAGGAAATGGTCAATAAGTGAGAAGCATAATCTTTTGGCCGTTATGCCAGTAAACCAGTCTAATCCCTGTCTTGAGATATTGGAAATCTGCTAATTAGTTGAATCACGTAATTGTTGAAAAGTTCTTTTTCTGTGAATGAATGTATATTTAAATTACCTTGTTTCTTCTTTGCATACTTGTTTTTTTTAATATGCCTTTGCTTCCTTTAATATTTAAAAAAAATGACAAATTCTCAAGCAGTTAGGAAACCTGAAATAGTGCAGTGACACCCTTATTTTTGAAAACCAATTAGAGTTAATCATTTGGCACAAAGTTTAGGGTTTTTAATTATGCTAGTAATTTGGACTTTAGATGTTTTATTCCTCGTGATTGAATTTTGGGTTTTTAAAATCGATAAATTTAGTATTTGTTGTGTGCTAGAACTGAAGTCTCTCATTATACATGTTCTTAATTTTGTTTCTTTGAAAAATCATTTTATATTTTCTGAATAATCTCTTTCTGTATTTATGATAGCAAAACACCAGAAGTCAAATAGCAAGCCTGTTTCAACATATTTTTTTAACATGCAAAATGACATTTTGGTAAATATTATGTTAAGAGGAAAATTGTCCTTTTTTAGAAATACACCTTTATAAAGGTCTTCTACTTTAAATCCATGAATTTTGGGGGCTTTAATATAAACGCGGAAATTAAGAATCAGTAGTTATTCCTTTGATTTTCTATAATTAGTTATCTTTTCTGAAATTGGAACGAAGATATATAAAAGATTTTTCTCAAACATGTTCGGACTTTTTATTTTAAAAATCAAAGATTTATTCAAACTTCCTTGTACTACTGTTTTTGCTTTGGCCTTTGTTGACTTGGCTTTATTTATTTGACTTCTTGATTGCTCAATGTTTAGTCTGTGTTTTCTGGGTTTTGTATGTAAATAGAGGAGTGTTTGCCACACTCTGAAATTAATATATAAGTATGGCAGCATGTTCATGAAAGGTTGTAATGATAATGGGAAATGCATTTATTATAATGTGAAGTCTGAAAGAGAAGTAAACAGAATTGTACATTCATAAGGAAAAGACTAGAAGGAAAGACAAACACCAAGCTGTTAATTTAGCAGAGGAAGCTTCTGGACAGTGAAATCATGGACTTTTTCTTCTGCATTCTAAATTTACCACAATGATCATCTGTAACTTCTTTAATTAAAGGGGGGAAATGTTGACAGTCATGATGTAGGCGCTGCTGTCAGCTAGGAAAGTTTGAGAAGGAAGCAATAGGCGATTGTATGGTGGTTGCCATCCTCTGTACCGTTTCCTGCCTCTGGGAACTCCAGATCCTCCCCCAGAAGCTCTGCATCCCCAGGGCTGGCTGGTCTTTCTGCACTCCTCTGGGGTAGCAGTCCTGTTTGCTCCTTCCTAGGCGGCAGGGCCCGGAACCTTAGAAGGATGTCTTTCTTTGCTTCGTTATAGGTAGGTGTCTGTTCTGGTATGTTTTCAGTGCAGGTGACCTGCCTTACTTTGTGGAAACCCAGAACTGCCTTTTCTCACTTTTTTTCTGCTCTAGGCTTTCGCTTAGATTTTTGTAATATATGCCTTCCAGCTTCTCTTACTTCTCCCCCACGTGATGAGAACTCTTGCGCTTCACAGAGTTTCACTTTTTATGTAAGAAGTGAAAGCTTTTGGGACTTCTGTGGCTGCATCCTGATGAACATATCCCCCCATTCAGCTTCCTCTGTGGTCTCCTGTGACACTGTTGTTGTTTTAATTAGTTTCCACCTCTTCCTGCCTTTTGTTTTCCAGTGCCTTTATTGCTGGAAAAGCTTCCCCACCCCCTCTCCCCTTCCACCTCCCTGGCTCCACCGGGTTTGGTTTCCCAGGCTAACTACTTTATGGTTGTTCAATTAAGCTCTTATTCCTGAAAGCCTGAGGCTAATATCATGGGTTCTGAAATCAGACTGACCTCTTCCACTGTTCAATAACTGTGTAAACTGTGCCTTAGTTTCCTCATCTGTAAGATGGGGATATTAGTGTTATTTACCCCGTAGGGTTGTTAATAAGATTAAATTGTTTAACACAAGTTAGATATATTAGTAAGCACTCATTGCAATTTTAGTTATTGTCACTTAAGTATATGTATGTATATACCATATATGTGGATTGACATATATAAAAAAGTATAGTTTGGACAGGTGATCTTACACGACCTCCCTCCCCCCATATAAGTGTAAACTCTTTAGTAGCAGGGATCATGCCAGTAAATCCACACAGGAAGATCATCATTCTTATTCCGGGAGTGGACCCCTAAATTTTTATCTAATAAGATAAGGAGTTGGAAATTTGCGCTTTTAAGACAATCTTTGTGTGCTTTAACAAGTTAACAAGAATCACTGACACGAGCCTGTCTATACGTTTAATCAACTTAGCTTTGTATTGTGCACGGGAATAAAAGCTTTTCCAGAGTAAATGAAGGATTCATGTCTGGAATTTGAAATGGAAAGGTTGTAATAGAATATCCAGTCACATGCTTTTACTGTAGAGAGAAACAGCAGCTTACTTCTGTCATTCCAAATTCATGTACTACTTTAACTGTGTATTTTTATTTGTTTTTTAGTTGTGACAGTGAAAGCTGTTATTTTTTTCTCATGTTATAGGCCTTTACAGTTTATATACACTAATTTGCATTGTTGCTGCTGGTTGCCGTCGAGTCGATTCTGACTCATGGCGACCCCATGTGTTGCAGGGTAGAACTGTTCCATAGGGTCCTCAAGGCTGTGACCTTTGGAAGCAGATGACCAGGCTGTCTTCTGCGGCGCCTCTGGGTTTGAACCGTCAGCCTTTAGGTTAGTAGTCAAGTGCTTAACTGTTTGCACCACCCAGGGACAAAGAATTTGACCTGTGTTTACAGAGATGGACAAGTTTTTAATGGGTAGCAGTTTTAAGAATATCTGATGTTCATTCTATACCACATTTTATTTTCAATTCCCATTGTAGAATAACTGTACGTTATTCTAAATTACATGAATTTTAAAACTGGAAATAGCTGTTACGTTCATTTGTTATTTAGTCATAAAAGTATTTGGGAAATCACAGGTCTTTAAGTTTTTAGCAAAGGGCATTCATTACAAAAAACACTACACACATTAATTTTCACATGAGTGATTTTGTTTTCCAGTGAAGTATTTTGGTTTCAACATAGACTCTGCCCCACCCCCCCTCTTCAAAAACCTTAAAAAAAAAAAAAAAATTTGTGGACACCCTGCTAACTTAGAACTGAAGCTTCTCCCGAAGCCCACTTTTTAGCCAAAGATTAGACAGACCTATGAAACAAACAATAACACATGTGAGTAATGTGCTTCTTAGTTCAGTCAAGTACACTAGACCAAATGGGCAACACTTGCCCAAAAGCAAAGACGGGAAGGCAGGAAGGAACAGGAAAACTGGATGAATGGACACGGGGAGCCCAGGGTGGAAAGCAAAAAGGGGAGAGTGCTGACACATTGCGGGGATGGCAACCAATGTCACAAAACAATTTGTATGTAGGTTTTTGAATGAGAAACTAATTTGTGCTGTAAACTTTCACCTAAAGCACAATAAAATTAGAAAAAAACGAGAAATTTTGTGAGCTTTACTGACAAGTGCCATCGAGGAGCCATATTCGCACTCTGAGGTTGACCCTGTGGAGCAGTTCTGCTCTGTTCTGTAGGGTCACTATGAGTCGGAATTGACTTGACGGCAATGGTTTTGGTTTTGGTAACGACTAATGAAGGAGCCCTGGTGGTGTAGTGGTTAAGTGCTCGGCTGCTAACCGAAAGGCTGGCGGTTTGAGCCCACCAGCCATTCCACTCCACGGGAGAAAGATGTGGCAGTCTGCTTCCGTAAAGATTTCCAGTCTTGGAAACCCTATGGGACAGTTCTACTTTGTCCTCTAGGGTTGCTATGAGTTGGAAAGGACTTGGTAACAATGGGTTTGGGGGTTTTTTTGGAATGACTGATGACCTTGAGCATCTTTTCATGCACCTCTTGGCCATTGGTGTATCTTCTTTGGCAAAATGTCTATTCAGGTCCTTTGAGGGGCAGTCAGTTTTTTGATCTAAAGCCTTTCCACACTCATTTTTTAACTGTTGTACATCTACTATGTTGTTAAAATGAAATTCAAAGTAGGAAAAAATCCTCGTTTATTATTTGGGGTAGAGGACTGGCCCTGTTTCACACTGGCCATTTGTGAAGAAATAATGCCTCATGGAGGTTTTTGGATCATTAGCTATGTTTGGTTTCTGAGCCGACATTAATGTGCTTTACGTGAAGCCTTTCTCAAGCTCTTTCAGCAGGAAGTGCAGATTGAGTTTTTCATGGGTGGAACATGGCTTTCAGCGTCAGCTGTCTCTGCCCAAATCCAGCTTGTCACCGAATGTGTGGTATCATTCTAATCACTTAACCTCTCCAAGTCCCATTTTCCTCATGTATAGTAGGGAGGTGGTAAAAAAAAAAAGGGGGGGGGGGTGGAGGCGATAGGAACAATAGTATCTACCTCATAGGGTTGTGATGGTAATTAAATGAGATTAGACCTGTAAGTCACCTAGTATGATGCTCAGCCTGTAATAAATGCTCGATAAAAGCAAGTCATTGTTATCGTGGCCTTCATGTGGATGGACTAGGTCATACAGATGGTTACCCAAACCATGTGGATGGACTAGGTCATACAGATGGTTACCCAAACCTCACCATTGCCATTGAGTCGATGTTGCCTCAGAGAGACCCTGTAGGACAGAGTAGACCTGCCCCGCAGGGTTTCCAAGGCTGTAACCTTCACCACAGAAATAGACAGCTCATCTTTTTCCTGTGGAGCGGCTGGTGGGTTTGAACAGCCAACATTCTGATTAGCAACCTAGCACTTAAGCACTGTGCAACCAGGGCTCCTTTCAATGGTTAAGAACAAGTATACTTAAAAAGTAACAAATACAACATTGATCATATATTAGGCTGTTCTGAGCTGCGGTGTCAGCCACTAGGCTGAAAGCTTCCTATACCTGGCACTGAGAAGCCGTGCAGAGAATGAATGAGTGAATAAATGAAGCCCTTAGTTGTATCTTTCTTTTACAGAGCTGTACTCTAGCTCTGGAATCAGTCTTCTGATAATTAGAGAGTGTGTGAGCATGTTTATAAGCACTATACAGGCTTGGAGTTTTTATAAACTTAAAATGCTGTGTTTCACTTACAGGCGTCAATTAGCAAGGTCAAAGTAACAGAATCATGGATCAGTTTCCAACGCGTTTTGGTGGTAAGTTTTAGAAAAAAATCTTTGCTTAATGTATTTTGGGAGCATATTAAAAAAAAAAATAGTGTTATGGCAAATTTCAAATATCCACAAATAGAATAATGTCATCAGCAGCCCTCGTGGCCATTTAGTTTCAGTAATTACCAACACAAGGCCAACATTGTTTCATCTGGATTCTTTTGAAGTAATTGCCAGTTTTGTCATATTATTTCGTCCATAAATTACTATGTGTTTCTAAAAGATAAGAACTGTTTTAAAAACAGTTGTCACACCTATAAAAATTTATAATAATTCTTCACTGTCGTTAACTATTCATAGTTCTTTTTTTAGACAACTTTTTGTAAAGGTTTGCTTGTTCACATGAGGATCCAAACAAAATGTATACATTGCAATCGGTTAGTATGTCCCTAAGATCCCTGTTGATGCAGTGGTTAAGAGCTGCAGCTGCTAACCAAAAGATTGGTGGTTTGAATCCACCAGCTGCTCCTTGGAAACCCTATGGGGTAGTTCTAGTCTGCCCTGTTGGGTCCCTGTGAGTCAGAATTGACTTGTCAGGAGCGGGTTTAAGTCTGTTAGTCAGTGAGCTCCCGCTCCATCCCTGTGTTTGCAGTTTATTTGTTGAAGTGACTGGGTCATTTGTGCTGTAATTTTTCCAAAGCCTGGATTGGAAGCATGACTTTTTAATTTTAAGTTCATCCTTTTGAAATATATCAGTGTGAATAAAATGTGTTTCTCAGGTAGTTTTTCCAAGTGTTATTAGGAAACAGTTAAGTGTTATTCTTGCTGAGTATTTTAAGGAAACCCTGGTGGCCTAGTGTGGTTAAGGGCTATGACTGCTAACCAAAAGGTGGGCAGTTCAAACCCACTATGTGCTCCTTGGAAACTTTGTGGGGCAGGCAGTTCTCCTCTGTCCCGTAGGGTCACTATGAGTCGGAATCCACTCGACGGTAGTGGGTGAGGGTATTTAAGAGAACTTGAGCGTGCTATGTTAATGTATCCCTCTTGGCTGCTGTCTAACCCAGTCATCGTGAAGAGAGCAAGGAGGCTTGAAATACCATCCTTTTCATGAAATCTGTGAGAGCCCATGTGGGATTCCAGTGCAGAAGTGCACAAACTGTAAAAATCACTAGTGTTAACCTGTTTTAGTTTGTTACTGTTCCCCTCTTAAGTCATTGTACAAGTTTTGTTGTTGCTCCATCTGTTCATAATTCCAGGGATTAATCCTGACAGAGCAATAAAAATCCCTTTAGAAGTTGCAGGACAGTGAGACCTGTGAGGGCAGAGATCATGTCTGCCTTGGTCACCACTTTATCCCTCGTGTCCAGCTTACAAATCACTCGAATATTTTTCAGATAACTGGATGAATGCTGGCTCTGTCCATCACTGCCAACTCTTTTTTGGGGGGGAGGGGGCATGCTTTAATCTTAATTCTCTGAGATTGTTTGGATCCTCTGTGTGTAACTTTCAAAGACAAATAGGTCTTCATCGATCATCCCACTTGTAACTCAACAACAGAATCTTAAATTACTGCGGAAATAGCATGTGTGCATTTTTTCTTTTCTCGTGGAATAATAACTTGTTCGTCTTTTTTTTTTGGATTTTAGGCAGCCTGGATATCTGGGCCATTACTGTAGAGGAAAGAGCGAAGCATGATCAGCAGTTCCACAGTTTAAAACCAACCTCCGGATTTATTACTGGTAATTGTAGTCAGCACTTTCATGCGTTTTTTTCGTCACTAGTAGATGTATCTGTGGAAAATCTTATCATGCAAAGCTAAGGTGGGCACACATGATCCAGGGGACACTTCACCTGTCTTGTCGTTGCCTTGGGTCTGTGTTTTTACAGTTGCTTTTTCCATAATATATTCAGACCTTGTTTGCAGCCCTTAACGAATGTCAAGCCACTTGCTTTAGGCAGTGACCTTTGATCTAAAATAGTTACTTCTGGTATTGAACTGGTTTGGGAAACTGTTAAATAAATTATGTAACAGAGTCTGAACATTAAAAAAAAAAAAATGGTTTCTCCTATTGCTGTGTCCCCAAAGCTCCTTTTGTACTTTGCCTTTTCTCTTACCTTTCCTGCTTGATTACTCTTCAGGAATTTGCTTTAGAAAAAATGGGACCTGGATTTCCTGGGGATTTTGTTTTGTATATATTATCCTAATTCTCTTTATTAGTTCTAAATCATTGATGTCGGTTCTTTTAAATCATTGTTACTGATCCTCCACGAGGATCCAATGCGGGCGTTGGAAATGGTGGTTTTTATAATATTTATAAAAGTAGAAACATGAGTCATCAGTTTCCTCAGGACTCCCGTAGTTGTGCTTCGTCCTGATGGGGAGCTGATAACATCTGAGTTAACAGCAGATTAATTAAGTAGACAGTGGGCCCCTGTGAATGGCAGGCCTTTTGAGATGATTTTAGCAGGTTAAGTTCTGAAGTCATTGCGGATGGGTTCATCTCACTGTTTCTTATATACTTAGCATTTGACTTTATCCTGTGTTCAGTTCTGGATTTACAGAATCACCAGCCCCCTTTCTTGTTGTAATTTTGCAATGAGAGGCTTTCTGTCAGTTGTTGCTTTCTTCTGAAATTTTTTCCATTTAATTTACAGGTGATCAAGCTAGAAACTTTTTTTTTCAATCTGGGTTACCTCAACCTGTCTTAGCACAGATATGGTAAGTTGGAATTTTACATAAGCAGAAGGTAAAATAAAATATTTTCCATCCTGTTTGGGAATATGATTTCTTGTGCTGTAGAAGGAGAACACAAATCTCTAGCTTGAAATACTCTGCTGCATCTTACCAGAGCAATACTTTCAAACGAGTCCTAATACGGAGCTGAGGAGCCCTGGTGACGCAGTGGGTAAGCGCTCACCTGCTAACTGGAAGGCCAGTAGTTTGAACACAGCAGCCCCTCCTCGGGAGGAAGATGTATCAGTCTGCTTCTGCAAAGATTACAGCCTTAGAAACCCCATGGGGCAGTTCCACCCTGCCCTACAGCATTGCCAGGAGTCGGAATTGACCTGACAGCCACGGGTTTGGTTTTAATGTGGAACCAAAAAAAGAAAAGTGGTGAAATTTGAAAGACGGAACTCTGTCCTAAAGTGAACTGAGAAATCTAGATTTACCAGTTTGTCTTACCTTCGTGAAGTCACCCAGACTCATCGGAATCTCTCACATTTTTTGTTTCATAACGGTCCCACATCTTTCACTGATCAGAGAATAAAAGGTAAAGAAAATACTTGCAGGTCCGTAGAGGTTAGAAATAACTGGTGTTTATTGCAGTGGTGCGTAGCACATGCCGAATAATAATACCTTATAAATATTGTTGAATTCCTTGTCACAAATGGGTGTCCCATCTTTTGAAGACACAGAGGAGAGAGAGAGAATGAATCAGGAAGGGTGGCAGACATAGGCTTGGGCTCGTGACTTCGGGGAGCCATGCTGAAATTCTGCTGTGCCCCGAGAAGCCGCATTTCCCTGTACTGTGTGGTTCTTGAAGCCGTAGCATCATTTCCTGGGGCAGTTAGCATTATGGGGGCAGCTTGTCCTCGTCACACACCTGAGTTTGAATCCTGGCTCTACTGCTTTATGATTTGGTGCATATGTATCTACCCTCTCTAAGCTCAGTTCCCTAATCCAGAAAATGGAAATACTTACGTTTTTGTAGCAGGGTTATTGAGAGAAATAGCACAATTGTGCATACAGGACTTAGTGTGGGGCCTTGACACATAATGGGCCCTAAAATAAAACCTGAAAAGGTAGCTGCTGCAATTATCAGGGATAGGATGTGCCACGGAACAAAATTGTCCAGCTACGTGCTTGCCTCCTTAAATGACCAACCTTTTTTTTTTTTAAATAATTTTTATATAAATTAATCATGATTGAAATAGCTCCTTGGGGCCCTCAAGTCAGCAGAACATAATCTAAGTTTTTTCCTGTCTAAGTTTTAGTTTAGAAAATCATATACCAGGTTCTGAAGTAGCAAACCTTTCATGAGAAATATAAATACACGTGTGTGTGTATTTGCGGATGGATATATTGGAATTGAAACTAAATGATACCAGATTCCCGTGCTGTTTTTGGTGTCTGCTTTATTTTCTTTTTCCTAGTTGTCAGCATGTTGGCTGCCAGACTGTCTCCTTTAACTAACAAACCTCCTCCTATGACGCCATTCTAGTTGTAACTTCTGATCTGCTGTGAGCTACAAAAATCAGATAACCAAGGGTTTTTTTTTTTGGAATTACTTTTAAAATAAAGGAAATGGCTCAGAAGAAGGGAGCGGGCAAGAACTCACGCGTACATGAGCGCGCGCCTTTAAGTGCGAGGGACTTATAATGTCTGTTTTAATCGTGTGAAGCTTTTTTGTTGGCTCTGCATTCTGGCTTATGATTGTTCTTCACACCATCAGTCAAGATCACTCTCTAGAACCTTCCTTTCCCAGGCATAACTGCCCTTACTAACTGCATGTTTATGCTGTTGTCTCAGTCATCTAGTGCTGCTGTAACAAAAATAACACAAATGGATGGCTTTAACAAAGAGAAATTTATTTTTTCACAGTAATGTAGGCTAAAAGTCCAAATTCAGGATGTCAGCTCCAGGGGAAAGCTTTCTCTGTCTGTCAGCCTTCTCATCAATCTTTCCCTGGACTAGGAGCTTCTTTGTGCAGGGACCCTGGGTCCAAAGGATGTGCTCTGCTCCTGGTGCCGCTTTCTTGGTGGTATGAGGTTCCCCATCTCTGCTAGCTTCCCTTTCCTTTTATCTCTTGAGAAATAAAAGGTGGTGCAAGCCACACCCCAGGGAAACTCCTTTTTCCTTTTATATTGGATCAGGGATGTGACTTTAGTAAGGGTGTTACAATCCCACCCTAATCCTCTTTAACCTAAAATTACAATCACAAAATGGAGGACAACCACACAATACTGGGAATCATGGCGTAACCAAGTTGACACACACATTTTTGAGAGGACATAATTCAATCCATGATAGTTATGTATGTTCCTAGTTTGCAAGGGTTTGTATAAGAAGGAGTCGTATGATACTCTACTGCAAGAAAACCTCACTCCATATTTATTTATTCAGTATTTGAAGTATATCACATGTCACTGTGGGCCAGGGATTATTATAAGTGGTGGGGATACAGCTGTGAACAAAATAGACAAAGCCCCTGCTTTCACAGAAATTACAATCTAATAGGAGATAGTCAACTGCAATATAAAAATTACGTTACATGGTAACAGGTGTTATGGAGAAAGTAGTCATAAGCTTCATGAACCATAACACATGTTGTGCTAAACCCCAAAACCAAAACCACTGCTACTGAGTTGATTCTGACTCATAACGACCCTACAGAACAGAGTAGAACTGCCCCTTAGGGTTTCCAAGGCTATAAATCTTTAAGGAAGCAGACTGCCACATCTTTCTCTCACAGAGTGGCTGGTGCGTTTGAACTACCGACCTTTTGGTTAGCAGCTTAGCACTTAACCACTGCACCACCAGAGCTGTTTGATGGTCCTACTTAGAGAGCGGAGTTACTATCCATTGCCTTCGAGCTGATTCTGACTCTTAGTGACCCCACAGGACAGAGTAGATCTGCCCTATAGGATTTCCAAGGCTGTAAATCTTTACAGAAGTGGACTGTCACATCTTTCTTCATGGAGTGGCTGGTGGGTTCAGACTGCTGACCTTTTGGTTAGTGGCCAAGTGCTAAACTACTGTACCACCAGGGTTCCTTGATGGTGGAATGATATAGTGCAAAGTATGAGCAAGAGTTCTGTTGTCTTCCAGCAGTAGCTCTGTGGGTAGTTGACCTCTTTGAGCCTAGGTTTTTAATTTATAAAAAGTCGGATAATACTATCTAATCAAATGAAACAGTTTCCCCTTCCGCTGTCTCATACTAATCTTGCATTCTCATGTGAATTTCCTGGTGTGGCCCAGAGTTGACCCATGTCCTTTTTGGTAGAGAGTGGGATGAGATTGACTATGAAGTTTTAGGCAGTGCCTGTGTGACTGGAAATCGACTCGATGGCAGTGAGTTTGGTTTTTTCTGGTTTGTAGTAGTCCTGGGACCCTGGTGATGCAGTGGTTAAGAGCTTGGCTGCTAAACAAAAGGTTGGCAGTTTGAATCCACCAGCTGTTCCTTGGAAACCCTATGGGGCAGTTCTTCGTTGTCCTATAGGGTCGCTATGAGTTGCAATTGACTCCATGGCAGTGGGTTTTGGTTTGATGGCCCAGTGGTTAAGAGCTTGGCTGCTGATCACAAGGTCAGCAGTTTGAATCTACTAGCCTTTCCCTGGAAATGCTATGGGCTAGTTCTGCTCTCACCTATAGGGTGGCTATGAGTCGGAATTGACTCGACGGCAACAGTTTTAATGGATTTATGGTCGTCGTCTAGGGAAGAAGAGAGTTCTGGAATGAGGGTTGGGAGCTGTCACCATTCTTTATCTCTGGGTCTCAGTTCAAATATATGAGTGATGTGGCTGACAGCGAGTGTGTGATAGAAACCTTTATAATTTTTGTTACCATGTGGAAACTATATTCCAGTTAACTAACTAATGAACGTTTGAACTGTAATCTACTCATACTTTGTTGATTATGTATCTCGCCAGTCTGATTTCCACCTAAGAACACAATGAAACCCGAATTCTCAGAGGACAGATTCAAGTTAGTGAGTGTAATGCCAGATTATAACAGCTGCCAAAGATGATACATCTTCCTAGAAATTGTCTTACTAATAAGGAATTGGAAGGAAACTGGCAAGCATCCTTCTGGCAACTTAAATGCTTAAAATTATTTCAACATTGGACTCGTGGGGTGGTGGTGGGGTGGGAAGGGAGGAAGAAGGCAGATGGGAACGAGCAAGAACCCGAAGGGACCTGGAAGAAAACGAGGTCCAGTGAGTGCTTTGGAATCAGAGGCAGTAGTGGCCACAGAAATGGAGATTAGAAGCTTCTGAGGAGGGAATGGAGGGGAAGGGAAGGACTACCACCTGGAAATGGGCCTGAGAGAGAAGGGAGGCAGGGATACAGCAAAGAGTGGAATAGCTTGGTGGTCTGGTTTAAGAGTGGGTGTGGGGCCAGGCAATCAACCATATAACTTGTACTGTCTTAGAACACTTATGTGTGTATTAGAAGGTCTCCAGACCCCAACAGGGTCAGCTTGCCAAACCTAATTACCTAAAAAGTCTTTGAGTTTCTGTGGAAATGATTTAAAAAAAAAAAAAAGAAAGGAAAACCATAATCATGCAGCTGAAGTCTTAGAACTGGCATATAGTAAGTGCTCGATAAATCTTAGTTATTGTAATATGACATTTAATATAACTTTATGCATCCTATTATTTACATAAGGTAGGCTTTAAAAATCATTTGAAATGAGTGTTTTGTGAATAGTATGCCCTCTGATACTCTGTTCACTTAGTAAAAGTTAAGCGATACCTTATCTCAGAAACTTGTGCCCATAATGACACACTGCCTTACAGTGATTGACAGTTCACATCTTATGTAAAGATACAGAACAATAAGCTCTTGCTGACCTTCATTGTATCTCCATGACGCCTAAGAAAGCTTCTGAGGACTTCACAGTCTTTGGGATCACTATTGCAGTCACTAACATGCTGTGGAAGTGCCATTTTAAAAAAGGGTTAGAAGTTGCTAGTGTTCTGGATAAAAAATTATACGGTGTCTTTTAAGTAATGTGTATTTTTATCTTTTATTTTTACCACTTGTATAGGGACCCGTACCAGAGGGACAGCTTAACGTTTTAAAAAACATTTGAACAAGATCCAAGTGATGGCTTCAAATCCGATTAAAAAAGTATTTTAAGTTATATCATTTAAATGATCATTTTTTAAAATGAGAAGTCCCTGGATTGTGCAAACTGTTAAGCGCTTAGCTGCTAACCAAAAGATGGGCAGTTTGAATCCACCCAGAGTCGCCTCAGA
This sequence comes from Elephas maximus indicus, assembly GCF_024166365.1. NCBI lineage: Eukaryota > Metazoa > Chordata > Mammalia > Proboscidea > Elephantidae > Elephas > Elephas maximus. The sequence continues at coordinate 27,905,615 of NC_064836.1, read as the reverse complement.
AGAAAGGAGCTAGCTGTCTACTTCTAAAAAAATCAGACTTTGAAAACCCTATGGAGCATAGTTCTACTCGGACGTACGTGGAATCGGCTTGATGGCAGCTGGTTTGGTTTAGTTTTGGTTTTTAAGATGGAGATTTTTGTCCCAGGTTAGAAGTTTTATTATTTCATTAGAAGTAACATATTAGATAAATATGTTTTGAATATATACTGTCATAGAAGTTTTTAAAACTTAAAAAACAGATGGGTCAGTGCACTACAGGAATGTTAAAGGTGGGAGATATAGCAGGAATATTGACTCCCACCTCCCCCCCCTCCAAAAAAAAAACATGGCCATCAGGTTGATTCTGACTTACAGCAACACTATAGGACAGAGTGGAACTGCCCCATAGGGTTTCCAAGGCTGTATGTTTATGGAAGCAGACTGCCACATCTTTCTCCTGTGAAGTGGCTGGTGGATTTGAACTGCTGACCTTTCGGTGCAGTCAGGCACTTAACCACTGAGCCACCAGGGCTCCGTCATTGACAAAATACTTTCTGTGAAATAGCCAAAAGACTTAAAACCTTCATGGCTGGAGATGAGTCTTATTAAGCTTAGCAGATATTTTACCTGAAAGAACAGGGCTTGTATATTTTATTTTTGTTTGTTTTTTGCTAGAAAGCCAAGTATCAGAAGGTTAGAAAAGGAAAAAATGAGTTAGAGATCAGAAGCAACTGAAATAGCAAGGGAGTGAGTGGGTGGGGTTGAGCAGCCAATACTGTTAAGAGAGGAGGGCCAGCAAGAAAGAGAGGGGTGAAAGAGACTTGTTCTATGGACAGAGTGTGACCTGTGGACAGAGTGTGACGTGTTGGTCTGGAGCTCAGAAGGTGGCCTGGGCCTTAGCGTGTGAATGGGTGATGGAAACCACGGGAGGGGGAGATGGTGGAAAGCATCCTTTTGTTGATTTCACCCTCCGTGGAGTCTTGGGTACTTCCAGCATCTCCTTTGCAAAATCTTCACAGAAGGCTTCTTTTCAGTCACTTTTGTTCCCAAAGTTATTATCATTTCGTGGAAGCTGAAGGAAGAAAGTGCCTCCTGAAGGGGGGTGATTATGTGGCTGTGAAGCAAGGGAAAAAGACGAGCACTGAAAATATTCTTGAGTGTAACAACGTGGAGGATGCTGGAGATCCCAGTGTCTTTAGTTACCAAGATTCATTAAGATTCCTTTTCCATAGCCACTTCTCCACCTGTTTTCAAGTAAAATTGCTGAGTGTTATTTATTGTATATTATTCTTTTCCTTTCTTAATTTCAACAATCTGATGTTTCTTTAGGTTGAGCTTCTTTAGGTAAAATTTTAAAGAAAATCTGTGTGGTAAATTTTCTAGATTTTTGCTTTCTTAACAGAAAATATCTTTCTTTTGCGGTCATACATGAAAGATCGTTTGGCTGAGTATAGAATCTTAGGATTATAATCATTTTTCTCACACTATGTAACATTGCTCATTATCTTCTGTTATTCTTTTTTCTTTGTGGAAGCTTGTCTTTTTTTGTCTTAAAGTATGTAAGACTTGCTTATATTTGGAATTCGGAAAATTTGCTAGGACATGTGGAAATTCTGTCCAGTGTGTAATAAACTCTGTTAATCCAAAGACTGAAGACTTATGTGTCTGCCTGTCTGTCTGCTGGGACGATCCCTCCAGTTGATCTTGGAAGCAACTGATAGCTTTCCATGTTGTGCATCCTAGTCCTTGCCTCTATCAGGTTTTTTACTTCAGTAATCACAATTTATTTTATTTCTACAAACTTTGAAATTCTGAAATTACTTGTTTTTTGTTCTGTTCTAATGGTTTTGTCTACGTATTATTTATGTAATTGTTTTATCTATACTTGAGCCTCTCAGATCTTACTAACTTGTCTCCAGTTTTCCTGCATTAACTCTTTTTCTTTGAGTTCCTTTTATGCTGATGACTTAGGTTAGTCCCATTCTGTTTCAAATGCTACGTCAAGTTTTAGATGGTACTTAAAACTTATTCTTTGTCTTTATTGGTGATAGTTCTCTAACTTTAAAACCACCCAAATGCAGATGACTTCTCAATTCCTATCTCCAGATTTCTTCCCTGAGCTCTAAACTTGGGTATCCAGCTGCCTCTCAACTCTTCATGTGAATGTGCACAGGAATCTCAAATTTAACATGTCCAAATCTGGACTCTTGACCCCCTTTCTCCCACCCCTTATTCCTGAGTCTTTGCCATCTCAGTTCATGGCACTGAGCGCCTACCCAGTGCTCAAACCAGGACCTGGGAGCCATGCTGAATCCCCCTCTTTTCCTCACCCTACACACCCAATCCATCAGCACATTCTTTTGTCTCCATTTACAGAATTTATCCCCAATCTGGCCCTTCTTTCTGTCGCTACTGCTACCATCCTAATCTGTTGACTCAGCCGGTCACTGTTAGAGGATCCTGCCCGGATTCTTCCTCTCTCACTTGCCCCTTTAGGTTCCATTCTCCATGTAACATTCAGAATAATCGTTTAAAAAAGTTAATTGAGTTAAAACTCTCCATTGAGAAAAAATCCAAACTTATTACCAAGGGACAGTCCCAGTATGATTCATGCTCTCGTCTTGCATCACTCTCTTCCTCAATTTCTGCACTTCTGCTACACAACCTTCTTCCTATTCTTTAAATGGCCAGGTTTCTTCTTGCCTCTCGGTCATTGCTCTTGGTGTTTCCTCTTTCTGTAACGCAGTTCCAGATCCTCACATAGCTGGCTTCTTGCCCTTCTCGTCTGAGATTCTGTGTCACCTCCTCAGAGAGGAGCTTCCTGACCGCTCCACCCAGTTCCCTAGTTCCCTCTGCTACTACGCCTACCTCCATCTTCTGTTTCCCAACACAATGGCACTTATCCCCATGTGAAATAATCTGATTGATTTGTTGTCATGTTTAGTATCTGCTTGCCCTTGAATATAAGGTCTGTGAGGGCAGAGGCCTTATAACCCAATGCCAGTACAGCGCCTAGACCATAGTAGGTGCTCCCACTGCTCCCCGTGTTTATTGTGCGAATGAATGAATGAATCACCATCGAGGCTGGATTAATCTGCACTGTTCCTTGGATTCAGCTCCACCTAGTAGGAGATGGGAGCCTGTGACAGTGTTCGTGGAGAGGTGGGTGCCAAGGAAGTCTGTGGGCTTCAGCTCTGCTGCCCTAAGTGAGATGAGGCAAGAGGAGGCTGGCCTCTTTGTTTAATCTGTAACACACACAAAGCAGTTGCATAATTGCTGCACTCATATCCACTACAAACAGTAGAGTTGAAGATGACTTTGTGGTTCTTTTGTTTTAGACTGAGGGTATGTGAAGTACTGTGTTCAGAGATTACCCTTCTGTCTTGTGTGGATATGTTGTTTATTTAAAAATACTATTAGGCTCATTTGTTTTTATTTTTATTAATTTTTTGAAATTCCTCCACCATCTTTATGAATTTAATTTTATTTTTTGAGTGTGTCATAGATTAACAAGATTCCAAAAGCCAACATTATACAAAATGCTTGCTCGCAAAAGGGCTGCTCTCTCTCATCCCTTCATCCCTGTTTCCCGTTGTCCTTCCTGAAGCAGGTGCATGATATGTATGCATATATATTGTGAATTTTAGAAATATTTTTATTTCCAATAATTTAAAATATATTTATATTTAAATTATTCCTCTTCTTCTTTCTGTAAACAGAACCTCCGATCAGTCCTCTTTTGTTCTTTGCTTTTTTCACTTAACAACTTACCCCGGAGATCCCGCCTACCGGTTGATAGCGATCTTTTTCAAGTTTTTTTTTTAAAAACAGTTGCGTAGAAGTCAGTGTGGAGGTGTATCGTAGTTTATTTAGCCAGTCTCTTGTGCATGTACCTTTAGGTTATTTCCAATATCGTGTAGTCAGAGGTAATGCAGCAGTGAATGAGTTTATGCATATGTAAACTTGTGTTGTTGGAAGTTTATCTTCAGGGTGAATCCCTAGGAGCGGAGTTGTGGGCCAAAGGGTAAATGTACACATAGTGCTGGTAGAGTTGCTGGATTTCCCTCCGTTTGGATTTGTAGCACTTTTTCTGACAACAGTGTGTAAGAACAATCTGTAGTTTATTTGTACAAACAAAACAAAAAGCTTATCCGTAATACCCAGCAGATCTCAGCTCTGCCTGTTGTTATGTTTTAATATCAAGCTAAACATTGTACTAAAGGTCAGTTTATTTTCAAGAGTCGCATTCAGCAGTTGTTAGACTTAGGCTGATTTTTAACATATCCTGTTTTTACTCTGAAAGAATAAATTGTGAATTCAGTTTCAGTGTTCTCAGACTTTTTGTTAGCCTTTTGGGGGAATTGTGAGAAATAAGTAAACTAGAGAAATAACTATAAATGGAAGATCCGATGGATGGCAGAACTGAAGTGGTTTTTTTGCAGAGAAGCCTTGGGAAGTAGAATGTGGACTATATTCCAGTGTCTTGGGGGTGGAGGCAAGGATAGGAACCAGAGCTGAGCTTTGTAGGAGTAACTACTGTATTTCTTTTGAGTTTGCTGTCAAGAAGTCTCAACAGCTATGTTTCATTAGTTGAGATAATTTTTATAAGATCACACTAAATGCTCAGAAAAATTGTGGTGGGTGGCTTAAGGCTAAGCACTTAGAACCTGGGTGTTGCGTGTTTGCTCTCCTCTGCTGTTGGGGAGGTTTTTAGAAACCATAAACTGTTCTAATAAGGCCATTGCTAAAAAGTCTATTCCCTTAACTCATTCACTGGCATCCACATTGGATGTTTCTGTTACTCACTAGAAAACATGTTTCTGAGACTGTGGTGTGCCGAATAGGGGACTGGGATCTGCCTGTTGGGGTGTGTGTGCTGACGTTGATTGATGGGAGCATTTTCTTTTATTCTGAAAACCATTTGTAATAGCTGAATACCTTTTAAGAAGTTCTTAGAAAAAGAAGGAAAGATCACCATTTCATTTTATTGATTTTATAAAACCTGAAAGATGGTACAAAAATAAAGCAACTAGAGACCAGTCTCAGTTATGAACATGTTAATGTTGTTAGGTACCATCGAGTCAGTTCCCACCCATAGCAAGCCAGTGTACAACAGAATGAAACGCTGCCCCATCCTGCACCACCCTCACAACTGTTGCTATGCTTGAGCCCATTGTTGCAGCGACTGTGTCAGGCCATCTTGTTGAAGGTCTTTCTCTTTTTCATTGACACTCTGCTTTACCCAGCATGATATCCTTCTCCAGGTACTGGTCCCTTCTGAAAATGTGTCCAGAATACATGAGATGAGTTTCACCATCCACTCTTCCAAGGACCATTCTGGCTATACTTCTTCCAAGACAGATTTGTTTGTTCTTCTGGCAGTCAATGGTGTATATTCAGTATTCTTTGCCAGCACCGTAATTCAAAGGCATCAGTTCTTCTTCAGTCTTCTTTATTCGTTGTCCAGCTTTTGCATGCTTATGAGGTGATTGAAAACACCATGGCTTGGGTCAGGCACACCTTAGTCCTCAGTGTGTGACATCTTTGCTTTTTAACACTTTAAAGAGGTCTTTTGCAGCTTTGCCATATATTCAAAAATTAAAAAAAAAAGCCTTAGCATGTAACAACCAGGAATGTACAAAAAGAGTAATACACTGTGACCAACTCACATTTATGCCAGGGGTACAAAGTTGGTTCAGAATAAAAAAATTCTACCAACATTCGTCTTTTCGTTAGCAGTTGAAGGGAAAAAAAAAACCTATATGATTAAATCAGCAGCGGATGCTGATTAGGCAGCTGATAAAAAATAAAGCAATCATTTTTCATAAGTAAGTGGAAAAGGATCGACTTAAGTATGTCCTAAACCAAAACCAAACCAAACCCAGTGCCATTGAGTGGATTCCAACTCATAGCGACCCTATCGGACAGAGTAGAACTGCCCCATAGAGTTTCCAAGGAGCGCCTGGCGGATTCGAACTGCCGACCCATTGGTTAGCAGCCGTAGCACTTAACCACTACGCCACCAGGGTTTCCAGGTATGTCTTACTACCCGTTAACTCATTGCTGTTGAGTCAATTCCGACTCATAGCAATCATATAGGACAGGGTAGAATCGCCCCATACGGTTTCCAAGGAGTGGCTAGTGGATTGGAACTGCCAATCTTTTCATTAACAGCCAAACTCTTAACCACTGGGCCTATTATTCTAAACAGTAAACACTAAAACCATTTCATTTACACTCAGAACTAAGCAAGGCTGCCCACACATTCAAAATGTCTTAGAGGCAATAAGACCAATAAAAGAAATAATTGGTATAAATATTGGGAAAAAACAACTCTCTAATACTGATTGTGTGATTGCATACCTACCAAGCCCAAGAGATTTTAATTAAAAAAAAAAAGTAGTATGTGAATATTGCATAAATAATACAAAATCAAAGTTTTTCTCTGTGCTTGAAATAAACATAAAAATGGAAATGGGGAAGAATATTCTGGTTTAAATAGTGACAAAAATGATGAAATTCCTAAGAATACATTTAACAAGAAAAGTATATTATATGAAGAAAGCGATGTAGTCTTTTTAAAGGAAATACAGGTAAAACTGGAAATAGAAAAGCATACTGTTTTCTTAGGTAGACAGACAATATCACAAACAGATCAGTTCTCAAAAATTAATATATAAATTTAATACCATTTCAGTTTGGATCCCAGTAGAGTTGTTTGTGGAATAGATAAAGTGGTATTAAAGTTTATAGGGAAAAACAGTTGTCTGTAAAAAAAAAAAAAAAAGCCTTCCAGGTATCAAAATGTATCATAGAGCCAAGATGATCAGATCATTATCATATTGGCCTAGGAATTGTTCATTCAGAATAGATAATCCCATAAATAGGTCCTACTTTATGGGAACATTTAGCAAGTAACATAAATATATTTCAGTTCAGTGAGAAAAGAATGGATTAGTTAATAAATATTGCTTGAAAAGCTGGTTATCCATCTGGAGGAAATATTGGTGAGTGCTGGTATAACACACTACACACAAAAAGAATTACAGTTGGTTTAAAGATTGAAATGTAATAAAATAAAAAGTCAAGGACTGAAAACTCATAAGCTATGTGATGAAAGAAATATTTTATATATAAAAATTTAGAGTCTATACAGTAAAAATATATACAAAATCAATGGACAAATAATTTATAAAATCTTACAATGATTGACAGAATTAGTCTGTAACATAAAATGAACTCTTACAAAGGGACAAAAAAATGACATAAAATCCTTCAGAAAAGTTAGCAAAGAGTTGTGAAGGAGCAGTTCATTGAAGTACAGTAAAACCTGGGAAAGCCAGAACCTGTGTAAGGCAAAAACCTGTCAGAGAACTCAAATATTTTCCACTAATGGAGAGCGGTAGAAAAGTGGTAAAACAGTACCCTGTCAAAGGTGGAAAACTTGTGAAACCAGGAAAAACAAGCCCAACAAGGCAGTTCCATCCAGTTCCTGCCCTTACAGGTTTCACTGTACAAATTTAAAAGACAAGAAGCACTTGGAAAGTGATGCCACAGCTCTGAAGTAGTGAGGGAGGGTCTGGGGGTAGTGAGGGAGGGTCTAACTCTCTTGGCACCATCACTGACTACAGGAGGGTGGGCGAGCTCCCATCTGAGGCAAAAAGGTGGCTCAGCTTCCTGCCGAATGACCTTGGTTTATTTTCCAAAATAATACTGCTGAGTTTTAATTTTTTTAAATAATTTTTATCACTTTTAGAGGTTTCTAATCAAAGGGTCGGCAGTTCAAATCCACCAGGCGCTCCTTGGAAACTCTATGGGGCAGTTCTACTCTGTCCTGTAGGGTCGCTATCGACTCGACGGCACTGGTTACTGGGTTAATCTTTGTTGTATGCCACATTTTATTCTGTTCACGATTCTGTCTTTGAGTTAACTGCAGTTAAAAGTGTAGGATTATTTTCTGTGTTTAACTTAATTTTCTTTTTTTGGAAAGTAAAAATTGCCCCAGTTAAAAAAATTGCTAGTCGTGGCGTTTTAATTGGGGTAACTGGTCTTACCATTTCATATTTCAAATAAAAATATTTGTACGATGGTTTAAAAAAAATAAATCCTCACACTTCCAGTATCTGGGCTAAAAGAAATGAAGCCTGAACAAACATTTCTCATGCAGAAGAGGTTAAATTTTGAATATGCACAGATTTGTCTTATATAATGTCATTTTGGATTGCAAGTACAAGCCCTTTTCCTTTGCTTATGCCTCTTCGAGAGAATACATGAAAGCTTATTAGAAGTTGCACTTGGACCATTTATGTTTGAGTACCATTTTCAAATAGCAAAGACATTTATAACCTTACAATGTTGTTACAACTTCTCTATTACAGAAGAGGAAAACGGGTTGCCCTGATACCGTGACTTGCCTAAAGGCAGGCTTCTAAAAAAAGTTCATTTTAAGAGCTTTAATTTTTTTTTTTAATTAGTATAGTAACAGTATAGTATAGTAATAGCATAGCGTAAGAGTATAGTATAGTAACAGTACAGTATAGTAATAGTACAATGTTGTAGTAGTATAGTATAGTAATAGCATAGCAGTAGCAATGCGTAGCATAATATAGTGTTATCTCTGTGGTGAAGTTTGTAGAACCCCACAGAGCAGCTGATATAGGCTAACTAAGTTTCTCTAGAAATACCCTGTTTCTTTTTGTTTTAAACAGTATTATTGTGGCATAATTCATATATCAAAATTCACTCTTTTAAAGTGTAGTTTACTGGTTTTTGCAAATATCAGTACCATCTGATTTAAAACATTTTCAGCATTCCAAAAAGAAATCCTATATCTAGATACTTCTGATGTCCGAAGAACAAATTTCCACACTTAGACTGAGAATTACGTCATGTATCATAGAAGGAAGGTGCCCTGGTGATGCGGCAGTTAATCGCTGGGCTGCTAATCAAATGGTTGGCAGTTTGAACCCCCCCATCGGCAGTTCTGCTCTGTCACGCGGGGTTGCTGTGAGTCGGAATTGACTTGATGGCACCCGACAACAGCAGCATCATAAAAGGAAAGAGTAACCCAGTAAAAGGCATTTTATTTATATGTAACCTGGCTGATGTTTCCAGCTTAGGTAAATAATTTTGTTTTGTTTTGTTCTCCCCAGGGGTAAGGGAGCTGATTATTTTGTTTTTTGTGTTGGTACCAGTGCTGGTTCTGGAAAGGCGTTTTTATGGTCACGGTCATTCAGAGTCTGTCCTGTCGGTTTGCAGGGCGCTAGCTGACATGAATAACGATGGAAGAATGGATCAAGTGGAGTTCTCCATAGCTATGAAGCTTATCAAACTGAAGCTGCAAGGCTATCAGCTCCCCTCTGCGCTTCCCTCTGTCATGAAGCAGCAGCCTGTCACTATTTCTAGTGCACCAGTGTTCCGTAAGTCTGAAGATGAATCAGTTGCTATACTTCCTTGTGTGTTTTAAAAATAAGCATTTTTTTTTTTCTCCTCTCAGTTGATCCAGCATTGTGAAACTCTAGGACGTAAATATGTCTGACAAATGGTCCCCCTGTGTGGGCAGGTAGGCCTGGAGGAGAGGGAGCAGGTTCCTGTCTGGCCCTAAGACAGGAGCAGTCACAGTGCAAAGGTGGGATCCTCAGCTGGCATGGAGAGAGCAGATATGCAGCCTGCTGCTGCATCTTCTGTTTTTCTTTCTCCTCCTGGACTGTCGACCCTTCACGTTGTCACACACTTACTTGTGGTTTTCTGTTCCCTATTGCATATAACACGTGCCTATGTGCATATAACTCTCCTGGATTGTGGTATCTAGAAATATATTTTGTGGTTCATAGTATTAAGCAGTTGACCACTTTAAATCCTTTCCAGAGCAAAGTGGAATAGAAAAAATTGTTACCCCAATTAAAAGCATAATTCCATAAAAATTTCATTCAGCCAGGAGTTTTTTTAAAATAAATTTCATCAGTGATTAGTTGACTAAAATCACCAACAGTTTTGACCCTAGACTTTAATTATTTAGGTTGATTGGAAAATTATAACAGTCAGCTCTAACATCTGATTCACGAGGAGGTTCTTAAACAGTTTCAAGCAAAACCCAAAAATTTTGGATAGAACTTTCCTTCTCTTCATCCTGATGTATTGGGTGACTGGTGGTAGAGTGAAGTAGATTTTGGGGCCATCAACAGTAATCCAGGTCATCTCTGATAAAATTGATGCTAACCTGAGATAAATCAGTGCTCTGATTTTACTTACTTCATTTACTCTTAAAAATAAAATACACATTGCTTCTCTTTTGGTGAGGTTTAGCCACAAGGCTTGTTTTTGAAGGGGAAAGTACAGATTTGGGGAAGATTCTTTAGGCCAGTAGGACCAGTAATCTAAGAGAAGATGGGAAATCCCAAAAGGTCATGTATGAGCAAAGGATAGGAAAAGCAAAACTGAACAGTGCTCTGTGTGACCTGGGTCGCTGTTTGTCTAGTCTGTTGGATTTTTACAGCACCTAGCCTTTAGTTAACTAGCTTTTTCAGCGGAAGCTGCTCAGGACCCTGAAAGTCTGTTGGGTTTTTACAGCACCTAGCCTTTAGTTAACCAGCTTTTTCAGTGGAAGCTGCTCAGGACCCTGAAATTCTGTTGGATTTTTACAGCACCTAGCCTTTAGTTAACCAGCTTTTTCAGTGGAAGCTGCTCAGGACCCTGAAAGTCACTATAGCTAGTGTTTAGTCAGGACCCATGTGTTAAAAACAGTTCAGGGTGTTTTAGTTTTCTTTGGGTTTCTCTTCCAAGGTTGCAAGAAGAAACCTCAGAGTAGAAAAGGGTCAAATAACCAGAGGCATCCCATTTCCTCTTCTCCCCCCAATCCTGGGGTCAGTAATTCTGTCCTTAACATTTAATGTCTTCTCCTATTCCATTCTGCTGTAAGAACTTCAGTTCTGAAGGTATTGCTGATTTAGTTTCAAGAGGTTGTAGCCTCACTGACCACAGGGTTTTATAGCCACTTAAGGCAGCTGTGGAGCCCTGGTGGTCAAGTGGTTAAGAGCTCAGGCTGCTGACCTGAAGGTTAACAGTGCAAATCCACCAGCTGCTCCTTGGAAACCCTGTGGGGTGTACTATAGGGTCGACAGCATACAACAACAATAACAACAAGGCAGCTGCCGGGATTTCTGATCCAGGCTCCATGCTGGTCAGTCTGTAGCTCTTCCCATAGGCTTCTCCACCACCTCTCCTCGCCTCGTTCTCATCGTATCAGCGTTCTCAGTAAACTGCTTTAAAGAGGGTAAACCAGAGGGAACATCAGGTTGTAAGAGAAGGTACAAGTGTATGGTCCTTTGCCTAAGCAATGGGTACACAAAGAGCTGGCCTTTGCCTCTCAGCTTAACACAGGGTAATTGTTTCTTATAGTTCTCTGGCTGCTTGAGAATAAGAATTTATTATTTATTATTGTCATTATTTCCTAATTAGTATTAAAAATTATACCATGCATTTCATAGCCCTTACACAGTGTGCCTTCACTTATAGTATTTTATTTGATTACCACCCAAAAAGTAGTCAGGAGTTCTTAGCATTGTTATATCAACAAAAAAATTGAGATTCCAAGAAGTAAAATGATTTGCTTAAGACCATATTTCTGACAAGGGAGGTAGAGTCTTTCTGAAGGTTCTGGGTTCTAGTTTTTTTTTTTAATCTCTTCCCATTTTCTTTATCACCAGACCATCTGGGTGGCATGGAGCACTATTCTTCCTGGGTTTGTTGTCTGCACGCGTGATAATACAAATGCCAGTGTAACTCTAGAATTAAGGCTGGCTAGGGTCTCAGTGGAAACCCTGGTGGCGTAGTGGTTACATGCTACGGCTGTTAACCAAGAGGTTGGCAGTTCGAATCTGCCAGGCACTCCTTGGAAACTCTTTGGGGCAGTTCTGCTCTGTCCTATAGGGTCGCTGTGAGTTGGAATCGACTCGACGGCAGTGGGTTTGGTTTTTTGGTAGGGTCTCAGCAGTCATTTTGTTCAACTTCTCTACGTTACTGATACTGTGACTTCCCTAAGGGCACCCAGCTGTTTTCTAGGAAATTCTGAGTGTGCCTGGCACCTTCTTCCCTCTGTGTGTTTGCACACAGCATCCAGCTCTTCTCCTTTCACTTGGGACCCAGCCATTTAGAGGAAGTTTATTTCTCTTCTGTTTTTTCTGGAGTTCTGGTTTTATTGGATTAATCCAGTATTTTTTTAAGTTACTACTCTGTGTCCTAGTTGCTGGTGACATGGTGGTAAGTAAGACAGTCGTGGCCCCTGCTGTCGTGGAACTTATTCCAAGGTGGGGGCAGCAAGCAAATGAAGAAGTAATTTCAGTTAGGGATAAGTGCAATCAATTGAGCGAAACAGATTAATAAACAGAGACTGGGACAGAGTGGTCAGAGAAGACTTCTCTGAGGAGATGACTTTTTTTTAGTGTTGTTGAAAATATACACAGCAAAATATATACCAGTTTAACAATTCTTACATGTACAGCACAGTGAGATTGACTACCCTCTACACATTGTACAGCCATTCTCACCTTCCATTTCCTCTTGTTCCTCCCCTATTCGGATACAAACACTTTCCCCTATGCTTCCTAACTAAGCTTTTGAGTTGCTGTTATCATTTTGACCCCACATAGATAGTTCTTTAAAAGAGCACAATGCTCACAGCAGACATTTTTTACTAGTTAAGTTACCAAAGAGATGACTTTTGAGCTGAGGCCTAGCTCATGAGAAAAACCGAGCCATGTGAAGACCTAGGGGAGAAGCCTTCCAGGCAAAAAGAACAGTACTTGCAAAGATCCTAAGGTGAAAACCAACTTGGCGTGTTTGAAGAACAAAAATCAGAACATTGCAGCTGAAGCATTGGTAGGTCCTAAGGTCATGGAGCTAAGGAGGAACCAGATAAAGCAAACTGAGGAGTTGTGTTGCTGTTGTTGTTAGGTGCTGTCAGGTCAGTTCCGACTCATAGTGACTCTATGTACAACAGAATAAAATGCTGCCTGGTCCCGTGCCTTACAATTGTTGCTGAGCCTTGAGCCCATTGTTGTAGCCACTATGTCAATCTGTATCCTAAGGAGTTTGGATTTCTTTTTCTAAGTGCAATGAAAGCCACAGAAAGCTTTTTAAGTACAGTTGATAGATTCTTAAAAAGTAAATCTGTGTTGTCTGAAGACTGGATTACAGGGGACAAGAGCAGAATCGGGAGATGAGTTAGCAGGGTCTAGTCATGGGCAGGAGGTAATGGTAGGTAAGATCTGCTTGGTGTTAATCAGACAGGGTTAGATTCATTATATTCTGAGTTGAAAAGTAGAATAGCTGAAATGGAAAATTCACTGTGGGATATCAACAGCAGATTCAAGATGGCTGAAGGAAAAAAAAACACCAGTGAATTTGATTAGAAATGATCCAATCCAAAGAACACAGAGCAAAAAATGGAAAAATAATTATCAAAGCCTCAGAGACCTGTGGGACAAGATCAGATACACCAATATGTATCTAATATGAGCCTCAAAAGGAGGAGAGAAGGGGGCAGAAAAAATATTTGAAGAAATAAAGGTAGAACACTACCCAAATTTAATGAAAAACCTTACCTTATTTTTACGCAAATAACGCACGTGTTATTCATTTTTTTGCTACCCTCACCCTCTGCCTGTGAAGTATTGCACAGTTGGCAAAAACAGTATAACATGAATGTTATTTGTGTAAAAATACGGTAATCTACAATCTGAGGACCTCAACAAACCTTAAGTACGGTAAAGAACTAAGAGATCCACAACTAGACCATAGTTAACTATGAGAGCCAAACACAAACATAAAATCTTGAAAACAGCAAAAGAAAAACAACCCATCACATACAGGGGAATGCCAATAAGAATAACAGCTGATATATAATCTGAAACAGTGGAGACCAGAAGGCAGTGGAGTACTCAACGTGCTGAAAGAAAAAAACAATCTTAGTCAACCAAGAATTCTATATTCAGCAACCCTGTATTTTAAAAACGAAGGTGAAATAATGACATCCCAAAGTAAACAAAAGACTGAGAGAATGTGTTGCTAGCTGACCACCTTAAAAGAAATACTAAAAGAAGCTTTTCAGGGTGAAAGGAATTGAGACCAGATAGTAACTTGACTATATTGAAAGAAATGACAAACATCAAAACTGGCAAATATGTGGGTTAATATAAAAGATCCTGTAAATATTTTTTTTTCTTATTTCCTCTCTTAGTGTCTTTTAAAGACATAAGACTGTATAAAGCAATAATTCTAAAACTGCATTGCCCGTGTAGATGTGACGTGTGTGACAGTAATAGAACAGGAAGGAAAGGGAATGGAGACACACTGGTGTAAAATTTCTGTATTTCACCAAAATTAAGTTAGTATTAAGCTCAAGTAGATTATGATAAATTAGCATGTATATTTCCCTAGAGCAATTTCTTCAGAAAATGAAGGAAAAAAAAAGGGATTGGCAACCAATGCCACAAAACAATTTGCATATTAACAGTTTAACGAGAAAGTAATTTGTTCTGTAAACTTTCATCTAAATCACACACACAAAAAAGGAAAGAATATTTACAGAGGCATTTAAATGGTACATGAAAACACATTTACTTAATATAAAAGAAGACAGTGAAGCTGGAATAGAGAAACAAAAATGACAGGAAAGAGGAGAGAGAGAAATGTAGCACAAAACTCAGATGCCTAAAAAAGACCAGATTTGCTAGACTGATAGAGACTAGAGGAACCCCTGAGACTATCACCCTAAGATACCCTTTGAGCTTGGCACTGAAGCTACTCCTGGAGGTCACCTTTAAGCCAAATAATAAATTGGCTTGTAAAACAAACAATATCACCTATGAGTAGTGTGCTCCCTCAGACAATCAACTGTATGAGACCAAATGGTCAATATTTACCCAAAAGCAAAGATGAGAACGCTAGGAGGGGAAGGGAAGCTAGATCAATGGAAAAAGAACAAATAGAATGGAAATAATGAGAATGCTGACACATTGTGAAAATTGTAACCAATGTCACAGAACAATTTGTATAAAAATTGTTAAATGGGAACCTAATTTGCTGTGTAAGCTTTCACCTAAAACATAATTATATTTTGGTGTGTGTGTGTTTTAGGTAAAAGTTTACAGCCAAGCTAATTTCTCATAGAAAAATTTATACACATATTAGGTGACCCTAGTTTCAATTCTTATTATATGACAGCACACTCCCCCTTTCCACCCTGCGTTTCCCATGTCCTTTCAGCCAGCTCTCTTTCTGCCTTCTCATCTCATCTTCTCTGGACAGAAGCTGCCCAGTTAGTCACGTGTATCTACTTGAACTAAGAAGCACACTCTTCACAAATATTATTTTGTTTTATAGTCCAGCCTAATCTTTGTCTGAAGAGTTGGCTTCGAGAATGGTTTTAGTTCTGGATTAACAGAGAGTCCAGGGGCTGTGTCTTCTGGGGTTCCTCTAGTGTCAGTCAGACCATTAAGTCTCGTCTTTTTACATGAATTCAAGTTGTGCACCACACCTTTCTCCTGCTTCGTCAGGGACCCTCTGTTGTGTTCCCTGTCAGAACAGTCACTGGTGATAGCCAGGCACCATCTAGTTCTCCTGGTCTCAGGCTGACGGAGCCTCTGGTTTATGGGGCCCTTTTGTCTCTTGGGCTAGTATTTTGCTTGTGTCTTTGGTGTCCTTCATTCTACTTTGCTCCAGGTTAGTTGGAGCCAATTCATGCATCGTGGATGGCCGCTCGCAAGCTTTTAAGACCCCAGACACCACTCAGCAAAGTGGGATGCAGAACATTTTCTTAATAAACTTTGTTATGCCAGTTGACCTAGATGTCTCCCCAAACCATGGTTTCCAGACCCCTACCCCTGCTACTCTGTCTCTCGAAGAAAACACAATAAAATAATTTTTAAAAAAATGATAAGATACTTATTTTGGTTTTGTCATTTCTTCTATAGAGAGAAGTTCCTCCTCATCAAATATTTGGTTACCCTGAGTTACAGTTTGTATAGTAAAGGCAAGATAAATACTTAATTTTTTCCCCTTTGTTTAGTGTTTTCAAAATAAATAATTGATCACCTAATATTCTCCTTGGTGACCAATTAGGATTTATTTATATTTATTTTTAAATAGCATTATGAACTCCTGGATTTATTTATATTTGATGGCTTTCAGTCCTTTGCAGTTATTATTCCTATTGATATTGATCTTTGGCCAGCAAACCTCTCTTCAAGGTAGATTTTAAGTCATTTTGATGTGATCAAGGAGCTCTGGTGGCGCGGTGGTTAAAGCGATCGACTGCTAACCAAAAGGTCAGCAGTTTGAAACCACCCACAGCCCCTCGGGGGAACGATGTGGCAGTCTGCTTCCATAGAGATTTACGGTCTCAGAAACTCTACAGGGTCACTATGAGTCAGAATCGACTCGACGGCAGTAGGTTTTTTTTGGGTTGATGTGGTCATTGGCATAATTTTTGATAATCTTAAAACTATTCATTGGAAACCATATCTTAAATGAGAATATGTTACAATCAGAAAATGATTTTCTTCTTCTAGCAATCCTAGGTGAGTTATCACTGGAGGTTGAAATGTGGCTTGAATGCAAATTATATTGGTATTTTTCCCTTCTAGGATTCGGAGGTATCGCCAGCACGCCACCCCTTACGGCTGTTGCTCCAGTGCCAATGGGATCCATTCCAGTTGTGGGAATGTCTCCACCCCTAGTATCTTCTGTCCCTCCAGCAGCAGTGCCTCCCCTGGCTAACGGGGCCCCGCCTGTTGTACAGCCTCTGCCTGCATTTGCTCATGCTGGTAGGTGACCTGCCCAGACCCTCGGCTGGTCTTTATACTTCGTGTTCCACCGCTCACTCTTTCTGATTAAATGCTATTTTATTTCAGAGGGAAATGTCCATGTATTAAAAAAATTTTATTTCCCACTTATTTCAGCAGATTAGATGTGATGTGGTAGTAGGTAGTAGGATGGAGCAGTACAGGTGAATAGAATTCTGTACCTCTGGGTCCTATTGTGGAACCCTGGTGGCACAATGGTTAAGAGCTCAGCTGCTAACCAAAAGGTCAGCAGTTCGAATCCACCAGCCACTCTTGGAAACCCTATGGAACAGCTCTTTGTCCTATAGGGTTCCCATGAGTTGGGATTGACTTGATTTCGGTTGGGTACTGTTGTAAAGGTGAACTCAACAGCTAAAGCCAAGAACGTAATTTCCTCTCCAACAAAAGTTTGAACAGTATTTGAACATTTTTTATTTTAATGTTATCAGTTACCACTTTCCTCCAGCTGCTAAGAATTGCTGGTAAGCAAGCCAGTCCTTTAGGAGTAGAATTATGCGAGGAGAAAAAAAGGAAAAACCAGTGCACGTTTTCTTTGAGGAGGTGGATGGGAGCCTGGTAAATAACTGAATATTTAAGTTAGGGTCGTTACGTGCTGAATCGAAGGAAAGGACTCAGAAGTTCCTGGTTTAGTTCATTTCATTTTGAGGCTTTATTCAGAGTCTTTTTCCCTTTAGTGAGAAGAAAGCATAAACTGTAGATGTAGATAACATAGTATAACAAATCTTGAATGAATTTGTATAAATGTGGAAATTATAACAAAAAAACACTTTGGATATGTCTGAGCAAATCCTGTAGTGTTGACAATATGAGTTTCAGTGTTATGTTTGTGTCATTATTTTTGTGATTGTAGCCCCCTAGATTTATTACGTATGTGCACATATGTCTCTAAGTTGTGGCCAAAGAATCTAAATGTACTCCTGGAAAAAAAAAAATTTTCTTGTCACGTGTAGTCCATCTTTCACACGTGACAGTGACTGCAGATCTGATGGCTGCTGAGAAGGCGCATACGTGTTGTTTTTCTAGTAGTATTGGTGAATGCATACACGCTGATGCTTGTTTTCTTTTGTAAGGATGAGGGGAATGTGGCTGAGGCTCAGAGTTTTTTGTTTTGTTTTTTCCGGACACAAAGCCAGCCAGCCTCAGTGAGAATCAGACCCAAAAGCTGACCCTCCCTAACCTCACATGTTATTGGCCAAGACTACGGTTTGTGACTTCTTGGCACTCACACCTGGAACTAATTCTTCAGCTCTTCCAGTGGTGTTAAAAAGAACACCAGCTTACGGTGTAAGCCATTTCCCCTTTAACTATTAGAAGAGCTCCTATAAAACCTGATAGTAAAAGGTTAATGAAGAATAAAATTTTGTGGAAGCACGCATTACAACTTAAAATAGTAAGGTGTTTTTCAGTAGAATGAGCAAATCTGGAAACGTTTCTTGGCAAGAGGGCGGAGAGCAAGGAGGGGTCAGGGAGTAAACTTTTTGAGTCCAGGGTGGTGAGAAGGGAGGGATTATTTCCGCCTCAGATTTGATGACCATGCATTATAATTTCCATAAATGGGGAAAAGTTTCTTATCTTTGTAGGATTAAAATTATTCAACATTTTTTTACAGCAGCCACATTGCCAAAGAGTTCTTCCTTTAGTAGATCTGGTCCAGGGACACAGTTAAACACTAAATTACAGAAGGCGCAGTCATTTGACGTGGCTAGGTAAGTTGGCTTGTTTAACCAAGGAGGCTTGGTTAAAGCCATTATCTGATTAACTCAGACATTTGAAAATGAATTAGCTGTGTTCTTTATTTGTCTTCATGAATTTTATAGAATGCTGTTAATAATTTTCTTAATTTGGATGTTACGAGGTCTTAACATTTATTTGTTACAGAGATGACAGTAATCAAGGATGTGATACTTCCTTTAAAGGCTTTGCATTTTTGTTTTTAAAGAGGACAACAAATAGGTAATAGTAAAAAATAGTAAAGATGTTTAAAAATAGTAAAATAGTACTCCAGGGCAGGAGAAAAAATAGTGAATTAACTGTTTTGTGTAACCATTTAGAAGTTTGTTTGTAAATAATTTTGTATGAAGACTGAAGCCACAATCGTCCTTGTTTTTAATTCTATCTCAGATCATCTCATGAATTCTCAGTAAAACCATAGATATAAGACCAGTTTTTATGAACTGAATTATCTGGATTAGTAAACAGTTCAAGTTAATCAAGTATGTGGCCCACCTTCTGTGACCTTATTGCTTCTGTTTCAGCCAATCTTGGTTTCCCTTTCTTTCATATTTTTATTTTCTTTCTCCCTGGTTTTTTCCCTTACATGCTGCTACAAAGATGAAAAATTAAGCCACTTTTTTAGGGGGAGGGGGTATGATGGGGGATGTCAATGAAGACGATCCATCTTTTCTTGTTTCAGCCCTCCCTAGAGATCTGTCTTAAATGAATCAAGCCATTTTAAAGAGAAGCACCATTGAATATGATTCAGCCTCTCTTGGATGGTTGAGAACCCTGGAGTGCTTGAATGAGACTGCTTTTTTAATGTAGATTTCTTATATAATGTCATAGCTCTGTGTTTTCATCTCTTTATAATTACCTTTAAAAAATGATTTAAAGAAAATCCATAAACTGAAAAGCACCGTGCCAGATGCTTTATGTGCATTATCTCATTTAACGGCCTCCTTCTCCGCCAGAAGGTAGCCCCATTATTTTCTCTGTGTTGTGGATGAGAAGAAGCTCAGGGACGTTAAGTAACTTGCCTGTGATAATGTGACTCACGAGGGGCAGAGCAAAGATTTGAGCTGAGTTCTTTCTGATTTTAAAGCTTGTGTTCTTAACCATGAATCACAAATCATTTTAGCAAGTTTCAGCTGACTGGAATACAGGTGTCTGTGTTTCACTTAGCTAAGGTTTTGCTCTTAAGGTGCAAGGACTTTTGTTGAGCATCTGCTTTGTCAGGTACCTCATTGGTCCCATTTAACCCCCACACAACCACATGTGATGTAGAACTTGTCTCAGGGTTGTGAATGGGGAAACGAGACCAGGATGGTCATTCCTCCCCACAGCTAGTTGACAACAGAGCAGAGGTTAAAAAACTCACTAAATACCGTATTTTTTGTCCTTTTCACTATACCCTGCTGAAGTTTTGCGTTTTTGCTGACCCATCCACAAGGGATTTTGACATCTGTCTTAATTTATGACATTAGAATGAGTTAACAGTCAGTATTTAAAAAAAAATTAGTGAACATTAATGTCATTAGGGCAGTTTTTTTTCTAATGTAGCCAGTCAGCTTTTCAATACCAGTAATTTAAATCCCTAGCAAGTTGTTGTGACCAGGCATGTAAACTTTTGTTTACATATTATCAATGAGTTTTTAGTCTATTTAGATTCCCAGGACTTTGCAGAAAGCTATGACTTGATAAGTGTAATCTGGGACAGTTTCTGTATGTCACACCCTGCATTCCTGGAGTGCACTGGAAAGATAGCTTCTTGACAGATAGGCAGGAATTGGAATTAGCAGATAACTAGTTTAAAATGAGAGGGTAGGCAGGAGTTGGAATTAGCAGATAACTAGTTAAAAATGATAGAGTACTCACAGAGGTGCTCGCAGCAGACTACATCTTGGTGAGTGGTTTCTATTAAGAAAACTTCAGACATTATTTTCAAAATAATTGTTTTAAAAAGAGAGATGCATAAAAATGTGTGGCCATATGAAAAAAGTTTGCATGTAATAAAATAGGAAACTTTACAAAAACTGAAAAGGGTGAATTTATATAGGTACTTTTTAGGGATTTGTAAGCGATTTCCTATTTTTTATGAAGTGTGTGTGGTAACTATAAGTGCATAGATAACATCCATAAATTATGAGGGTATGTATAGATATATAAATTAAGACAGTCATCTTATGATTAAAATTTTGCTTTTACATGTGAGAAATAGAGATTTTTATTGAAATGAAAGAAAATTGCATTTGAGGCATTAGTTGTCCTGTGCCCTGGACGTGGAGTGCCGTTTTCACTGTCAGCTCAGCCATTATTTATAAATCACCCTATTTCACCATCAGGCTCTGCACATGCCCTTAGTACCATTGTGACACCTGTGGGCCTCAGAGGAGCTAACCACTAAGTAGGTCTCAACCCACCCTGACTGCCAGCAGGGGTTTCCACAGGTCAGGGCTGAGGCGCATTGGCAAGCAAAGGCCGGCCCTGGATGGCAGTCAATAAATGGAGCTCTCTCCATTCCCGCTCCACTGCTGTGCTGTGAGCCTTGAAATGTTCTGTTCGTGCTCTGGGAGACTCTCCATTGGACGGCAATTTAAACTTCCCAGAACGAGATAATTTCACTTCATTAAGAAACACATCCTGTTTTTTGGTGTATAGAAAGTTAAAACATTTTAGGCAATTAGTAACTTTAAAGGCGCTTGTATGTTTATGTCAGCACTTCTTTTTAAATTGAAACAGAAATGTTCTAGAATTCTAGAAAACCCCGGCCATTATGGCACCACCTCAGTTCTGAGGAGATTTCCATCGTTTTGGAGAGCCTTCAGATTATTAAATTATCTGTATAACTTGCAACAGCCACTTGGTCTGTTGCATTTACCCTAGAGATTCAGGAAAAATAATGAGCTTATCAAGTTTGGGAGAAATGTTTATAAACTTAAAAATGGAAAATACTCGTTACAGAAAACCGAGAAACGGTCATTAGAAAGTGAATAAAAAGTTAAACTAGTCATTATTGTCTACAGCACGTCTTAGTTTATTGTTTTTAAAGAAGTAAAATAGGTTGTTCTCACAATGAATCCTCTTTGTCTGCCCCCCCCCCACAGTGCCCCTCCAGTGGCAGAATGGGCCGTCCCTCAGTCATCAAGACTGAAATACAGGCAGTTATTCAACAGTCACGACAAAACCATGAGTGGACACTTAACAGGTACTTTAAAGGAACAATTAATGAAATTGATCCTTGTGCTAAATGCAGATTGTTTCTAGATGTTTGGTCAGAGATGTTTTTCAAATGTCTTCCTCTCTTTGTTTATTTCTTGATAGAGTTTCATTGTTCCTTGGCCCTGGTGTTTTCCTCTACTGGTAACTCCATAGATAGCCACTGTATTCTCCAGTGCCTCAGGCCTTTGCTTTCTTGCCTGTTGGTGAAATGGAACATAGACCAGGGAAGCTCTATGAAAGCCACTTACATGCTAAGCAAATCCATAGCAAAGAGACACTGCCTTGTACAAAAACTGACTTCTTAAATCCAGCTTTATAGAGGAACTTAAAACTACCTACTCAACAGTTCAGAGTTTGAGGTAGCATGTAGGGTGAAAGGTGACTGGTTGGGGAGATTGGAACCTGGCTCTGCCACTAACTAGCACAGAGTCACTTTACCTCTTTGGATCTTAGTCCTTCATCTATATAAAAGACCAGAGTTAAGTTTTATGCCCTCAGTGGATTTTTACAAAACATGATGATTCTGTTATCTACATCAGAAGGGCAGAGAAGGATTTTTGGATACCATCCAGAAGCCTTTCTCAAGAAGGGTTAAACACTTAAAATTGATGAGAGCGTTAGAAAGAAACACATAATTACAGTATCGGAAAATCAAGATCTCTGATGTAAGCATTAAGTATAAAAGAAAAAAAAACACATAACTGCCCTTTAACAAACATGGAAGAAAGGAAGGGAAGAGGAAAGGTTCCTTTTCCTGAGGTGAGGGGTGCTTGGTTTTCCTGAGGTGAAGCGGTGCTTGGTTTTCCTGAGGTGAAGGGATGCTTGGTTTTCCTGAGGTGAGGGTACTTGGTTTTCCTGAGGCAAGAGGGTGCTTGGTTTTCCTGCGGTGAGGGGGTAAGAAGCCCCAGGATACAATGCAGGACGCTTTTAAGTGCTGATTCTTACTATTTTCTTTTTTTCATATTAGTCACAATTGGAATTTTTATTTTCAAAAGAAAAATGGCATTATGTTTCAAGATTTTCAGGGTAGAACCCCCCAAAACAGTTACTCATTCAGCTGAAGAATATCAAGAAAGTTGAGAAAAGGTCTCATTTATGTAAAGAAACTCTAGTGAAATATATAATTAATATTCCTCATCTCTTTTGTGTTTTTTTCCCCACCTTCTTGGTTTTTCGTAGGTTCTCATATTAAAGGGACTAAAAGATATTTTTACAATAGCAAATAATTATAATTCTTACCTAGCCATTAGTTCTCCACCTTGGAATTGTGACCTCCTAGTGTTGTCCCGCGTACTTCGGACATGTCGTCAGGAGGGACCAGTCCCTGGAGAAGGGCATCATGCTTGGTAAAGTAGAGAGTCAGGGAAAAAGAGGAAGACCGTCAGGGAGATGGATTGATACAGTGGCTGCAACAATGGACTCAACCATAACAATGATTGTGAGCGTGGTACAGGACCGGGCAGTGTTTCGTTCTGTTGTACATAAAGTCACTGTGAGTCAGAACTGACTTGATGGCACCTAACAACAGTGTTGTGAATACCAGTTAAAGTGTAGAAGTTATAGATAATTTATGTTTTAAAATAAATTAGAGGAGAACCGAGGTTATCCTCATACTGTCGCTTTCGCTCTTGCATTCCATATGTGTTTTTGGAGTGGGGTATCATTGAGCTTCACTGTCACATACTTCCTTTCATTGTCATCAAATACTGGCTGCACCTGTAAGAGTAGGTTATGGGCATAGAATGCCATCAATTTATTGGTTCCAGCAGAAGAAAGGATAAGAACTTCTGATCTTGTGATATGAGTCATCCAGCGTGGAACGTGAAGATAATCTAGCGGTGACATCATTTACCCACATCGATTACAGGGGTTTACTTAGCTGGTACACCTGGTTAGGTGGGTACCACATCTCCTTCACAGCTTGACGTGTATGCTGTTGCATGCTCTTGAAAGACACAATTTTATAAAATGGAGAGAGACTGTTCTTTGGTTAAGGTTACATAAGTAGTTTTAGAATTCTGGTAATCTTATTAATGCTGGCCCCTCTCCTCAGAGAGCCATTGTACTATATTGTTTAATTCTGAAACAATGAATATGCTAATTGGTTATTATATATTAATCAGGAAAACTAAGGTCTTACTAATTGTTTGAAGTAAAACATTAAACCCTTGAGTTGATTTTGACTCATAGCGACCCTACAGGACAGAGTAGGACTGCCCCATAGGGTTCCAAGGCTGTAATCTTTATGGAAGCAGACTACCACATTTTTCTATCACAGGGCAGCTGCAGGGTTCAAACCGCTGATCTTTTGGTTAGCAACCAACCACTTAACCACTGGGGTACCAGGGCTTCTTAAAACATTAACTCCATGTAATTATCTCTCTCCTTCATATTCATGCTACGCCACTCAAACACAGATGTCTGTAGTGGGGTTTGAACTTGAGCTTTCTGTTTATCCTCGCAGTGTTGCTTTTCCAGCCATGTAGTCCAAAACCAGTATTCCTTTATGTATGTAGGCTTCCACAGTATAGTTTTGTGCACTCAAAGCTCTTCTTTTCGCTGTCCTGTTATGCTTAGAAAGGAGCCCTGCTGGGGCAGTGGCTAACTTGTTCAGCTGCTAACTGAAAGGTCGGCATTTCGAATCTACCAGTCGTTCTGAGGGAGAAGGATGTGGCAGTCTGCTTCCGTAATGATTACAGCCTTGGAAACCCTATGGGGCACTTCGATTCTGTCCTACAGTGTTGCTATGAGTTGGAATCGAGTTGAAGACAGTGGGTTTGGTTTTGATTGTTATGCTGAGATGCTATGTTAGGAGTTGTGGATCTATTTGAATGTTCACAACATTGTCTTAGGACTTACAGAGTCAATGAGAATTAGAATTCAAAGAAACTATTGTGATCTTCTGGTGTAAGGTCAGCAAACATTTTCTGTAGAGCTCTCGTGGCTGTATGCTCTCCATCGCAGCCACTCAAGTCTGCCATTGCAACGTGAGAGCAGTCATGTGTCATACTTAAGTGAATACGTATGGCTGTGTACCAATACAACTTTATTTATAAAAACAGGCAGCCAGCTGTAGTTTGCCACCTGTGTTCTAGATCATTTATTTCCCTCATTTCAGAGATGAAGGAACTGATGCTTAGAGAGGGAAAGTGGTTTTGTTAATGCCACATGTCATTCGGGAGTGGTAGGAATCAGGACCTGAACCCAAGTCTCCTGATGTTCCGTTCCAGGGCTAGTTCTTTTCACTTGTTGTTACATTCTTTATTTGTAGTAGGTGAACTGTTAACTTTTTTTAATATAGTTCAGGAGTGGAGAGAATTGTTAAAAGTGTAAATTAAAGAAAATCAAGGCTGTGGCCATTCAACTTTCATATTGCCAACCTTCATAAATCATGTTGCAGTTTCTAAAGAAAATGCTTAGTGGGATTTCCTCACTGTAGATGGTACAGAGCCTTTAGAACCTTCCCATTAATTCAGTAAAGAGTGTTGTTAGAACCTTCTCTGGATGCGTTCATATTGGATATACACATATATAGACAGTGCTGTGGGATTTCCTCGCTTCAGACAGCACGGAGCCTTTAGAACCTTCCCGTTAATTCAGTAGAATGTTGTTAGAACCTTCTCTGGATTTGTTCATATTCGAGATACACATGTATAGACAAACGTGTGTACATACACACACAGATCCAGCAGGACCATGTAGATGTTCCCCAAACGGGAAACTTTCTGAAAGTGTATCAGCAGTAGACTGGGTGTAATGAGCTGAGATGTACTTACACGGTGGTAGAGTGGAGAGCAGGTAGCATTAGTGTTCTACAATTACACCCAATAGTGTGTTGAGCAAATAAGCCAGACCTAGCAGAGGGCATGCCATGCTGTTAGAAGTTAGGCTGCCCTTGGTGGGAAGTGATGATTAGAAGGGAGTCCAGGAGGAGCTTCTGTTTCATGATCTGGGTGCTGTTCACTTGAGCATTTTCAGTTTGGAAAATTTAGCTGTGTTATATGTGCACACGTGTACGTACACACGAGCATGTGTGTATGTACACATGTGTACGCATACGTGCACATGTATATATACACACGTGTGTACTTATGTGCTTTTCTGCCAGTATTTTACACGTAAATAAAAGTCAAAACGCTATCAGTAACAACTACTTATCATTGAATACTTTGTGTGCTAGCACTCTGATGAGTTCAGTGTTATGTACCCTTATACAGTAGATCATAGACTTTTTAATCTAGAAAACCATAACCATTGCTGTTGAGTCAATTCCAACTCATAGCGACCCTATAGGACAGAGTAGAACTGCCCATAGGGTTTCCAAGAAGCAGCTGGTGGATTTGAACTGCTGACCTTTTGGTTAGCACCCGAGCTCCTAACCACTGCGCACGCCACCAGGGCTCTTTAATCTGGAAAGGGCTTCTGAAATGAGAAAATGAGAGTCCATCCGGTCAGGAAAACCCTGCCCCAGGTCACTCAGCAAGTTCTTGACTGCACCAGGATCAGAGCCCTCAGCGTCGAGTTCACGGGTGTATTTTCTGCAGTTCTCCAGGGACTCACATGCTGGACCCCTGCAATGATTCTCAGAGATGCCTAACCTCTGTTGCTTGCCTGCAAGACCACAGTCACATTTGAAAAACGAAATGGCCAGAGGCAGAAGTTTATACACTGGAATCTCCCAAACATAATTTCGGCAGCTTTCCATTCTTGGTCTCAGGACCGTACCCTGAGAAGCAGGGCTGGAAATAAGACATACTGTCTCTCTCCCTGCCTCTGGTTAAAATCGCCTGTTATAACTTCTGTCTTGTACCTAAGACTAGTTTCATGCCAGAGCAGAAGTTACAACTATCTTGAAGAAACGAAAGCTAATTTTGTGAGGAAGAGTGTTGAAATTTCAGACATTCTTTTTAATTGCTGTCATAGAAAAAGTGTTCTAATCCTGGCTCTGGTATTAGCCATTTGCACAACCATGAGCAAGTTACTCTTTTTAAAACCGTGCAATCAGATGGTTAGAAGAGATGCTCTAAGATTCTCTGACTCTTCCCTGAGTTTGTTTGATGGTTTTTGGAGGGCAGTGGCAGTGGCAGTGGCAGAAGATGGTGAATTTAGAGAGTAAATTTCAGCTTTTTGAGTAAAAGCCAGATCAAATAGAGATGATGATCTGGATGAAAGGCTCTATTTTGGGCAGATTGTATCTTGAAACCCTGATCTTTACATACTAATTCTTTGTTACTCATAAGCACTCATTTAATAAGTATTTATCGAGGGCATGTTACGTGCCAGACACTGTGCCTGTGTTTTGTTTCTTCCCCTTTTCCCTGGGGCTTGATATCCTATGTAAGAAGCCCCTAGGGTAATAGCAGGTGCTATTTAAATCACCATGAGTGCAGGAAAGGGCACAGAACAAGTGCCCCCAGCACTGGTCTTCCTGACAGTGACAGTTGTGCTGACTCATGTCTTTATCTTCCTGGTTTCCCTGTAGGTCCCCAAGCAAGAACTATTCTTATGCAATCAAGTTTACCACAGACTCAGCTGGCTTCCATATGGTAAGGAGTGAAAAGTGCCTAGGTTTGTCTATAGTGGACACTGTATTTCTTAGGCCGTACAGTATGGCCTCAGATTCCTCCCGTTGTTTACGTGAGGAATGTATACAGTATGTGGGATTTTCAGTGGGTTGTGATTTCGCCTCCCCAATCTTTTCCCCTGTTTTTACTTTGACAACTCCCAAAACAGGGAGGTTAATACAATGAACCCTTAAGAACTCACAACATAGTTTAAATAATTCTCAGCTTGTGGCCAATTCTGTTTCTTCTCCCTCCTCCTGATGATGATTCTAAGCCGAATCTCAGTCATCACATCATTTCAACTGCAACTATTTTAGCATGTATCTCTGAAAGAGATAGGTTTGTTTTTTTTTTAAAGCATAACCGCAACACTAATACCCCACCTAAAAATTTTAACAGTAACCCTTGTGATTAAATCACCTCATAATTTTTTTGTTTAAATCAGGACTAAAATACATCCTTACTCTACAGTGATTGACTGACACGTGTGTTGTTGGTTGCCGTGGAGTTGATCTGACTCATGGTGACCTTTAATTTGTAAGTTCCCCTTCTCTTGTTCTCCATCCTTAGCCAAAAAAAGGTTTGTCCTATAGTTTCTTAGTTTCTTAGGGTCTAAATTTTGATGATCGCATCCCTGTGGTATAGGTGTTGGTTAATTTGTTCCCGTTTCCTCTATTTCCTGTAAATTTGTAGTTGGATCTAGAGCAAGTGTCTCAACCTCAGCACTGTTGACATTTTGGGCTGCATCATTCTTTGTCATGGGGACTGTCTGGCACATTGTAGGGCGTTTAGTAGCCTCCCTGGCCCCTACCCACTAAATGCCAGCAACATGTTCCCCACCCCTCAGTGTGACAGTCAAAAATGTTACCAGACTTTGCTAAATGTACCCTGGGGTGCAAAATTGTCCCCAGTTGAGAACCACTGATCTGGTAGCTTAATCAGATTCAAATTTAATTTTCTTTGGAGTGGAGGGGGCAGGAGTACATCAGTGGGGTGGTGTGTAATTTCATCAGGAGGCACATACTCTTTCTGTCTATCTCCTTAGGATTTTAATGGCCTGTGCTGAGCAATGCCTAGACCTTAAGAGTGTCCTTACATTTAAATGTTAACAGAACGGTCTTTATGAATGTGCATCTTTCCATCATGTGCGACCGTTGTTTCTCCTGGAAAATAAAGCCTGGCCTCCACTGCTCACACCACGGGTTCACGAGTTCCCTGCAGCACACGTGGACCTGGTTGCCTCAGAGGTGGCCAAACGCTGGTGCTGCTCCTTTCCTCCTCCATTCCTGCTGCGTTACATTAAAGGGTCTGCCTTTTGCAGTAGAATATTCCAGTTAATAACAGACCCTGCATCTGTGATACCCCACTAAACCCACTGCCATCAAGTTCATTCCAACTCATAGCGACCCTACAGGACGGAGTAGAGCTGCCGCATAGTATTTCTAAGGCTATAAATCTTTATGGAAGCAGACTGCCTCATCTTTCTCCTGAGGAGTGTCTGGTTGGTTCGAACTGCCAGCTTTTCGGTTAGCAGCCAAGCACTTTAACTACTGCTCCATCTATGATACCCCATGCCTCTGTAAGTCTGGACAGGTACCAGCATCCCAAACAAACAAACAAACCACACCCTCTACTGTTGAGTCAAGTCCGACTCATCGCAGCCGGCATCCTAGCACCCTCTGTAATATAAACTTAAGATCTGACATTAATAGATGTTGATGGATAATTTAGTAGGTGGTTCTAATGACACCAGAATATATTGAAATGAATATTTCATGTCTTGTTTATAGCCTGCCCTCTTTGAAAAAAATACCTGAGGCTTCTCCTGTTAGAAAGTTATTATGTTATCCTCTACATACTGAAAAGTTATTTTAATTAAATGCTCTTAGCCGTAATTTTGGCAAGTATGGAGAAAAAACCAAATAATTGCACCTGCTTTCTAATCTGATTCACCTAGGAGTGGCAAATGGTAGGGCATAAAAAGGAAACACAGACAAGGAAGACAGGTGAGATTTTCATTGATCCCTCTAATGTTTAAATACGAGGGTCAGGCGTCTACAAAAGGTAAAACTAGAGGGATAGAAAAGACATCACTGTTGCCAGGGACTAGGGGTAAGGGAAGAGGTTGGTCAAAAAGAGGCATGGAAGAATTTTTGGTGGTGATGAAATTATTCTACGTATTTTGGTGGTAGGTACATGACTGTATATGTTTGTCAAAACTTCCAGAACTGTCGTCTAAAAATGTACAGTTACTGCATGGAAATTATACCTTAAAAAAAGAAAAAATGATTTATGGCACCTGAAGGAATTCGAAAATTAAGAGGAAAGTTTCTGGAATTATGGCCTTGGGCAAAGGCAGTTTCCCAGTGTAGCATTTGTCCTGCTGACATTCTGGAATATAGATTTGTTGCCTCTCATTCTCTTTGGGAGCCCTGGTGGTTCAGTGGTTAAGTGCTACGGCAGCTAACCAAAAGGTTGGCAGTTCAAATCCACCAGCCACTTCTTGGAAACCCTATAGGGCAGTTCAGCTCTGTCTTACAGGGTTGCTGTGAGTTGGAATCGGCTCAACAGCAATGGGTTCATCCTCTTTTAATGTCGAGAAATTTTTAAGTAAAATCACATTCTTGAACTTGCTAGGGAAAACTGTTTATTGTCATCGGCTCCTTGGGCAAGTTCATGCTGTCCAATCCAAGAACAAGGAGGAGAAAACACTTTGCCTCTGTGGCTGGAGGCCATGAAGATTCGCCCTTGAAGGCCTGTCTTCACAATAGTCGTATGAAATAGATAATATTTCTACAAACTAAGGCGCAGAGAGGCTCAGTTAGCTCATAGTCAGAATAAGAAAACTTTTAAGGCCAATTGTGAGGAGTAAGAAACATGCATTTTTATGAAAAGAGATCATAATTAACTTTTTGTTGAATAGGAATCTTTCCGACATAGATCAAGATGGAAAACTCACAGCAGAAGAATTTATCCTGGCTATGCACCTCATTGACGTGGCTATGTCTGGCCAGCCGCTGCCACCCGTTTTGCCTCCAGAATATATCCCACCTTCCTTTAGGTAAGGAACATTTGGCTCTTATAAGAAATCGTGTGCTGAGTTTATGAAGTCTAGACTTACCCTCATTGAATATATATCTAATAGCGATTTTTATTCCTGGCAAGTAAATGAAATATACATGAATTCAAAAATTTCTTTTTGTTTAGGTTCTGCATTAGTCCTGGGCCTGTTCTTTTCTTCACAGTACTTCTAATACATTAGTAAAACAATGAAGTAAAACACCAAAAGATTGCCGATTTAGTAAAAACACATGTAAACTAAACTCACCAGATATTTTAGGAACAGATGCTAGCAATGAAAGAGAAACTGTATGAACCCGTACACAGAAAGTAAAACAAGGAGATTTGCCTGTGAATTGTACACATTCAAAAGGTAACAGAATGCCAGCGATGTAGAAATTATAATCAGGAAGATAATAACAGGTAGCTGTCCTCGTGTGAAGCACAGTCTCGTAGAGACATCCAGAGAGCACACGGAGGTCCAGCTGG
The DNA here is from genome assembly GCF_024166365.1 of Elephas maximus indicus. NCBI lineage: Eukaryota > Metazoa > Chordata > Mammalia > Proboscidea > Elephantidae > Elephas > Elephas maximus. Next base: position 27,874,726 of record NC_064836.1, on the reverse strand, counting down.
GTGAAATCTTCCGTGACTGAAGCCCTCACCATACACAGGCACGTTTACGCACACACCCGCCACACAGCTAGCTACCTACTAGAGCATTAACCTCAAAAGACAAATATGAGATCTTACAAGCCACGAAGAAGAATGAAAGATAAAAATAATTGTTTTACTAATTCTTCAAATTTTGGAGAAGGATGGCGGGGGGAATCTCCATAAAACTAAGAGAAATGTAGTTAGCGCCATCAGCGGATACACAGTTCTGGAGCAAGCCGAGAAAACCGTGATGTGTAACAACAAATGTCTAGCTTCAGGCAGTTTGTCTATAAAATCCCACAGCTGCCAGATTCACGACAGAAGACATTTTAACTCTAAAAGCTGATAAGAAAGCATCAAAAAAGTCTAGGTAGATTGGTTTTAAAGGGCAAAGTTAATGGTTTAAAATGAAACTTATCAGTAAATGAAGTGATTTGCTTGAAGAACTATGAAGTATGAACATTTCCTGTGTTTATGAAGGGATAAGATGGGAAGGTTTTGTAAAGGGGCAAGAGATGCTCCCAGTTGGTGAGCTGCTCGTCTTCCCATGGAGGAGCTTATGGTTACCTAGTGAACGTGAGAGGTGATGGTAACGTCAGCTGACAGAGAGTGTTTACTCTGTCCCAGGTCCTGTTTTAACCATTTCACAGTTACCTAGTGAACATCAGAGGTGATGGTAACGTCAGCTGACAGACAGTGTTTACCCTGTCCCAGGTCCTGTTCTGACCATTTTACAGTTACCTAGTGAACATCAGAGGTGATGGTAACGTCAGTTGACAGACAGTGTTTACTCTGCCCCAGGTCCTGTTCTAACCATTTTACAGTTATTAAGTAATTGCGAATCCTTTGAATTGTCCAAATTTTGGTGGTAGTTGTAAACATTTTGAGCCAGCTAGAACTCCAAGTCTGATGACATTTCTATGTTCGTTTCTTTAGGCTTCTTTTTATATAGGGAGGACCAAACCTTTAAATTTTCTGCATTGTAAATGACATTTGCTCTGTGATATGGTATTACCTTTTACAGTTCTCTTTCATAACTTGCTCAGTTCTACCTCAGCAGCTTTATAGGAATGACTCTCTCTTCTCTCTTTCTTGCGTGATTGCAGAAGAGCTCGATCTGGCAGTGGCATATCGGCCGTCAGCTCGTCCTCTGTAGACCAGCGGCTACTGGAGGAGCCAGTGTTAGAGGACGAACAGCAGCAACTAGAAAAGAAGTTACCTGGTAAGCTGGTCTTTAGGTTTCATTTATGTCGTGTTAGGGATTTTCTACCTCTAAGGCAAAGATGGAGATCAAAATATAGTTAGCTTTTGGCATTTTTGCTCTATCCTTTTAACTGAGGTTAGCTGGGAAGGAGACATTTTTAATGTCCTTTTAGAGATGGATAAGTATAGAGAAAAAAGGGCTCTGCTAATGCATCTCTGCTCTAATTTCTCACTTGAAACCCAATTATATGATGCTAAATAAGTATTTCATAAATGTTCTGTAAAGACACAAAAAATTGATAAGCGGTAAGGTGGTTGCTTAATACCACCAGTGCAGAACCACTTAACCACTGTTCCACCAGGGCTCCACTGAGACATCTAAGATGAACTATGAATGATGAGATGATCACTGATATTAAGAAGCAAGTGAGATTTATTTTGGGGTCTCTTTATGTTAAATACTCTGCCAGTGCCATGTTGGTGCATTTAAGGTGCCTCGTGGTTTACTGACCTGCTCAGGATGCTGGCTTTCCCAATTTACTCTTTACATTACTGTTTATTCACTGATGAAACGTTTATTGAGCATGATCTCTGTACAAGGCTCTGTGTCAAGTGCAGTGAAGGAGATAGAGGTTAATAGTAGGTGGTTTGTACCCCGTAGAAGCTTATAGCATAATAAAGGACTGAAGACATCCTCTGTGATACAATGATGTAAACGGTCATCAGAGCTGTGCAGCAGCGCCATGCGCTCAGGAAGACGGTGTTGGAGATGCATGCTGGAGATCACTCCCAGCTGGTGCAGACTGGGGACCGCACAAGGCATGCAATCTCTGTGGTAGAGCTCATACTTGACCTGAGACTCGAAGGATGAACAGTGGAATTGAGGGATGTTTCAGGGACTGGTAGCAATGAGAAGTCTCAAAGGTAAATAAGTACAGCAATCCTTGGAATTTGGAATTTTCTTTTTCTGTTGGTAGTAGATATTCACCTAAGGTTTTTGAAGAGGAAGTGACATTATCAGAGATGTTTGTTCATGCATTCATGAAGTGCCCCATGTACCAGAAATAGGAGTCTCTGGGTGGTACAAATGGTTGAGTGTTTGGCACTAACCAAAAAGTGGGTGGTTTGAACCCACCCAGAGGCACCTTGGAAGCAAGGCCAGGCAATTGGCTTTTGAAAAGATCACAGCCACAAAAAGCCTATGTAGTGCAGTTCTACTCTGAAACACAGGAGGTTGCCATGAGTCAAAATTGACTCACGAGCAGCTTTTTTTTTTTTTTCATGCAGTGTCAGATACTGGAATTAAAAGTTGGATAGGGACTTAAACGCACGTTTTAATCCCCGTATCTGACACTACATTAAAAAAAAAACAAATGAGGTGGCCAAGTAGAGAATGCTGCCTCCTGGAAACACCAAAGGTGCAAGAAGAGCAAGAAAATCAGAACATACTTGCCGTTCTGACCCTAACCCCTAACTGTAGTTATCTGAGATAGGGCTGTGTAAAGTAGTGGAGACCAAACCGGAATGTGGGAAGAAGCCAAGGATGTACACAGCCTCAGGTCTTGAGACAGAGTGTCAAGTGACAGCCCTTGGATGTGGAATGATGGGAACAGTGTGCACAGGTTGGCAGTGAGAGCTGCCCTTGTCTGCGGTTGGGACTAAGGACAGCCAGGAACAGACACTGCGTGAACATAGTGAGGCCCATAGAGGATGGAATTAAGAAAAATGAACACAACAATGTGGATGTAAACAAAAGGTTAATAAGGATTAGAAAGAAAAAGGATTGACCTGCAAGACAGGTCTAGAATTCATAACTGGCATCCTCAGAGAAGGAAACTGAATAATGGATTAGAAAATAAATCTCCTGACTGTGATCTACAGAATGATTAGGCCCAGCTTGTTCTTCAGGGTGAAACACAGACTGCTCTCGTTCCCACCTCTACTTCCAGAAATCATTTGATTTGTTAGAGATGAAGGCACGCCAGCTATTGGGTGGAGGGGGGTAAAGAGGGAGACATTCAAGATATAAAATAGACAGCAGGTCAATTGCTGAATCAAGGTCATGGGCAAGGATAGAGGTAACACGGAAGGAAGGGCGATTGGGTGATGATGCAGAACTGCTTTAGAAAAACTGTTCTAGATGAGTGCTTGGTGTGGAAGGGTGAGTGTGAGCAGGAGGTCAGGGGAAGGGGTTTATTCATAGTGCTGGTGAAAGGTAACAAGGACACAGCTGTGGAGGGGTGAGTGTGTGAGCAGGAGGTCAGGTGAAGGGTTTTATTCACAGTGCTGATGGAAGTTAACAAGGGCACAGGCTGTAGAAATGACACGGGACTTAGGAAGCTCCAGGGTCCAAGTACACCAGTGAGTTTTTCCTCTGAAAAGAGCATGTTGAAAGTCATGACTTTTAGTAACTGACCTGTTTCTTGTTTTAAAGTAACATTTGAAGATAAGAAGCGTGAGAATTTTGAACGTGGCAACCTGGAACTGGAGAAGCGCAGGCAAGCCCTCTTGGAACAGCAGCGCAAAGAGCAGGAGCGCTTGGCGCAGCTAGAGCGGGCAGAACAGGAAAGGAAGGAGCGGGAGCGCCAGGAGCAGGAGCGCAAAAGACAACTGGAGTTGGAGAAGCAACTGGAGAAGCAGCGGGAGCTGGAACGTCAGAGAGAGGAGGAGAGGAGGAAAGAAATCGAGAGACGGGAGGTAAGCAGCTGAGGTTAGACCCATACTTTGTGTGTGTGCTCTTGTGCACTCTCTCTCTCTAAAAATTACACAGATAGGATAAGAACAGAGACTTTCTTTTTCTTTTTCTCCTCCCTCCTTTCCTTCCTTTGCTTTCTTTCTTATTTTTATAATTGAGTTGTTGCATTGTAGTCATAAAGTTGTACAACCATCACCACTATCTAATTCCAGAACGTTTTCATCACCCCAAACAGAAACTCCTCAGTCCTTACCAGTCACTCCTCGGCCCCTCCCTCCGCCCCCCAGCTCTAGGCAACCACTAATCTCCTTTCTGTCTCCATGGCTTTGCCTCGTCTGGATATTTCATATAAATGGAATCATAAAATACATCACCTTTTATATGTGGCTTCTTTTACTTAGCATGCTTTCAGTATTCTGTGTTGTAACATGAGTCAATACTTTATTCCTTTTTATTGCTGAATAATACTCCATTTTATGGATATACCACATTTTGTTTATTCATTCATCAGTTGATGGACATTTGGTTGTTTTCACGTTTTGGCTGTTATGAGTATCCATGTACAAGCTTTTGATAATACAGTCTTATAAGACATTAAAAATAAAACTACTGATACTTTCTAAATCTTTTTCTTTCTGTTTATACACATATATAGAAATATAAAGGTTTATTTGGTGGAGAAGGGGGAGGATTTTTTTACATCTTAGATGGTATCATACCACGTGTCTTATTCTGCAACGTGTGTTTTTTTAACATTAAAAATATGTCTTGGAAATATTCGTTACATCCTGTGGGACACTTCGTCACTTTGGTGCCGCACCTGGGTAGGGGCTAGGGTGGTCTCGTCTGTCTTTCCAGTGTTAGTGTAGTACTTCCACAGAAGCAAATGCAGTGACTCTCTGTTGTGTGAATGAAACAGACTTTAAAGATGAGAAATTTTTCCGAATGGAAAAGTAATAATATGCTGGTTTCGTCTTCTAATAATTGCTTCAGAAAATTTTAAGCCAGAAACTGCTTTTTATTCAGACTGATGCACACTGACACTAACAGAATCTACATTTCCAGAACTTTGATGTGAAATAATGACATTTTAGAGTATTTGCTCAGAATTATCTGGTAGGCATTTGACAGGCATTATTAGTCTCTGGGGATATAGGTAGTGGTGAGTGAACACTCTAGCTGTCCTCCAGGGCTTTACAGTGTGGTTGGAAGACAAAGTGGTTGCAATAATGCGTTCCAAGTGCTCTGATCGTGGACTTTTCCTAGCAGTCATCAGAGGCAGTGTGGGAGAGAGCTGAGGTTTCCAGAGAAATCGTAGGACCTTTTGGGCTAAAAGGAAATGAATGATTAGGGAGCCTGGGTCACAGGCTTTTAAAACTTGGGATAAGTAGTTCTCTTTTGATGGGAGAAAGCAGTTATTTTGTTGTTTTTTGTTCTGGAAGTTTTGAGTTGTTTTTGCTAAAGACATTTTCCTTGTGAGTCAGTAAATAGGCGAGAGCAGCTTTATTTAGCACATCAAGTGTTCTTGAAGGCATAAAGAATTCCATTCCAATGGTGAAATGGTCCTGTGAGTTTTCGTCTTCTGTGAATATAATGGTGAATTCTACACAGGCCTTTTTCCTCTCTAGCTGTGAACATAATGGTCAGTTCTGTACAGTCCTTTTTCTGTCTAGAGGAAACACTGTATTCATAAAACTCTGTTTTTGCTGTGCTGTAGTGATTTCTTGTAATGTTTAACAGTGTTTCACCCCAGAAGGAAAGGACTTACTGGATGTTACTTTTATGAAGAGATGGTGTTTAGTTTGAGGACTTAGAAGATCAGTAACGCATCTGTTTTTATATGTCACAGGCTGCGAAACGCGAACTTGAAAGGCAGCGACAACTTGAGTGGGAGCGTAACCGACGGCAAGAACTACTGAATCAAAGAAACAGAGAGCAAGAGGACATAGTTGTCCTGAAAGCAAAGAAGAAGACTTTGGAATTTGAATTGGAAGCTCTAGTGAGTGAAATTGATTTTGCTTTGGAAATATATTAATCCCCATTAAAATCGGTAATAATTCTTATTTTTTATTTGTTAAAGAATGATAAAAAACATCAACTCGAAGGCAAACTTCAAGACATCAGATGTCGGTTGACCACCCAAAGGCAAGACATTGAGAGCACAAACAAATCCAGAGAGCTGAGGATTGCTGAAATTACGCACCTGCAGCAGCAGTTACAGGTGAGAAAACATGCTCCTAAAAGCTTCTGGGCTTACACGGTTTCCTCAGATTTCACCCATTCATTGACTCATTCAGCAGACATTGGGCATCTGACATGCACTTGGCACTAGAATGCAGAGATGAATTGCACAGGGGCCTCACCTGAAAAGTAGGATTTCAAGTAGCATTTCAGCAGATGATGATGCGCCCCAGATGCTTTTCTGGGCACTGAGGGTCCCCCAGTGAGCAACAGATGAGAGCACCTGCCTTCCCGAGTGCACACCCTGCCTGTGAGGGAGACAGACACCAAGGAAATAAGGAAAGCACCCACTCTGCTAGAGGGTGAGAAGTGCTGTGGAGCGTGAGCAGGGGAGGGCTTAGAGTGTGCTGAGGGCAGTCAGGACAGGCCTCTCTGTGAGGGTGGTGTTTGAGCACAAACTAGACAAGGACCCACCCTGTAGCTGTCCGGCTGAACCAGCTGCAGGCAGTGAAACAGCAGGACAGAGTCCCTGTGGCTACATCAAGGTGGCCAGCATGGTTAGAGCAGGAAGTGAGATGCGGGGCTGGATCGCCTGGGACCATGTAGTCCACCCACAGGACTTTGGCTTTTACTGTGATAACTAAAACAATTAAGTGCAATGAAGTATTTTAGTGGGTATGAGAGATAGATACACAGGCAATAGTTGGAGACATAGTGCAGTACTATAGACGAACCAAAAAACCCCTAACTCGTTGCCATCAAGTTGAATTGATTCCAACTTGTAACAACCTGTAGGACAGGGCAGAATTGCCCCATAGGGTTTCCAAGGCTATAATCTTTACTGGAGCAGACATCCACATCTTTCTCCCCCATAGTGGCTGGTATGTTCTAACCTCCAACCTTTCAGTTAGCAGTTGAGTGCTTAACCACTGTGCCACCAGGGCTTCCATACTATATCCGCTGCTATCAAATTGATGCCGACTCAGTGACCCTGTACTATAGGAAATTCTTTTTTTTTTTTTAATTTTTGTTGTTGTTTTTGAGAATATACACAGCAAAACATAAATCAATTTAACTGTTTCTGCACGTACACTTCAGCGATGTTGACTCCATTCTTCAAGTTGTGTGACCATTCTCACCCTCCTTTTCTCAGTTGTTCCTTCCTGTTAACATAATCTCACTCCCCCATAAAGTTCTGAGTTGCTGTTGTCACTCTGATGCCGTATAGATAGTTCTTCAAAGAGCATAATGCTCAAGGCAGACATTTTTTACTAATTAAGCTAAACTATCATTTGGTTTTAAGAAGACTTCAAGGGATATTTATGGTTCACATTTTAAAGATCATCTCAGGGAAATAGTTTCAGGGGTTTATCTAGTCTTGGCTCCAGAAAATGTGGAGTCCATAAGAACCTGAAATTCTATTCTAGGCACTTCTATCTGAATTTCATTAGCTACCCGAAGGTGACTACCAAGTTGTTACCTTATCAGCTGGTTTGGTATCAAGTGTTGAGCTACCAAACCCAAAAAAAAAAAAAGGGTTGTTACCTTATCAGGTGGTTTGGTATCAAATGTTGAGCTAAGAGTCATCAAATTCATGTAGATACTGCTCTGCATTTCGTGTTACCAAACCCATTGCTGTTGAGTTGATTCCTGTAGGACAGGGTAGACCTGCCCCATAGGGTTTCCGAGGAGTGGCTGGTGGATTCAAACTGCCGACCTTTGGTTAGCAGCCAAACGCTTAACCACTGCGCCACCGGAACTCTGCATTTCATGGTAAGACCTTGGATATTTAATGCAGGGCTAATTTATTCAATCTGTATGCTGAGCAAATAATACAAGAAGCTGGCCTGTATGAAGAAGAACGGGGCATCAGGATTGAAGGAAGACTCATTAACAACCTTCATTATGCAGATGACACAACCTTGCTTGCTGAAAGTGAAGAGGACTTGAAGCACTTACTGATGAAGTTCAAAGACCACAGCCTTCAGTGTGGATTACTCCTCAACATAAAGAAAACAAAAATCCTCGCAACTGGACCAATAAGCAATATCATGATAAACAGAGAAAAGATTGAGGTTGTCAAGGATTTCATTTTAGTTGGATCCACCATCAACACCCATGGATGCAGCAGTCAGGAAATGAAAAGATGCGTTGCATTGAGCAAATCTGCTGCAAAAGACCTCTTCAGAGTGTTAAAAAGCAAAGATGTCACTTTGAAGACTAAGGTGCGCCTGACCCAAGCCATGGTGTTTTTAATCACCTCATATGCTTGTGAAAGCTGGACAATGAATAAGGAAGAACGAAGAAGAATTGATGCTTTTGAATTGTGGTGTTTGCAAAGAATACTGAATACACCATGGACTGCCAAAAGAATGAACAAATTTGTCTTGGAAGAAGTACAACGAGAATGCTTCTTAGAAGCAAGGATGGTGAGACTGCGTCTCATGTACTTTGGACATGTTGTCAGGAGGGACCAGTCCCTGGAGAAGGACATCCTGCTTGGTAAAGTAGAGGGTCAGTGAAAAAGAGGAAGACCCTCACTGGGATGGATTGACACAGTGGCTGCAACAATGGGCTCAAGCATAACAACGATTGTGAGGATGGTGCAGGACCAGGCAGTGTTTCGTTGTGTTGTACATTGGGTCTGTATCATTTGGAAACGAGTCGACAGCACCTAACAACAACAGCTCCAGAGTGGAACCTCACTAAACACTTAACGGCTGTTTCACCGCCCCTTTATAGTGTAGCTGTCATTGCTGAACTCATGATTGTCTCAGTTCCAAAACTCACAGCAATTGTATATAATGCTTTGAGACATATGCAAATTATATTCCATTTCCTGTATGTCTTTAGTTGATGGTGGTATTTGAACTTACTCTTTGAAGCTAAATTTAACTCACCAGTGAAGTAACAGCAACTGACTTCCATTCCTGCTGAGTGGACAATCCCACTTACCCCACAGATGCCATGAGAACAGTAACTTACTCGGCAATTACTCATTCAGCACCCCCTGTGCTGTGGTTAAAAGCGTTTCCCTTCTTACCATCTTCAGAAACCCTGGCCACCTGTGGATTCCGTCTTTCCTTTTGTCCAAAAAGTAGAGAAGGGCTGCAGGCTTTGCAGTTCCCTGGGTACCTTTCTCAGCACACAAGAAGTGACCTGTGTGATAGCTTAGCATCATTTTATCTTTCCCATTTTGAACAGTGCCATCTCTTGAAAATAATTCATTTCAAAGTACATTTGCAGCCTCATCTTTTGATAGCATGTCCAGTTAGAAATAAATAGCAGTGATATACCTCTCAGATTATAAAGCCAAATGTAACTAAACTAGCATAACTAAGTGGACATTTATAGTACAAAATGGCCCACAGAAGTTGTTGTAAAAGAAACAGTAGGAAACGCCTTTTTACACACTTGTAGAAACTGTCCAGGAGAATTTCAGATGAATTTAAGCAAATACTGAAAACCAAACCAAACCTGTTGCCGTTGAGTTGATTCCAGCTCATAGCAACCCTACAGGACAGAGTAGAACTGCCCCATAGGGTTTCCAAGGAGCAGCGGGTGGATTCGAACTGCTGACCTTTTGGTTAGCAACCAACTCTTAACCACTCTACCACCATGGTTCCTAAGCAAATACAGTGCTTGGGAAATTGCTCAAGAAAACTACTAAACAGCCCTGTTCAATGTGATTTTAAGCTTTTTTTATGTCAATTAAAAAATAGTTGATTTAAGGCTTTTGTGTACCTGTTTAAAATTGTAGTTCCATTCTATGTGGTAGAAAACATAAATGGTGCCTAAGACCCAGCTTCTCTTATATGGCAAACCTAAGTTCAACCCTATTAAGTATCCAAGTTCCGAGTGGAATAGTTTTCATTTAAACTGCCCAGTCAGTTTACAAAAAACAGGGTCACTGGATTTGCATTTGATCAGGGTGCAATTCAGAGGGCATTACTTCAGTTTTCTCTCTGCCAAGTTGTACATAAAGTACATTTTTTAAAGCTTATGAATAGCCATTAATAAAAATATAAGGAATATCAAGGGAGCTGTAAACGTCTTAGCTATGTTTCAGTGAAAAGCATTTGGCACACAGAGTGAATTCCTTGGCAGGGCTCACCCTGACTGGAGACTAAATGCCGTCTCAAGGAGAGGATTTGGGTTGAGGTTGGGAGAAGTGCTGACCATGCTCTAGGCTGGACGGTGAATCTGGACTTGGTCGTTTTCCCGTCATTCACTGTTGTTTTCTCCATTCTCTCCCAGGAATCTCAGCAAATGCTTGGAAGACTTATTCCGGAAAAACAGATACTCAATGACCAACTAAAGCAAGTTCAGCAGAACAGTTTGCATAGTAGGTGTTTTATTTTTAAAGTTGTTCTTTTTAACGTCAAAAATTTCTTTACGTGAAAAGAGAATGTTAAAAATGTTTGTTTTCCTCACTACCATTTTAAAGTTTTTCATATCCTGCAATGTTTTTCTAAACTAGGAGATTCACTTCTTACAGTCAAAAGAGCTTTAGAAGCAAAAGAACTAGCTCGGCAGCAGCTGCGAGACCAGCTGGATGAGGTTGAGAAAGAAACCAGAGCGAAGCTACAGGAGATTGATATTTTCAACAATCAGCTGAAGGTAACCACCCTGTGTGTGTGTGTGTGTTACCTGCATGTCCTACCTTTAATTTTTCTAACGCCAGGTGATACATCGATATTTAATCCCAGGAGGAAAAATGTGTGATTCTGCTTTGTCAGCCTTTGTAAAAGCCTTCACATCTCTAGAAGAACAATATGCAATCCAAACTACATTTTCTCTTTTTAAAAAAATGCAAGAATGAATTTGCCATCTATAAATAGGGCTGAGTGTGTGGCCCCAACATGGTAGCTGTCTTTAATCTGAGGTACATTTTCACACTCTTCAGTCCCTTTGTCTGTCTACAGCCACATCCAGGTGAGTTCCAGAAGCCAGGCCCGTTGAGCTTCAGCTTTCTTGTGTTCTTAGAAGACTGTTAAAACTTGGAATTCTTCTGCTACTTGTTACCTTCAGGATCGTGCTTTTATGTCGATGTTTGTTCTGTTACCTCACACTTAAAAATTTTATTGTTTAGTGCTTGCTTTAGTCTTATGGCAGAAGTGGTGTGTGGCTTTGTCATATTTGCTTGGAAAAACTCAGGAAAATGCCAAACTCTCGAGGAATGCAGAAGTGGTTGGAGAACTGCCTCTTTCCGTTCGGGGCTTTTGATTTAACTTTACAGCATTATCATCTTCAGAATGTTAATTGTCATAGTAAAAACCAGAATGCAGACAACGCAAATCCTATATTTTAGGTTTAATTAGATATTGGAGTTTTTAATCAATTATGTCCTTATAAGAAATTGAATGCTATACTTTCTTCCCCCAAATACTTGTTTTCTTTTACCAACTTAAAAACCCTTGATTCTGGGTAATTTAGTTTTTGGCAGTAGGAAACAGTAAAAATTCTATTTGTTATTATGAAAATTAGGGGGAAAAATTAGCATATTTGAGATTTTTAGTTAACCTTTGACCTGAGATTCGAGGCCGAACTGTCAAGATGTCTGAGTTTGAGGTATTTTTGCTGTTTTTTCGAACAGTACATAGTGAACTTTTCTGAATCGCCCAAGTCTTAGGGGAAATATTATTCGAGCCGAGTTAGTGTTTTTCTTCACTGTACATTCATGCTCACACAGTGTGTGCACACACCTGCTCCTCGCTTATCAACTCTCTCTATCCAATGTTTCAAATTTACGACAATAGTAAAAAAAATCTGTGATCCGACTATTTTGCGCAATAAAGACCTTGCTGACCCACACACTCTCGCTTGCCTGGGCTTGCGGAGGGAAGAGAGGCCCCCCCTCCCCATCTGGAACCCAATCTGGAACCCATGGGACGCTCCTCCCAGTAGGGCAGGCACCTGCCTGTGGCCTCCGGAGTGGGGTGTGGGCAGGTGGTGCTCACCTGTGGAGCTGACCCCTGGCCGAGGTCAAGATGGCTACCACCACCCAGCCCTGGCCACTCCGCTTCCCACACTGAGTGTGCACCTTGGAGCCTGAGCTGGGGCACCAGGTGGCAGAGGACGCCTGGCCCACAACATGGATTCCGATTCCAGTGAGCAGTGTGAGGGCGAGCCTGTGACCACCCAGGTATAGTTGGGCAGTGGCCGCCCAGCTGGAGGGGAGGCCGGGGCAGGAAATCACGAGTATTTCACATAATGCCAATAACGACCTGGTCTTTGGCACCTAACCATACTGGTAAGTGAGGAGTAGGCGTACTGTGTATTTGCTCTGTATTTGTGTCTATGATTACGTGTGACGTCTAGTGTGGGACATGTATCTGGAAGTTCTCCGTCTCCAGAATAAGCATCATAAGATGCTCACTTTAACTCTCTGTGTGACTTGTCAGTAGTTCAGGCAAAAAGAATACAACGTGGTTGCAGACTACTGTGCATTCTAATAGTCTCTCAGAGTATAAACTGTTAACTGTCCAGCTATGTCTTAAACCCAGCGGTAGGCCAGATTTCTGCCTTAATCCCAAGATTCCTTTTTTAGAAATTTGATTCTCCAAAACGTATTAGAAAATGATAACTCTGGTGGGTGATTTTTGATAAATGCCTAGAAGATTTACAGATTAAATTATTTTAGGATGAAATTGCTGCTGCAGTTGCTGAATGGTCTGAGTCAGCATTTGCTTGCCTCTGTAACGGTTGGAGTATGAGCATACAGAGGCTCATTTTAGCCCCTTTTTTCACTAGACCTTTTTAAAAATATACTTGTTTTCAAATAAGAACATCTCTGTATTTTTAATTTTTATTTTGGTTTTCCATTATTTAAGTTGGGGTTAATACGATGAGTAAAAAAATCACAAGCCAGTATAGATATATTGTTTTGTTGTTCAGTGCCCATTTGGAGCGCTGAGTGATTGTGGCACCCTTGGTGGTCACTTCTAGTATTCCTCTCAGACCCAGTGAAACGAAAACAGAAGCAGTTAAACTGAAGAATCAAAAGATTTGTAATTTGATTGACACAGCACAGAGGCAGGTTTAGTCTCCTGAATATCTCCTGCCCACCTTTCTTCGTTGAAGGACTTTTTTCTGACTTTAGCACATGTGTTTACTCTCAGCTGTAATTGCCTATATGATGAGGTAGCCAAAGAAGAACCAGTGTTGTGACCCCTGGGGTCTGCTTGGTGCTTCTCTTGACACAGCAGTGTTTTTACAGCATCCACACTAATGATGCAGACATTACCGCTACCTTTCTGGGAGTGACATGTTGGCAGCTGTCCAGTCATTCCACGCATCTAATCTGATGGTGTGAATTTGCTGTATCCTAAAACATTCCTCCCCGAAAGGAAACCAGCTGCAGAGGACAGAGAAGAAGTTAGGACTTGGCAGTTGTATTTTATGTTCATGCAGATTGCTCAGCCAGGAAAAGGAAAGTGGATTTTGCTCATTACAGATGAGTACAGTGATACTGGAGAAGCACTGATGGTTGGAGTGTAGATTTTTAAGTTAGTTGGCCACACACCTTAACCTGTATCCAGTGCCTGGATCCACAGATGTGAACTATATCTAGCAAACACCAATTCTCTCATTCCTCCAGTTAAAAAAAACTGCTTATAATAAGTCAGTCACTTATTTGATGCATGCCTAACGTTATGTTCCAGTTCCCTAGGTATAGAGGTCACGTGGGGATAATATCACCCTGGTTTAGCCCAGGTTCTGTGGTATAAGATACAATTTGGAAGTGTATGTGTATTTAGTTTCTTGAAAGAGTTTAAAGAGTATGTCTTAAAATTTTCTCTCTCTCTTTTTTTTAACGTACAGTCTGCTTTAGCCCTTTCCATCAAAATGTCTAGTCTAGATTCATCCTTCTTTTGAGGTTCTCTCCCATTGGCTTCAGTTCAGAAAGAATTATTCTCCTCCCTTCCCCACCTAAGATTGATAACCAAAGATGGAAATTCTCAAGTTATTAATTGAAGAGGAAAAAAATCACTTTTGCAGTCAAGTTGACAGGTAATTTGTTTCGTGTAGGTAGCGACTTACTGGTCACCTGTTGTCAAATGGCTGCAGATTGAGAACATGGAGTAGTGGTCTCTGGAGTCAGGCCTTTGAGATTCTACCTGTTCTTATAGAAATTCAGAGCTCATTCTTCCTTTCAAAAAAGGCTACCTTCCATCCGTATTAATGGCCCTTTGCCGTATACATAAGGTCCCTGGGTTGGCAGTTCAGATCCACCCAGCACCACAGAAGAAAGGCCTGGCAAAAGATCTGAAGATACAAGTGTCTTTCTTTTTTTTTAGTTTACCCCCCAAAACAAAGAATTAGTTGAGAAAGAAAACAAGGGAATCATACTGTAACAAAGAACCCTTGCTTTTGTTTTTTTAGAGAAGTGTGTAGAAAAGGAGAGGGTGGGAAAGGAGGAGAAAGGATGTGCCCTGAGCTACTGACGCTCTGTGCCAGGAACTTCCCACTTGGCAGCTTCTGTGTCTCTGCTGCTTCTTACACGAATAGTAAATTGTAGCTTTCTGATGATCAAATGAAATATCCAGCCAGTGATTTGACCAGGCATCATTGATTTTTAAAGTAATTATTACTAGCTGAGTTAATGCTTCTTAAAGTAGTTTTAATTTAGTGGATCAAATTTGTTTACTGTAATTTTCTGCTTTTAAAATGTATTCTGTATGCAGCAAATATTTTATCATGCTAAGAAATCAATAGTCTTCTCCTATTTATATTCCAGAAACATCAATTTAAAATTACTATCTATGACTTTATCTTTATATCTCATTTTACACATATAAAAAAAATTTTTTTTTTAATCAAAACTCTCAACTTTTTCTGGGGAATTGGTATTCCTAAAGGACACATTCTGATAATTATTTTTCTTATAACTTCTCATAACTTGCATATAGTTATGAGATTATGCTTCTAACAAGTGTCCAACACCATTACCGATAGGGGCTTCCTGGACAGTGCAGCTTGCCTTCACCCTGACCTTGCCAATGGTCGCAGTCACTGTTAGCAGCTTTCCTGGGCACTGACAGCCTGATGCTGCGTACTTTATACCTTAACTGTAACACAGAGCAGCAACATCAAGTAGAGCTTCATTTATGCCAAATGGAGAGAATGCAACGCCCAAAGAGGTGTTCATGTTGAGTCCTTGTTTGTTCCTGTACGGGCACTGTGTGCTGGACAAGACCTCACGTGAACGGTGTTTACATCGGAGTGTTTCTTTCTTCCAGTCCGTGGCAGGGGAGGCGGCGTTGCAGCGGCTGCGGTTCTCCTGGGCTGCGTCATGGCTTAGACTTCCTTTTAAAGGTTCCTGTGTCCTACTCAGGCAGTACTCATCTATCTCAGACTAAGAATGATGAACCGTCTTCAGCTCTGTGCTTGTGTTTCCCACCCACAGATGAGTGCTCACTGTTTAAGACAGCGTTTACCACTAAGTGCTAAGCCTTCTTTGTACAAAGTTAATGATGATTAGTTGTTATGAATCGTGGACCTTTTTGCCCTGACAAGGTGTGTGTGTGTGTAAGCTCTGAATCACAAGATGGACAAGGTACTGTGTACTGTGGTCTTTTAGAACAAGTGTTTCAGGTAGCTAAATCTGCCACTTGTCTGCAAAAAACTGAAAGACAGCACCACTGATTATTCAGGTCTGTGCATGTTTACATCCCATGAGAGAGTGTTGTTAGAGGCAGCATACGGTTCCCAGGGTGGACGGTGTTTAATTTCTTAGCAAAACTTGAGATTTTCGGACAAATTTAGAATTGAAAATTATATTCCATAAGGTAGTTGGAAAAGCCCTTCTGAAATTAGACACGAAGGGCTCTTAGAAATATAAATTCTGCCCATAATGATACCTGTTCTAAAGTTACTCCTAAGAACTGAGTCGATGTTGAACTGAGAATGCCAGTTATAGTAACTAAGGTTGTTTGCTTAACTAAAGCTTTTATGGCCTTGGTTTCAAACACTGGCTTTCATGGCAGGCTTATTCATTATGAAGGCAGTGAGAGGCAAAATGTTTATCAACAGGGGAAAAAAGAAAAGGGCTGGAGAGAGAGCCTCAGAACAGAACTGAGAAGTCAGGAAGAAATGCATGCAAAGGGAAACAATGAGGACAAAGAAAAGCTGGAGAAAGAGGAGACTCAGGGACCCAGGAGAAATCAGTGTGAATTCAGATCACAGCGTTGCTCCCTCATAATCCGTAGAAAAATATTTGGCTCTTTCATGGTTTGCTGACTTATTTTTGTTCAATATAAAATTTATTTTTGCTTATATGATCATTTTGAAAAGACCCCTTCTGCACAGAAAGAATATTGTTGTTAGGTACCCCGACTCCTAGGGACCCTATGTACAACAGAAGGAAACGCTGCCCGGTCCTGAGCCATCCTTACAATTGTTGTTATGTTTGAGCTCATTGTTGCAGCCACTGTGTCAATCCACCTCGTTAAGGGTCTTCCTCGTTTTTGCTGACCCTGTACTCTGCCAAGCATGATGTCCTTCTCCAGGGACTGATCCCTCCTGACAACATGTCCAAAGTATGTAAGACGCAGTCTCGCCATCATTGCTTCTAAGGAGCATTCTGGTTATACTTCTTCCAAGACAGATCTGTTTGTTCTTTTGGCAGTCCGTGGTATATTCAATATTCTTTGCCAACACCACAATTCAAAGGCGTCAATTCTTCTTCAGTCTTCCTTATTCATTGTCCCGTTTCACATGCATATGATGTGATCGAAAATACCATGGCTTGGGTCAGGTGCACCTTAGTCTTCAAGGTGACTTCTTTGCTCTTTGACACTTTAAAGAGTTCCTTTGCAGCAGATGCACCCAATGCAGTGCATCTTTTGATTTCCTGACTGCTGCTTCCATGGCTGTTGATTGTGGATCCAAGTAAAATGAAATCCTTAACTTCAGTCTTTTCTCCATTTATCATGATGTTGCTCATTGGTCCACTTGTGCGGATTTTTGTTTTCTTTATGTTGAGATGCAATCCATACTGGAGGCTGTGGTCTTTGATCTTCATTAGTAAGTGCTTCAAGTCCTCTTCATTTTCAGCAAGCAAGATTGTGTCATCTGCGTAACGCAGGTTGTTAATGAGTCTTCCTCCAGTCCTGATGCCCCATTCTTCTACATATAGTCCAGCTTCTGGGATTATTTGCTCAGCATATGGATTGAATAGGTATGGTAAAAGAATACAACCCTGACACACACCTTTCCTGACTTGAAACCAATCAGTATCCCCTTGTTCTGTCCGAACAAACTGCTTCTTGATCTATGTAAAGGTTCCTCATGAGCACAGTTAAGTGTCCTGAAATTCCCATTCTTTGTACATAGAAATAAAATCCTCTAATTCAATGTACTTGTGATTGTGAAAACTTTGTAGAGATTTCTTGAATATAGAAAAATAATTAAAACATTCCCAAGACTGAAAATAGTTAATAGATGTTATACATTAGAATCTATGCCATACCAGGAGGCTTGTTGGTTGAATTTTGTAGTTACGGTGGGGTTTGGTTTTTTTTTTTTTTTTTAGGTTTTTAAAAATATTTAATAAAAGGTGATTTGGGAGAGAGGGAAAAGCAAAACTCAATCTTTTGAAAACATGCTTTCTTCCCTTTTGTTAATCTCTTGTTTAGGCAATCCTCCTTGACAGTTTTATCCTCCAGAATTACATGCATTTAAAATAGTAGGGTCTCACTTTGTGGATACACCTGAGGCATTTGGAGAAAATTCAGTTTTTCAGAACAAACTGGGATCACTTTTCTCTACCTGGTAACATAAGGGTACCTACCAAAGCCTCATGGGAGAAGATTCTCAGAAGGTTTTCTTTGTTGTGGAGAGGACAGGATTTCCCAGCCCTTTCTCTTTTGTTCTCTCCATCTCCCCACGTCCACCACCACCACCCTGTGCATTCCTCCTTAGCTCTCCCATCGCGGTCATGATCACTGATTGTGCCATGGGGCAGTGGGTTTGCTGTTTGCCTAAATATTGGCTGATGTTTAGAAGTAATATTTAAACATGTTTCTAAACATCAGTATACCACTTTTCCTAATTTAAATAACCAATCAATGTATCTTTTTCTTTATATTCTTTACATTTATAATGCAGGAAAAATGAATAAAGTTTAAAATTTTATGATGAGTGGAGTATCGGTACCTAAGTTGACTCGCATACAATTTCTGTGCTCTGAGATACTTCGGTACTTTGCAGATTCTTCTGCGCATGTGCAGGTCCTCTGTCCTCATAGGGTGTGTTTACTGGCTTTCCTTAGTAATTTTCCGTTTGTTTCACAACCAGTTACTTGGGAAAGGCTGAAGACTATTTTCAATCTCAAAACCTGTATTTTAAAACTTGGGACTTTTAAAAATTCTGATTTTATGTGTTGCATAATTTTTCTGGGTGAGAAATACTATGCATACAAAAGCACTTCTGCCTTAGGTGTTCTGTAGGTGTTAGATTATAGGCAAAACAGACAAAAACTTGTTCACCACCTGAAATTTCTAATGCTGGTACCTAGGTCAATTTCCTATGAAATCAATTTAATATTAACAGTATAAAGATTATCATTATTAGGAGATGTATTTTGAACAATTTTATTTATGGTGGTGTTCTTGAATTTCAAGTAATTAATCAAGGTATGGAAACCCTGGTGGCACAGTGATTAAGAGGTCGGCTGGTAACCAAAGGCCGGCAGTTCGAATCCAGCGGCCGCTCCTTGGAAACCCCATGAGGCAGTTCTGCTCTGTCTTACAGTGTCACTATGAGTCGGAATTGACTCAACGACAGGGAGTTTGGTGTTTTTTTTTTTTAATCAAGGTATGCAATGTTTATGAAAAGGAAGCCCATACATATTGTCCAGGTGGATACTTCTTTTTTTTATATTTCAAGTAAGTATGATAACTTTATATAATATGTCAATTTTTGAATTCTCTAAGACCAGATGAAAGAGCAGTAGTCATGGATATTAGATCAAGTGATTCTTAGCATAGCTATAGAACAGCTATCTTCAGTATACTTGAAAGTGAGCCATATTTCTCCGGGGGAAAAAAAAAAGTGTTGGATCCTCTTGAGAATTCAATTTGTCAAGCATATTGCTTTTGAAATGCTTTGGCTATGTGCCATATGGTGTCAAAAGATGCTTTATGGTTCAAATGTCTTAGTTCTTCTGGAGAAATAAATGACTTTTCCCCACTTGTTTCAGAGAATAAAGACCATTTTCATTTATCTTAGCTAGAGAAGACAGAATTTGCTAATAGTTTTTTTTTTTTTAATTGTGGTTCATGATCTGTGTTTGGTCAAAGACCGCTTTAGGAATCTAATGAAAATTATGAGCCTTCTCTGCCAGAAAAATGCAAATATACCCCAACTTTGCATGCAGTTTCCTGGTGTTCCCCAGGCTGAAGCTTATTCATGCACCCTGGCTAAGAAGCTTTGCTGTATATGTTTAGAGTTCTGTAAGTTAATTCCAGGAAGAGCCCTAAGGGAGATACTGACTTTTGATTCTTACTTTCTTACTTGTTCTGTTTTTATCTTAGTTATATCCTTGTGGATTTAATAGAATTTATATGGAAACCCTGGTGACATAGTGGTTAAGTGCTACGGCTCCTAACCAAGGGTCAGCATTTGGAGTCCACCAGGAGTTCCTTGGAAACCCTATGGGGCAGTTCTATTCTGCCCAACAGGGTCACTGTAAGTCGGAATCGACTCGACGGCATTGGGTTTTGGGTAGGTACTTTAATCAGGTTGACCACCAGGAAAGGTTGATACAGTTAGTGTCATGAAGTTTTTCTTAACTATTTCTCCCAGTTCATTCATTACTGGGTAAATAAAGAATTTAATGACACCCAGGTTTGTCATCTTTAATTGTTTCCCCCGAAAGAATTGAAAAGATACTTTTAAATAACTAATTTTACTTGAGTCTCTTAAACAGTATTGGCAAAGAATGAGGCAACAGTGTAGCCATCTGTTTGCTCCCCTCTGGGGTTGGACTAGGCGTTCTGCAAGGACTTGGTTATGGCAAAGTAAGGCAAGTTATTAACTCGTTTGTAGTATATGTTCCTTCATCCGTAGATTGCCGTCTCAGAAGTTCAACTTAAAAGAGAAAGTTTATCAATCTGTTGTTGTCAGGTGCCCTCAAGTCGATTCCGACTCATAGCGACCCCATGTACAACAGAAGGAAACACTGCCCTGTCCTGTGCCATCCTCACAGTTGTTGCCATACTTGAGCCCATTTTTACAGCCACTGTGTCAGTCCATCCAGTTAAGGATATTCCTCTCTCTCACTGACCCTCTACTTTACCAAGCATGATGTCCTTCTCCAAGGACTAGTCCCTATGATAAAGCATGTGAGACCAAGTCTTGCCTCACTCCTAAGGAGCTTTCTTGCTGTACTTCTCTCAAGGCAGATTTGTTCATTCTTTTGACGGCCCACAGCATATTCAATATTCTTCGCCAACACCATAATTCTTTTCGCATGCATGAATTTTCATAAATTTTCAGCTTATCTCAGTTCATGCCATCGTTAACTCCTAAGTTCAAGAAAAGAGAAGACCTGGCATGTCTGCCTGTGTACGGCCTCTTGATTTTCTGACATTTGATTGTGTATCGCAGCAGTGTCTGACTTGGATGAAGGGAATGATAGAAAAACTTCGAAGTCTTCAAATCTGGATGTCAGGCACCAGAGCCTTCTGTTGCCTTATTTGACATCTGTTATTTTGTGGCTGCCACAAGCTCCGTTTCTTCGGAGGTACTTGAAACTGCAGCTTATTTAGGCAATTCCAAAGATAGGTTCAGCCTATCCTGTAATGCTGCTATACTCAAAAATAAATGTTACGTATTTTTTTAATTCTTAGGTGTCTTCATGTATATGATGCATTTACAATTTTTTTTAACTTTCTCATTAGCTTGATTTTTTTCTGTAGATGTTTTAAATTTGTTTCTTATTGTTTTGCATTTTATAGTGCTTCTCATGTTACTAGCTTTACTTCCATCTTTTTTGACTTTGTGTCTGATACTTGACGAGCTATAACTCAACACCCAGTTTCCAGCGCCCAGTGTAGAAAGGAAATCTGCAGTGGGATTGTTTGGTAAAATGAAAACTATTTCTGCATATGGTCTCGCTGGTATATCAACAGTCATCATGGCCATGGCCATCATCCTGATTGGTCTGCCCTGTCTGCCCCTGTTGTTAAATATCATGAAGATGACCCTGCCTGTAAATAAAATTTTTTCTTGGGTAAAATGAGAACTTTTCCTTTTTAATATGTAATCAGGTTACTAGAACATCAAGTTGGAATTGTATTCTTCCCCTGTCATTTGTAACTCCTTTCTGTTTAATTTCAGCTCAAGTTTATTTTGTTACTGGTTATACCTTTTTGGTTTATCCTTGCAGTAAGAATAAAATCTAAATAAAGTGACACTGAAATAAAGTAAATTTCATGTGATGAACAGTATCTATGAATTCAAGAAATCTCAGAGCTGAAGGAAAACCTAAAGATGATTCAGTTGTGGGCCCACGGTAGGGACCTGAAACTAGAATCCTGTCTTCCCAGTAACTGAACTTTAGTTATTGTTTATTGACAGAAATTGTTCTTTCTGAACCCATTTAAGGGTTTTATGCTATTGAAGAGGAAAGTTTAAGGTAGGAGAAAAAGAAAGCCTTTCAGTCACTTTTCATTCTTTTTTTTTTTTTGTTGTTAATTTTTATTGTGCTTTAAGTGAAAGTTTATAAATCATGTCAGTCTCTCATACAAAAATTTATATACACCTTGCTATATAATCCTAGTTGCTCTCCTCCTAATGAGACAGCACACTCCTCTCCACCCTCTATTTTTTTTAATACTTTTTATTGTGCTTTAAGTGAAGGTTTACAAATCAAGTCAGTCTCTCACACAAAAACCCATATACACCTTGCTACACACTCCCAGTTACACTCCCCCTAATGAGACAGCCCACTCTCTCCCTCCACTCCCTTCTTTTCGTGTCCATTTCGCCAGCTTCTAACCCCCTCCACCCTCTCATCTCCCCACCAGGCAGGAGATACCAACATAGTTTCAAGTGTCCACCTGATGCAAGAAGCTCATTCCTCACCAGCATCCCTCTCCAACCCATTGTCCAGTCCAATCCATGTGTGAAGAGTTGGCTTTGGGAGTGGTTCTTGTCCTGGGCTGACATAATATCTGGGGGCCGTGACTGAGACCTTCTGTCTCAGTCAGACCATTAAGTCTGGTCTTACGAGAATTTGGGGTCTGCATCCCACTGCTCTCCTGTTGTCTCAGGGGTTCTCTGTTGTGTTCCCTGTCAGGGCAGTCATTGGTTGTAGCTCGGCACCATCTAGTTCTTCTGGTCTCAGGATGATACAGTCTCTGGTTCATGTGGCCCTTTTTGTCTCTTGGGCTCATAATCGCCTTGTGTCCTTGGTGTTCTTCATTCTCCTTTGATCCAGGTGGGTTGAGACCAATTGATGCATCTTAGATGGCTGCTTGCTAGCGTTTAATACCCCAGACGCCACTCTTCAAAGTGGAATGCAGACTGTTTTGTTAATAGATTTTATTATGCCAATTGACTTAGATGTCCCCTGAAACCATGGTCCCCAGACCCTTGCCCCTGCTACACTGGCTTCGAAGCATTCAGTTTATTCAGGAAACTTCTTTGCTTTTGGTTGAGTCCAACTGTGCTAACCTCCCCTGTGTTGTGTGCTTTCTTTCCCTTCACCTAAAGTAGTTCTTATCTACTATCTAATTAGTGAATACCTACTCCCACCTTCCCTCCCTCCCCCCCTCACAACCACAAAAGAATGTTTTCTTCTCAGTTTAAACTATTTCTCAAGTTCTTATAATAGTGGTCTTATACAATATTCGTCCTTTTACAACTAATTAATTTCACTTAGCATAATGCCTTCCAGGTTCCTCCATGTTATGAAATGTTTCACAGATTCCTCACTGTTCTTTATGAATGCATAGTATTCCATTGTGTGAATGTCCCATAATTTATCCATTCATCCATTGATGGGCACCTTGGTTGCTCTCATCTTCTTGCTATTGTAAACAGTGCTTCAGTAAACATGGGTGTGCATATATCTGTTCATGTAAAGGCTCTTATCTCTCTAGAATATATTCCAAGGAGTGGGATTGCTGGATCATATGGTAGTTCTATTTCTAGCTTTTTAAGGAAGCACCAAATCGATTTCCAAAGTGGTTATACCATTTGACATTCCCACCAGCAGTGTAGAAGTGTTCCAGTCTCTCCACAGCCTCTCCAACATTTATTGTTTTGTGTTTTTTGGATTAATGCCGGCCTTGTTGGAGTGAGATGAAATCTCATTGTAGTTTTGATCTGCATTTCCCTAATGGCTAACGATCATGAACATTTCCTCATGTATCTATTAGCTACCTGAATGTCTTTGTTAGTGAAGTGTCTATTCATATCTTTTGCCCATTTTTTAACTGGGTTATTTGTCTTTTTGTAATTGAGTTTTTGCAGTACCATGTAAATTTTAGAGATCAGGTGCGTCTTCCATGATCTTTATCGTTTTAGATTTTATATTTAGGTCTTCGATCCATTTTGAGTTAGTTTTTGTGCATGGAGTGAGGTATGGGTCTTGTTTAATTTTTTTGCAGGTGGATATCCAGTTATGCCAGCACCATTTGTTAAAAAGACTGTCTTTTATCCATTTAACTGTTTTGGGGCCTTTGTCAAATAGCAACTGCTCATATGTGGATGGATTTCTGTCTGGATTCTCAATTCTGTTCAATTGGTCCATGTATCTATTGTTGTACCAGTACCAGGCTGTTTTGACTACTGTGGCAGTATAATAGGTTCTAAAATCAGGTAAAGCAAGGCCTCCCACTTTGTTCTTCTTTTTCAGTAATGCCTTATTTACCCGGGACCTCTTTCCCTTCCATATGAAGTTGGTGATTTGTTTCTCCATCTCATTAAAGAATGTCCTTGGGATTTGGATTGGAATTGCATTAAATGTATAGATCGCTTTTGGTAGAATAGACATTTGTATAATGTTAAAGCTTCCTATCCACAAGCAAGGCATGTTTTTCCACTTATGTAAGTCTCTTTTGGTTTCTTGCAGAAGTGTTCTGTAGTTTTCTTTGTATAAGTCTTTTACATCTCTGAGAAGATTTATTCCTAAGTATTTTATCTTCTTGGGGGCTACTGTAAATGCATTGATTTGGTGGTTTCCTCTTCGATGTTCTTTTTCTTGGTGTAGAGGAATCCAGCTGATTTTTGTATGTTTATCTTGTATCCTGATACTCTGCTGAACTATTAGTTTCAGTAGTTTTCATAAGGATTCCTTAGGGTTTCCTGTGTATAAGATCCTGTCATCTGCAAATAGAGATTCTTTTACTTCTTCCTTGCCAATCTGGCTGCCCTTTATTTCTTTATCTAGCCTAATTGCTCTGGCTAGGACCTCCAACACAATGTTGAGTAAGAGCGATGATAAAGGGCATCCTTGTTTGGTTCCCTATCTCAGTGGGAATGCTTTCAGGCGCTCTCCATTTAGGGTGATGTTGGCTGTTGGCTTTGTATAAATGCCCTTCATTATGTTGAGGAATTTTCCTTCTATTCCTATTTTGCTGAGAGTTTTTATCATGAATGAGCATTGAACTTTGTCAAATGCTTTTTCTGCACCAATTGATAAAATCATGTGATTCTTATCTTTTGTTTTATTTATGTGGTGGATTACATGAATTGTTTTTTTAATGTTGAACTACCCCTGCATACCTGGTATGAATCCCAGTTGGTCATGGTGAATTATTTTTTTGATATGTTGTTGAATTCTCTTGGCTAGAATTTTGTTGAGGATTTTTGTGTCTACGTTCATGAGGGATATAGGTCTGTAATTTTCTTTTCTGGTGATGTCTTTACCTGGTTTTGGTATCAGGGATATGGTGGCTTCATAGAATGAGTTTGGTAGTATTCCGTTCTTTTCTGTACTCTGAAATACCTTTAGTAGTAGTGGTGTGAACTCTTCTCTGAAAGTTTGGTAAAACTCTGCAGTGAAGCCCTCCAGACCAAGGCTTTTTTTTTTTTGTTGGGAGTTTATTACCTTTTCAATCTCTCCTTTTGTTATGGGTCGACTTAGTTGTTCTACCTCTGTGTTAGTTTAGGTAGGTAGTGTGTTCCTAGGAATTCATCCATTTCTTCTAGGTTTTCAAATTTGTTTCAGTACAGTTTTTCATAGTAAGCTGGTATGATTCTTTTAATTCCAGTTGGGTCTGTTGTAATATCGCCCATCTCATTTCTTATTTGGGTTATTTGCTTCCACTCTTGTTTTTCTTTTGTCAGTTTGGTCAGTGGTTTATCAAGTTTATTGATTTTTTTTCAAAAAACGAGCTTTTGATCTTGTTAATTCTTTAAATTGTTTTTCTGTTTTCTATTTCATTTAGTTCAGCTCTAATTTTCATTTTTTGTTTTCTTCTGGTGCCTGTGGGTTTCTTTTGTTGCCCTCTTTGTATTTGTTAAAGTTGTAGAGATAATTCTTTGATTTGGGCCCTTTCTTCTTTTTGTATGTGTGCATGTATTGATATAAATTGGCCTCTGAGCACCGCTTTTGCTGTGTCCCAAAGGTTCTGATAGGAAGTGTTTTCATTCTCATTGGAGTCTCTGAATTTCTTTATTCCATCCTTAATGTCTTCTATAATCCAGTCTTTTTTGAGCAGGGTATTGTGCAGTTTCCACGTGTTTGATTTCTTTTCCCGTTATTGATTTCCACTTTTATGGCCTTATGGTCAGAGAAGATGCTTTGTAATATTTCAGTGTTTTGGATTCTGCTGAGGCTTGATTTATGACCTAATATGTGGTCTATTCTAGAGAATGTTCCAAGTGCACTAGAAAAGAAAGTATACTTGGTTGCTCTTGGGTGGAGTGTTCTGTATATGTCTACGAGGTCAAGTTGGTTGATTGTGGCATTTAGATCTTCCGTGTCTTTATTGAGCTTCTTTCTGAATGTCCTGTCCTTCACCGAAAGTGGTGTGTTAAAGTTTCCTACTATTATTGTGGAGCCGTTTATTTCACTTTTCAGTGCTGATAGAGTTTATTTTATGTATCTTGCAGCCCTGTTATTGGGTGCATAAATATTTAATACGGTTATATCTTCTTGGTGTATTGTCCCTTTAACCATTGCAGAGAGTCCTTCCTTATCCCTTCTGATGGATTTAACTTGAAAGTCTATTTTGTCAGAAATTAATATTGCCACTTCTGCTCTTTTTTGATTGTTTGCTTGATATATTTTTTTCCATCTTTTGAGTTTTAGTTTGTTTGTGTCTCTAAGTCTAAGGTGTGTGTCTTGTAGGCAGCATATAGACGGATCTTGTTTTTTAATCCATTCTGCCACTCTCTGTCTCTTTATTGGTGCATTTAGTCCATTTACATTCAGGGTAGTTATGGATAGGTATGAATTTAGTGCTATCATTTTGATGTCTTTTTTTGTGTGTTGAGAGTTTCTTTTTCCCACTTGATTTTATGTGTTGAGTAGATTTTCTTTATATATTGTCCTTTCCTCTTATTTGTTGTTGTTGATTTTGTTTCTGCTGAGTCTGTATCTTTCCCTTGTATTTTATTTTGGTGAGTAGGATAGTTTATCTCCTTTGTGGTTACCTTCTTATTTACCCTTATTTTTCTAAATTTATAACTAACTTTTATTTCTTTGTATTGCCATATCTTCCTCTCCATAGGGAAGGGGTATGATTACATTTCTTAGTCCCTCTTTATTATTTTAATGTTGTCTTCTTTTATATAATAACATCGCCGTTACCCTGTGTTGGGCTTTTTTTTTTTTTTTTTTTAATCTTGCTTTGTTGTTTTGGATTTCCCTGTCTGGGTTGACATGTGGTTGCTCTGCCCAGTGTTCTAGTCTTGGGTGGATACCTGATATTATTGATTTTCTAACCAAAGAACTCCCTGTAGTATTTCTTATAGTTTTGGTTGAGTTTTTACGAATTCCCTCAACTTGTGTTTATCTGGAAATGTCTTAATTTCATCTTCATATTTAAGAGACAGTTTTGATGGATATATGATTCTTGGCAGGCAGTTTTTTTCCTTCAGTTTTTTAAATGTGTTATCCCATTGCCTTCTTGCCTCATGGTTTCTGCCGAGTAGTCTGAGCTTATTCTTATTGGCTCTCCCTTGTAGGTGACTTTTGTTTTATCCCTTGCTGCTCTCATAATTGTCTCCTTATCTTTGGTTTTGGCAAGCTTGATTATAATATGTCTTGGTGACTTTCTTTTAACATCTACCTTATGTGGAGTTTAATGAGCATCTTGGATAGATATCTTCTCATCTTTCACAATATCAGGGAAGTTATCTGCCAGCAAATCCTCAACAATTTTCTCTGTATTTTCTGTTATCCCTCCCTGTTCTGGTACTCCAATCACTCGTAGGCTATTTCCCTGGATAGAGTCCCACATGATTCTTAAGGTTTCTTCATTTTTTAAAATTCTTTATCTGATTTTCCTTCAACTATATTAGTGCCAGGTGATTTATCTTCGTGTTCAGAAACCCCAGCTTCTACTTGCTTAGTTCTGCTCCTCTGACTTTCTATTGAGCTGTCTACTTCTGTAATTTTATTGTTAATCTTCTGAATTTCTGATTGCTGTCTATGGATTTTTCCAGCTTATTAAACTTTTCATTATGTTCCTGAATAATCTTTCTAATTTCTTCAGTTGCTTTATCTGTCTGTTCCTTGGCTTGTTCTATGTATTGCCTCATTTCCTTCCTGATGTCTTGAAGGGTACTGTATATTAAACTTTTGTATTCTGCATCTGGTAATTCCAGGAATGCACTTTCGTCTAGAAGATCCCTGGATTCTTTGTTTTGAGAGCCTGTTGAGGTGATCATGGTCTGTTTCTTTATGTGACTTGATATTGACTGTTGTCTTTGAGCCATCTATAAGTTATTGTATTAGTTTATGCTTGCTTACTGTGTCGTAGCTGCTTGCTTTGTTTTGTTTTGGTATACCCCTATGGGTTGCTTGAGTGAGCTAGGTTGATTATTTTCACCTTTGGAGCTCTGGCGTCCTGTCCCCAGTTGGCTAGAGCTGTTATCAGGTATATCAGTCTAGGAGTCCATTCAGTTTTCTTGTATGAATTCAGCTCAGGTTTCCAGGTAGCTGATCATCAAGTGTGTGATACAGGCTCTGTCCTACAGCCTTAGAGGGGCAGGGGTGATTTGCGTATATACCAGTATCTGATTGCAGCAGGGGGTCACGCTCTGAACAAGGCAGGGGGCTGAGAACCAACCCCCAAGTGTCTCTGAGGAAAACGCGTCTCTGTTCCCTAGAGCGTGCTGGTGGGTGGGTTCTGCAGACGGACCATGGGCACCCAGCATTTTTGGTTGTAAGGACTGGGAGGTACCAGTTATCTTTGGACCCCTGTAACGGGTGGCTGGGTGACCTGAGTGGAGCTACCAGTCCTTAGGTCCCTGATGTGGGTAGGAGAGGACCTTGTTTAATAGACAAAGTATTGTCAAACGTCAAACACCCACCTCTCCACCACACAGCTGAAATGGTTGGAGTTTGCCAGCAAGGGCCTATTCTCCCGACATAGGCCCACACAGGTCTGTGCAGAAGGGAAAGGTGCTCAAGGTGCACGGATGGTTTATGCCTGGACATGAGCTGCTTCTGACCTGAGTTCCCCCGGTTAATGGAGCTAGCAAATTATCTTTTCCCCCCAGTTGCAAATTTTTTCCTTCCCCAAGGCCAAGAGGATGGCTCTAGGCACTCACTAGGGTCTATCTCAGGCCCAGGGATTCAGCTGCTGAAGCTGGCTTGGGGGTGGGGGTGGGGGTCAGTAAAATATACGCAAGCACTTAGCTTTTGCCAAAAGCGCCGTTCTCCTCAGGTTCCAGAGGTGTGAGTCGGCTGTGTGGCTGGCTGCTTCTCCTTGAGGAAACTGCGGCTGAACGCTAGTACCAGCCTACCGCCACTGGCGCCGCTGCTGCCGCTCCGGGAATGGTGCCTTAGGGCTCCCCGCGATTCAGGTCCAGTAACTCCTCTCTACTTCTGAACGGTCTCTTCCTCCCCCTGACCGTCAGTTCATTGTCTAAGCTTGCCTTTGATGCTCTGGGTTCCTAGCTTGTCACAGATATACTCGTTTCACTTGTTTTTTCAGGTCTTTATTGCAGAGGGCTCAGTAGAAGCGTCTGTCTATTCCGCCATCTTGGCTCTGCCTTCCACCCTCTATTTTTGTGTTCATTCTGCCAGCTTCTGACCCTCTCTGCCTTCTTATCTTCCCTCCAGACAGGAGCTGCCCAAATAGCCTCGTGTGTACTTGATCCAAGAAGGTCACGCCTCACCAGTATCATTTTTTATCGTATAGTCCCTTTTAGTTCCTTCCAGTCCCTTAAGAGTAGGGTTTGGGAATAGTTCCTGTCTTGGGCTAGTAGAAGGTCTGGGGACCATGACATCCGGGATCCTTCTAGTCTCAGTCAGACCATTAAGTTTGGTTTTTTTAGGAGAATTTGAGGTCTGCATCGCACTGCTCTCCTGCTCCCTCAGGGGTTCTCTGTTGTGTTCCCTGTCAGGGCAGTCATCGGTTGTAGCCAGGCACCATCGAGTTCTTCTGGTCTGAGGCTGATGTAGTCTGATTTATGTGGCCCTTTCTGCCTCTTGGGCTCATAATTACCTTGTGCCTTTGGTGGTCTTCATTCTTTCCTCCAGGTGGGTTGAGACCAATTGATGCATCTTAGATGGCCTCTTGTTAGCATTTAAGACCCCAGACGCCGCTCTTTAAGGTGGTATACAGAATGTTTTCTTAATAGATTTTATTATGCCAGTTGACCTAGATGTCCCCTGAAACCATGGTCCCCAAGCCCCGACCCCTGCTACGCTGGCCTTCAAAGCATTAAAGTTTATTCTGTAAAGTTCTTTCCTTTTGGTTTAGTCCATTTGTGCTGACCTCTCCTGTATTGTGTGTTGTCTTTCCCTTCGCCTAAAATAGTTCTTGTCTACTATCTAATATATGAATACACCTCTCCCTTCCTCCCTCCCCACTCTCGCAACCATCAAAGAATATTTTCTTCTCTGTTTAAACTATTTCTCGAGTTCTTATAATAGTGGTCTCATACAATATTTGTCCTTTTGCAACTATTTTCACTCAGTATAATGCCTTCCAGATTCCTCCATGTTATGAAGTTTTCCACGGATTCATCATTGTTTTTTATTGATATGTACTATTCCATTGTGCGAATATACCATAATTCATTTATCCATTGATGTCTTTTTGCTGCTGTAAAGAGTGCTGCAGTGAACATGGGTGTGCATATATCTGTTTGTGTAAAGGCTTTTATTTGTCTAGGACATATTCCAAGGAGTGGGATTGCTGGATCATATCGTAATTCTATTTCTAGTTTTTTAAGGAAGCACCAAGTCAATTTCCAAAGTGGATCTACCATTTTACATTCCCACCAGCAGTGTAGAAGTGTTCTGGTCTCTCCACAACCTGTTCAGCATTTATTATTTTGTATTTTTTGGATTAATGCTGGCCTTGTTGGAATGAGATGGAATCTCATTGTAGTTTTGATTTGCATTTCTACAATGGCTAATAGTCGTGAGCATTTCCTCATGTATCTGTTAGCTACCGGAATGTTTTCTTTAGTGAAGTGGCTGTTCATATCCTTTGCACATTTTTTAATTGGGTTATTTGTCTTTTGTTGTTGAGTATCATGTAGATTTTAGAGATCAGACACTGATCAGAAGTGTCATAGCTAAAAACTTTTTCCCAGTCTGTAGGTAACCTCTTTACTCTTTTGGTGAAGTCTTTGAATGAGCGTAGGCGTTTGATTTTTAGGAGCTCCCAGGTGTCTAGTTTCTCTTCTGCATTGTTAGTAATGTTTTTTATACTGTTTATGCCATGTATTAGAGCTCCTAGCATTGTCCCTAATTTTTCTTCCGTGATCTTTATCGTTTTAGATTTTGTATTTAGGTCTTTGATCTGTTTTCTTCCACTCTTTCTTTTAAAGTATGTCTCAGTGATTGGGCTGATGATAGAGTAGGCCACCTGTATCTGTGGGAAGCAGTCTTTTGGAGCTCTGGCCGGCTTTTAAGACATTTAGAGGTTGTTTTAATATCACTCTGCTGCAGTTTTCCTTTCATTTAGATATGTTAACTGGCACCGAGAGTGGAGATCACTCTGACAGGAATTGTACCATTTTTCCATTTGTCTCTGAAATATCAAATCCAAAATATTAACCAGGTTTTTCACTTGTGGTATTTGAGATTAATTACTATTTATGCTTGATCCCAAATTGCTGTGAATACCAATTCTGCTGAATTTTTAACACATGGGAGTTTTATATCTCATGGTATGGCAATGAGAAGGGTAATGAAAAATGGAATTCTTTTCCTCTGGTGTTGATTTTCTCTTCTCGGTTGAACTTTAAGCAGTCAACTGCACAGCCTCCATTCTTGTCCTTGCCTCTCCCTAGCAGCCTCCTGTCTCAGGTGCCTTTCCTGATGTGGAAGCCACATGCCGAGCCTGCTGCCATAGAAAGTAGTCCACCAGTTTGTGCTTTACCAAGTTGCTTCTTCCTGCTGCTTCCTGCCTAAATATTCTTGGTCGTCATGTGCTGGGTTCCCCATTGAAGCCCCTTCCTTCCCTACTCCCCCATCTCCCTAACCTCCATTTCAACTTTACTTTCTTATATCTTTCTTCCCTTTCAGTGCATCTCAGCTGTTAATTACAGCTTACAAAACTCTTGTGTATGCATTTTAACTTTATCTTCAGAACAGTCTGCTGTTAGCTGCCATAGAGTCGGCCTCCAGACTCCTGGTGACTCCATGCACAAAAGAATCACTGCCATCCATAAGGTTTTTGTTGGCTGACTTTCAGAAGCAGATCCCTAGCCCTTACTTTTTAATCTGTCCTAGTCGGGAAGCTCTGCTGAAATGTGTTCAGCATCATAGCAACACACAAGCCTCCATTGATAAAAGTAGTCTAGTTAGTAGACAGAGGTTAACTAGGGCTTTTCTCTGGTAACAAGTGTATTTTAACACTGATTTTCTACAGACAGGCCTGCTACCTTTGTTTTTCAATCTCTAAATGAATCCAAGGGTAGCAATATGGGGCCAGGAAGAAACCTGCCCATGTGGACTTGGAATGAGCAAGGCGACAGAAGATAGGGTACGCTTTGGTCCTTAAACTTCACCATATAGACTCTTGAGTTGTCCATTTGGACGACTAACTCTAGTTCGCCAGACCAAGAAGTCAACCAGAAGTCCACTCTTGCCTTTACTGGACACTTGGACTCCTGATTTGTTGTTGACCCAAGTAAGAGAAGTTTCAGTGACTGAGTCTGTACTGACAGTCTGATTCCTATATAATCAGAGGGTATCCCCCTCAACAGGCATTTCCTTGTTGTTCATAATTTTGGGCTTTTAAACTTCCCACTCGAGTATTTGAAATACCATAGAATGCATTTTATGTTCAGTAGCCTGTTAAGGAAATTACTGCAGCTCCTGGGGCTCATTTCAAATGAGGAAATCACATCCCAGGTGGTGATCATCCAGGTAATGGCTTTGTACTTTCAGTCTGACTGCCATCTAGTTTGGAACAGCTCATAGCTTCACACATGGATTTGTTCAGAGGTGATGGTCCTGCAAGAGGTGCATTTGAAGAACAGACCCTGGGGGCGAGAATTGAGGTCCTGGAGCAGAATAGACCCTGGGGGTGAGAATTGAGGTCCTAGAGCAGAATAGACCCTGGGGGTGGGAATTGAGGTCCTAGAGCAGAATAGACCCTGGGGGTGGGAATTGAGGTCCTGGAGCAGAATAGACCCTGGGGGCGAGTATTGAGGTCCTGGAGCAGAATAGACCCTGGGGGTGGGAATTGAGATTCTGGAGCAGAATAGACCCTGGGGGTGGGAATTGAGGTTCTGGAGCAGAATAGACCCTGGGGGCAAGAATTGAGGTCCTGGAGCAGAATAGACCCTGGGGGCAAGAATTGAGGTTCTGGAGCAGAATAGACCCTGGGGGCAAGAATTGAGGTTCTGGAGCACAGGAGCAGAGGCATGTCCATTTGCTCTAAGGCAGGGTATCCCGTACAGGAGCTGAGGTTGAATGAAGGTAGTGTGTGTAGAGGTCTGTGTACTTTCAAAGCCAGTAGAGGTTGGTATTGACTGAATATCAGAAGAGCCTTGAGGTTTTATCTGTGATTATTGCCATACCTTAAAGCTGGCTGAGTTCCGTTATTATCGCCAAGGTCTTTAGCAGTGTAGCTTTTCTGATGTCCTTCCTACTATCAAGTCCTTCCTCAAGCAAATCACGGAAAATCTCTCTAATGTATCACGGCCCACAAATCACAGAAAATGGTTATGATGTGTCATGGCCGACTAAAATAATCCTCAGCAGCTTGTGGAGATCAGTCATGTCAAAATGTAGAGTGATTTCAGTTTTCCAAGTTAAACATATTTTTCAAATCTGAAATGTTACCTCCAAAGTTCCTGGACGTCCCCACCAGCAAATGTTGCATGCTGATAAACAGTTGAAATGCCCGGCCCCTCATGTCAGTGTGTGACCTGTTTCTTGATCCTTTCTAGGAACTAAGAGAAATACATAATAAACAACAGCTGCAGAAGCAAAAGTCTGTAGAGGCCGAACGCCTGAAGCAGAAAGAACAAGAGCGAAAGATCCTAGAATTAGAAAAACAAAAAGAGGAAGCCCAAAGGTGAGTCTTTTGAATGGATGGTGAACCCATATGGAAGCAACTTGTGAACGTTCACTGTTCTCCACCTGGCCTCTCTAAAGCAGTCACTGCACCAGAAAAAACCGTTAGTCTTTGATGTGTGTTGTGTGGTGGGGTGTACATGCAAGCGTATGTGTGTGTGGGTGTGGGTGTGTGTGTAAATCTTCGCATATGTAAGTGCCCCCTGAAGTTTCTGTTAGCCCCTAGAGCTTTCCCTACTATGTAGATAAACAGAATTATGCGGGGAAATTGGGACATCCAGTGTGCTCATTTGCATGCCAAAGACCAGAATACGTTTCCAGTTCACAGCCTTTTAATGCTAGTGGTGGTCAAGAGTGCTGAGTTTGAAATCAAAGCCCCTGAGCCAGCTCTCTGTGGCTCTTCAGTAGGACTGACAGTGGGCCACTCTGGCCTCTTTCTTCTTTTTCTCAGCTGCCAGTTAAAGTTGAATACAAAAAGAGAAGATTTGTCATCGATGCTTATCTACAGACACGTTTTTGTTTGAATGTTTGTGTGTGGGGTTTTTTTTTTTTTTTTTAACTTTCTGTAGTAAATTGCAGCAATTTATTTTAACTTTTGGGGTGTCTGATTTTGTTATTGGATATTTGCTTTTAAAGTTTCAGTTAATTTTAGACTCTTGAGAAGCAAAAGTGACCAAATGTCTCAATGATATGCTATAAATTATAAAATCTGGTTATTGAAATTAGACTAAAAAGATGAAGAAATAAGATACTTTAGGCAAGTTCATATTGGGCTGAACTCAGTTAAACTGCCTGGACTCACGCGTGTTTTGTTAGGACTGACGTATGTAGTATTTGTGTGTGCGTGTGTGTGTATGGGAATGTGAGTGGGGATGTAACTATTACATACAGTTTTGTTTAATCAGACTACTGTACTATTATGTATAGTATAGTGGTCTGATTTTTTTTTTTTTAATGCCAGTGGGTAAGTGACCAATTTAGACTATTTTGTGGTTTTCTTGGGGGTGGATTAAGGATTATTTAGCTCTTTGTATGTGCTGATTTACTCTAACTCTATCCCTTTATCTCGAAATTTATAAAATGCTTTTATTGTTAACTATACCAAAACACACACAAACTCGTTGCTGTTGAGTCAATTCTGACTCATAGTGACCCCTTAGGATAGAGTAAAACCGCCCCATAGGGTTTCCAAGGAGCAGCTGGTGGATAGAACTGCTGACCTTTTGGCTAACAGCCAACCTCTTAACCACTGAGCCACCAGGGCTCCTCACTATACTGCACTGAAATTTCACATTCCTACAGAGTAGAAGGATCCCTGCTGTTATACTGGTTAAGAGCTTGGCTGCTGACCAAGGATGTATGGGGGCCATACTCTCTGGGTTTCTTCAGCCTCTATCAGGTTATTAAGTCTAGTCTTTTTTTGTGAGTGAGAATTTTGTTCTACATTTTTCTTCAGCTCTGTCTGGGACCCTCTGTTGTGATCCCTGTCAGAGCAGTTAGTGGTGGTAGCTGGGCACCATC
Source organism: Elephas maximus indicus (assembly GCF_024166365.1). Taxonomy (NCBI): domain Eukaryota; kingdom Metazoa; phylum Chordata; class Mammalia; order Proboscidea; family Elephantidae; genus Elephas; species Elephas maximus. The sequence goes on along the minus strand of NC_064836.1, from coordinate 27,839,432 downwards.
TAGTTGTACTGGACTCTCTCTGGTGGAGGCTGTGGTAGTTGTGGTCCATTAGTCCTTTGGACTGAATTTTTTATATTTTTAGTAAATACCAGTTTTAAAATTGAGAAGTATTTTTGTTATAAAATCGGTCAGAAGTCTTCTCTCTGTGTTTTCCTACACCCTGTGCCATTGTCTGGCTCTGATTTGGAACCCCGAGAGCGTTTTTTCATCCACTCAGATTGCTCTGTCTGAAGAACAATGTCCCCTTGATGCTGAGGGTCCATTGACTAGATGAGGCTTTTCCGTGAGAAGAGACAAAGTCGTGTGGAACTGAAATGTCTTTGTTGCTGTAATCAAGTCTTTCTGTTGGCAGACGAGCCCAGGAGAGGGACAAGCAGTGGCTTGAGCACGTGCAGCGAGAGGACGAGCACCAGCGGCCGAGGAAACTCCACGATGAAGAGAGACCGAAAAGGGACGAAAGCGTCAAAAAGAAGGACAGTGAGGAGAAAGGCATGCAGGACAAGCTGAGTCGGCTGTTCCATCAGCAGCCAGAGCCAGCTAAGCCAGCTGTTCAAGCACCCTGGTCCACCGCAGGTAATGGAGGGAAGAACATGCTAGAAAATGAGTCGTCTTCTCACCTAGAACCTCTAGAGAAATTTCCATGTGTTATCAGACCCCATCTTCGCTAACCAGTAGGAATGAGAAGGCCAGCCTCTGTTTTTGGATAGTGCAGTTGATTTATTCAAAGCTGTTTGTTCTCTAGCACCATTAACCAACCGATTGCCACGGAGGCGACTCTGACTCATGGTGACCCCATGTGTGTCAGAGAACTGTGCTCCATAGGATTTTCAATGGCTGTGACCTTTCAGGAAACCCTGGTGGTGTAGTGTTTAAGTGCAGTGGCTGCTAACCAAAGGGTCGGCAGTTTGAATCCGCCAGGTGCTCCTTCGAAACTCTATGGGGCGGTTCTACTCTGTCCTATAGGGACGCTATGAGTCGGAATCGACTCGACGGCACTGGGTTTGATTTGGTTTTGGTGACCTTTCAAGGAAACCCTGGTGGCGCAGTGGTTAAGAGCTATGGCTGATAACCAAAAGGCCTGCAGTTTGAATCCACCAGGCACACCTTGGAAACTCTATGGGGCAGTTCTGCTCTTTCCTGTAGGGTCACCATGAGTGGGAATCAACTCGATGGCGATGGGTTTGGTTTTTTGTTTGGTGACCTTATGGAAGTAGATCACCAGGTCTTTCTTCCAAGACAACTCTGGGTGGATTCCAAGTGCCAACCTTTTGGTTAGTACACAGGGACTCCTCTAGAGTCGTTAGGTGTCTGTTTAATTCTCACCAGCTGTATCACACTTGCATCCAGAAGTCTTTTAAGGACTTAACAAAATGGCGTGAAGTCCCATTGCTGAGCCCCATTCACACACCTGTGCATCCTGCAGGAAGAGCTTTTAGCTTCCCCAGTTTGGTATTTTCCCTGGGAATGGCTGGGCTGTTTCAGCAGCAGGGAGTGTGGCTTTTCCCCATTGCCTGTGCTCATGTGGCTTTCAGTCTGCACTGCATTCAGCTGTCCTTACACCTTTTGAGAAGAGTGCCTTCTTTTTTTTGCCCTTTGACCATAAGGCACCTCTTTATAAAACTGATAAATGAAAGATACCTAATTTGAAATAGCTAGGAGAAGTTATAGAATATTGGATGCAAGCTGTAGTGTGTGTTCGAAATGTTTACATGGCTCTGTAATACTGTACGGCTTTGCAAATAATACTTATCTGAAGAAAGTGATTGTTTTTCCCTCTGTGTGGTAAACTGTTGATTTTATGTGTTTTGTGATCACCGTTACTTCATCCTAGGCAATTAATTTAAGTCCCTTGTCCTTCCTCCTGGCATAGAATGAGAACATTTTCCCCCATTCAGTCAGTGGGAAATTTTGTGTATCATGCACTTGAAGACTTCATGGCGATAATACCACCACCCTGCCTTTCAGACAAGATAATTATATGTCAAAGTACTGCAGCTCTGGGGTATAAAAGCTCGAGAGCTGTTATTAGTTATTAACCAGAACCCAAAAGAGCCTCTGCTTGCATGCATTTTTCAAATTTTATTTCATTTAAAATCTGAATTCTTTTTATCCTGGGTCCTTAGGATTATTACTATTTTTTTTCCTAAGAAATGCGGAGTAACACTTATTTTACCAGGAATTATTGGTAATAACCGTTCTTGGTGAAATTAACACTTATGTCATTTCCATGGTTTTTTAAAAAGGAAAGTTGTATTTTTTTGCCCCTTTCCAAGTGAACTTCCTCCTTGGTGGATTCAGACTTTGGGTCACTTCCTAACTTCTGGATTGTGCCCCTCGGCTGGGTGGGAGGAGGGGCATTGATGCTCTACAGAAGTGCACGGCTCTGGTCCACACTAAGAGGCAGAGTGAAGGGCCCTGTAGACTGCCTAGAGCTCACAGCAGTGCCTGACCTTTGTCCAGGAGAGTCTGCTAATGACCTCTCTGATGGGCTGAGTGCCAACATCAGTCGGTCCTGCTTCGGCATCCGTGTTTCAGAAATTTTTGGCCCAGGTGCGAAGGTAGCAGAGGAGATGGTGGGTACTTGCCTTGCTGTGCGTTTCCGTTCCAGGTAATGTTTTATTTTTTGTCCCCCCCTCTGTAAACAGAAAAAGTTCCACTCACAATTTCCACCCAGGAGAATGTAAAGGTGGTGTATTACCGAGCCTTGTACCCCTTTGAGTCCAGAAGTCATGATGAGATCACCATTCAGCCGGGGGATATAGTCATGGTAAGAAAGACGCTGGAGAGAGCGGTTTCCGGTGCTGGTTATCACCTGTTCTCTTTTGTACTTTATTTGACAGTTTTTTACAAGTATGAAATCCCATAATCTGGCCTCAGGGTTATTGATATGTAGGCAAAATCTTCTTCCTTTTCTAATAGAATGAAAGATGACCTTTTAAAAACTTATCCTAACATTTTTAAATAGTGTTGCTAAATAAAATGTGTTCTGCTCGCAGCCTTAGCATAATTGTTTTAAATACTTTTGAGCACAAAATGCCCTATCATTCTCACGATTGCCAGTTATAACTTTTGTATCTTTGGATCAAAGCACCTTTCTCCCCTTTAATTCTGTGAACTATATGAAAAGTGATGAATTAAATACAATGAATTTGCTTTCCTGCTGCATATACATTATTAACTGAGGAAAAAGTCCAGAATTTTGTTTTGTCATGGTTCTTTTAATTCTGATAATGTCATAATATTCTTACGATTACAATTGACTATACTTACTATAGTAACAGCCCTAAGAAAGAAAATAAAGCAATGTGATTGACCTAGATTATTTTCTAGAAGGAAACAGTAGCTCCTTAATCTAGCTGTTCATTTAAGAATAAAATTCTTAGAAGTGGTTGGACTTTGCATTGATACTAGCTTTTTTTTTTTTTTTTTTTTTAAAAAGATGGGACCCATTCAGAGTTTTAAAAGGACAACTAAAGTTACACATTGAACCAGACAAGTTTCTCATTCTAGGACTGTGTGTCTTTACTCACGTGCCCATCCAGTGTGTGGCATCACACCTCTGTGAGGGAAGATGGGCTCTTAAAATGGGCAGAAATAGAAGAAACGGTGTGTATGACACTCAGAGAAATCAATCCCTTCTCCCTTCGTTTTCTGATAGCTGCTTTCTCTCTAATTACCATGGGCCGGAAATAAGGGAGTCAAGCCCAAAGGTCCAAAATCTTTAAAAGTCAAAATCACCTTAACAATAATTAAAAACTCTCTTCGGATACACTCCACACTGACTGCCTGAAGCATGCGGGTTGCCAGCTCACTCGTTCTTTTCAGAAAGGATTGTGGGTGTCTTCTAAATTGAGGCACATCCCCTGTCCACGTGAACGTCCATGCAAAGCCTAACTGGGGTAGTTCCTAAGCTCCCTTCTTACGTCACCATCTCCGGAATCCTACTCTGTGTTTTCTTATGCTCCAAATCTACTTTACTCATACTGCCTCATATTTGAAATGTTATGTCTTTTAAAGCAAATTAGTTGTAAAATATACAAATACCCTGCAATAACAGAAATCTAAAAAATACAGAGTGGCTTTAGATAGGGTCTCATTACAAAGTCATGTTTTACGTTGTAAAAAAAAGAAAAAGCCTGACATTTTCGAAACTGGATTTCATCGCAGCACAAGGTGCAGGGAAGTAAGGCTCGTGTCTTTTTCATAAGACAACGTTTGCGATACAGAAATGCTATAGATGCCCTGTAGCCTCATGAGAAAATGTCACTGTTTTTCAGGGGAGCGTGTTTGGGGCTGTTCTGTGATCCTAATCCTGTCACAGTAATCTTGCCTGCAGCTGGCTAGTTTAACCAGCAGCTTAATTAGATGAATAGAGTTTAGATACACTGGTAAGAATAAAACGTTGCATTAAACATGTATTCTGCCTTGCTTTCAAACCTTTGCTTTCCTGGTGGAGGTTAAAGGGGAATGGGTAAGTGCCATTAACTGTCAGGAAGTCTGCATCTTATTCAATGTTTTGTTCTTTTAGATCACTTTAATCCTGTGTAAGTATGCATATCCTTGGGTGTTGTTGTGGCATTAGAAATATGTTTGAATTTGTGTAGTAGGTTGTGCTTAAAAAAAAGTGTAAATGCTGAGTTTGTATCTGGTTTCATTTTGAGATGCCATTTTTAATACTACTTTGAAGACTCTGCATTTAGCAAGTTATTAGGTCAAGTCTCCATCTCAGGCCATGGACAAAAATAGGTTCCAAGTAGATTAAACTTAAAAGATAAAATTCTAAAAATATTAAAAGAAAAAAAAGGAGAGGTTTGGAATAATTTTGTGGCTAAGAAAGGCCTTCCTAAGCCACCAAAAAAACAGAAGACATAAAAGACAAAGATTGACAGTATAAAAAATTGGAATTTCTGAACTGTAAAATATAAAAGGTTATAGCCTTACTACAGAAACAGCTAATAAGAAAAAGAGGCACAAACCTTGGAAATTGGTAGAGGACATGAAGAAACATTCACAGGTGAAGAAAAGTTAATGATTTTTAAAAATATGTGAAAAGATGCTTATCTTCCATGGTGATCAGGAAAATGCAAATTAAAACAAGGTGGCATTTTTCTTTATCTGTCAAATGAGCAAGTTTAAAAGTTTGATAATATCCACCTTTGTCAAGAATAAAGGAAAATGGAGACAAATACACATTGTGAGCAGGTTTGTATAAATTGGTTAAACCATTTGGAAGGCAATTTGGCAATTTTAAAATTTAAAACTCCCATTCATCCTGACCCAGAAATTCCTCTTTTTCCTCTCCCATAGGCTGTTTTTGGTAAATGCTCAGATACATATGTACATGAGTGTTCACTGCAGTGTTGTTGGTAAAAGCAGAAAACAGCAAAATGTCCATCAGTAAAAGAATGGCTCAATAAACTATGCTTAGCCAAAATAAATACAGTGAGACATTACAAAATTATGTAGATCTACATATACAAATAAGCTCTCCAGTGAAAAAGCAGAAACAATATGTAGAGTGTAATTGCATTTTTGTTTAAAACTCTATGTGTGTATGTGTGGGTGTTTGTATATGCATGGTTAACAGTCTTAAAATATATGCATCATGCTGTTAATAGTGGTTACCGCTGGGCAGTAAAGAAGGGCTTTCCCATTTGATTTTGTATACTTCTACATTATTTTCTTATTTACATATATACTACATTTGTAACTTTTTAAAAAAACTAAAAAAAAAAAACTCTGACTTTAGAGACGAGTATAGCAGAGAACCTTCCCATCTCTGGATTGGCGTTTACATTACCTCAGACATCCCAAATACGTAACGAAGTGTGGAGTCTACCATTAGGTGTGATTTGTTGACTTGCTGAAGGAACAGCAGTGTCTTCATTGTGCACAAACTGCGACATGACACTTCAGATCCATTCAGCAGTATATGTGAGGATATAAATCAGTGCAAAAAGTGGAAATTGATATGTAATAGCAACAATTTTTATGTTTTTTAATTTCATGAAGTTTGCAGTTAAGAAATGTGAGCATGAGAATCGTGTAATAGAACATCACTGTCCGTCTCTTGGTTGAGTCATCAAGGGTTGACTTTTACTTTTGTGGACACAGTCATCATTAGAATCTCGGATTTCTCAAACTTTTTTGAAAAATAACGGTACATATTAGGTTACACAAGTCTTAAAAAAAAAATTCCTTTTTAATATAGGAAGTCTTGGGGAGGGGCTTTAAAGAAAGATTTTGATGAAACTTGAGAATGAGCTCGCTTTTCTCCAAAAATACTTTTCATGGTTCATGAAAATTCGATGTAATATTTTATACATAGCCCTGTTCTAAATGTTGATGATACAAAAAAAAACATAAGGTGGTAGCTGCCATATTGTTGTTGTTTTGTGCCATTGAGTTGCTTCTGACTCAAAGCAACCTCATGTGACAGAGTAGAACTGCCCCATCGGGTTTTCTTGGCTGTAATCTTGAGGGAAGCAGCCGAGCGCTTAACCATTTGTGCTAGTAGACTTCTTCTGTATCTGCCATTCGTATGTTTAAAATCTTTTTAGAAAAGCCGGGAGAAGCACATACAGCAAGTCTGTGCTGAAGTTCTCCATGAATGCTCACTGTAACTGCTAGGAATTTGAGAGGAAAGGAACCAGTGTGAACTGAGGTGTTCATGAAAAAGACTTCTTTACTGGAAGCTTCTTAGTGAGTTTGACCTTGACAGCTAAGGCTTAGAAACTCTGGAAATACATGGCCTCTCTTCTGATCTAGGAGTCCCTGTACTTGAAGGGTGAACAAATCAAATTTGACTTCCGTAATATATTGGGATAGTATTAGAAATTAAAAGGCCTCTGCTAAGTGCTGTTTTGTTGAGATTTACCCTAAGAACACAGTCTGGAAGACATTTTTAGAGATCATCTAACTCAGTGGTTCTAAAATCCCGGTCCTTGGACATAGCTGCGTACATCAGAATTACTTAGCTTAGGAAAAACAAACTAACATTCCAGGGCTCACCCCCAGAGATTCTGGGAACTTTTAATCCGTATATGGCATTCACAGTCCAGTGCAGGTGGTTCTGTTAGGGAGTCCCTTTCGGGAACCACTGATCTAACTTAATCTCTTTTTCCTGTCAGGATTAATCCTAAATCATTTCTGGAAAATATCCTCTTATTAATTTCCAAGGAAGAAGAAGGGACTTATTTACTATGTATCAGCCATCAACCAGTCAATCCATTCTGGAAATTTTTATTTTCTAACTTAGTGTTAACTCTGGAAACACTGTTGGCATAGTGGTTAAGAGCTACACCTGCTAACCAAGAGGTTGGCAGATCCAATCCACCAGGCGCTTCTTGGAAACTCTGTGGGGCAGTTCTGTTCTGTTCTGTTCTGTTCTGTTCTGTTCTGTTCTGTTCTGTTCTGTTCTGTTCTGTTCTGTTCTGTTCTGTAGGGTCACTATGAGTCGGAATCGACTCGACGGCAATGGGTTTGGTTTAGTTTTTTTTTAGTGTTACTCTTATAAAAACTTGAACTCGATCTCTTCCTTCTTGTTCTCTTGCTGGAGAAACTGTCCCTTTAGGAGTGTTAGGGGAAACGGTCTGTTTTGAGCTAGCAAAAGCGTGAGACGTGTCCCACTGCTGCCTGCGTTCCTCCTCCACACATCCAGGCCACCACTGCCTGCCAGTCCAAGTTGGTACACGAGTGAAACCTGTTTGCCATCCATGTGTTTTGTTGTGCTGTGAGGGAAGACGGAATTTGTGTCCCTTCTTTATGATCAGGTCAGAGATTTTAGAAATACTAACACTACCTAGCAAAGATGGCAGACATTAAACATACAAATGTTGAGAAAAGAGGTGTATATTAAGCAATTTATTGATTATTATTGGGCTTTAGGTATGGACTTGAACCTACCTGATAGTGGCTATCTGCATGTGACCATTGCATCAATACCCTACTGTGTGCAGGGTTCATTACTAAGTACAATTACTGACATTTTGTAGGCTAACTCTGTAACAGCATGCCTGGTAAAGTAGAGAGTCAGCGAAAGAGAGGAAGACCCTCAACGAGTTGGGCTGACACAGTGGCAGCAACAATGGGCCCAAGCATGACAGTCATTGTGAGGATGGCACAGGACCAGGTAGTGTTTGGTTCTGTTGTGCATAGGGTCGGCACCTAACAACAACAACAGCTCTGTAACATACTCTCAGATATGTAAGCAGTATCTGGGGTTTGTGCTTCCCACTTTGATAATGCTCCACTAGAAAGACCTCTTGCTTTGTGGTGGTGCTGTGGGCCTGGTTAACTGAAATTGCATTAAGATGATACCATTAATATTAAAATTCGCCTGACTTACAGCCACTGGCAGATGAATCTACTTAATGTAGAAGTCTGCATTATAGCCAGCCACTTCTGTAGAAGTTTGCCTAACTTTTCTGGGTCTATCATAATTTTGTGTAGTTTTTTCCCACAGTTGGATTGGCATTTTGGATAAAGTTTCCCAAATCCAGGAAGAAATTTTTTTTTTATCTTCCCATGTTGATCTTTGTGCTTTTTCTAAGTGGTTAATACAATTTACAGCTTAAGAGTGACTTTTTATTATATCTTCCTTAAAATTAAATTTTAATTATCCACTAAAATTAGTGAGTTTCTGTAAGAATAAATCAAATGGATTGGGTTTATTTTTGGCCACAGCTGATTGGGTGAATTTCAGTGGTTAAAAGTGAAATACTGAGCTCGTTATTGCCCCTAGGGATGGGGGGAACTCTTGCTTGCAGAGAGGAGAGGTGCCCCACCCCATCCTCCCTCCAGTAGTGGGATTCCTTCTGTCATATCTGGGTGACAGGACTGGGTGTGGTCAGTTAACTAGGGTGTGAGCTAGACCTGCCCATGGGGTGGAGCAGTCCCTCAGGGCTTCAGATCCGCTTCCACTGTGTCTAAGGGATATTACTAAATAAATTAATTATATAGGACATAATTAAATAAAACAGTTGGAAATCAAAGAGGCCCACCTTGGACAGACCGGTAGGAGCCCCAGACAGGCAGTGGTCAGGAATTGAACTTCAGCCCCTAGAGGATTACTGGCAGGAAGACAATCCTAGAAGTTCCAGGCATGTTCCTGGAGCAGGAAATGCCCAGCCCAGATTGTTATCTACACGAGGGGGAAGTAGAGGCCAGGCTTCAGAACAGGACCAAAGCCCGGGTGAGGGAACTGCAGCACAGAGTCGGAGCTGGACAGCAGGAGAGGTGGCTTTTAAAAATCTGTCATTAAATACTTCCTATGTACTAGGCAGTGTTCTAAATATAATCAGCCCTTACCACAGCCATGGCACGATAGGTACTCTGATTACCCCCATTTTACAGATGAAGAAAGTGAGGCACCAAGATAATAGACTTGCCCAAAGTCAAGTCAACCAGTTAACAAGTTGTGGAATCAGTGTTTAGATGGAAGCAGCCTAACTGCAGAGCCCTGCCTCCATCATTGCATCCTGCGGTCCTGAGGCCTTGTTGTGTGTTTGGCTCAGGTTCCTAACTCACTCCTCCCTGGTGCCGTCCTTGGTCCCAGAATAGAAGCAAGGGCAGTAGAACCTGGTTGATGAACTTGAGAAGTCAGGGAGGCTCCAGTGTGACCTGGCCTAGAAACAGCTGTTTCCAGTATGGAGCAGCTGTGAAGTTAAAATGTGTTGCAACATCAGCAGTAAATACAAACGAGGAAGGAAAGGCATATAGCCACTTGGTGTTAGCACAAAATAAGATCCAAGGGGGAAAATACCATCTTAAATCCTCATCTAGAGAAACAGCTGAGGCTGCCCGGAAAAAGGAAAGAAAGAATAAAACTGTGGGAGACTTGAATGAATAGCTGCTAAGTGTTCATACCTAAGAGACATGTTAACAAGAAAAGCAGAACCTTTGGAAGCGTTAGTGCACTCTACCTGAGGGAACTCCTTGGTTGTTTGGAGAATTCTCAACAGTAGGAGCCCTGGTGATACAGTGGTTAAGAGCTACGGCTGCTAACCAAAAGGTCAGCAGTTCGAATCTACCAACTGCTCCTTGGAGACCTTATTGGGCAGTTCTGCTCTGTCCTTTAGGATCACTGTGACTTTTATCCTTGAAAATAAAGGTTTTGTATGATGAAACAGCAAACAAATACCCCCTGCTTACTGAGTATTTTGTAAATAACGTGTAGTATTAACTAGTAAGCCATGAATTCTACTTTCTCCATCCGTTCCCCAAGGATTTTTTTTAAATCCACATAAGCTAATGAAGACTATATCCTATCATTCTACTGTACACTGAATACAGATAGACATTTGGTTTGTTTAGTAGTATTTTTGGCCCCCCGCCCTTTTTAAACTGAGTATTTGAATAGATTAGAAAACTGGTATTTTGCTGGTTTTTTCAGTATCGTTGTTGTATACAACACTAGCCACTCATTTCTTTGATTCCTAAACAACAACATGAGTGTCCAGTGAAGTGTTGGGTGTCTTATCTCCTTAGACAGGGTATGAAGGGGTGAGAGTAAGATAGGGTCTCTGACAGACCATTATTTGGACTTACAATAATGAAAAGGATTTTCTAATAGTGAATGTGATTGGACTCCAAACTCATTCCCCTGTTGCTCATAAAATAGTGGGGCAGCTTGTAAAGTGCAGTAGAGTCAGTTCGGCCATTTTGAATAATCCTTTTGAGTCGGAATTAAAACAAAATGCAAACATTACAAGCACTTGGTGTAATAAGTAGCCTCTGTGAAAATTTTAAACAGCAGAGTCCTGTATTCTCATGCGTACTTTTATGAGCATTAAAGTTAAGTTCATGTGAAAGAAAACTCTAGGACCTTAATAAAATTGATTGTTGCTGTGTGTAAAAATCACTCCCTCAGTGTTCTCATCGTGTGTCTGTGGGGTTTTGCCTCCGGTGGAGATCATCCAAGCCCGTGTTGTTTCCCGTCCTTGTCCCTAAGCTGAATAAATCCTGCTTAGTTGTCAGAGTATTTAGATTACTAAATTTATATTGATTGCACCCTTTGCTTTCAACTTTAAATAATAAATGAGAGTAAAAAAAAAAAAAACTTTAAAAAAAAATAACTCTCTGACTTCTTGTGTGATGAACCCTGTTAGATCACCTTCCAATTCAAAGTACCTCTAGAAACTTAAGCGACATGCCTTAGGACTTTAGGACTTAGACCCTAAGTGCCGTGGTTAGAAAAAGAAAAGGCTAAAAAAGTATAAAAAGTGAGAGCTCACTGTTTTTTCAATTAATGTTTAGAGACCATTTTTCCAGACACTTAGACTAAGAATAAAAGGAAGATATCTCCATGTAGCAGGTCAGTCTGAAAGGGTCAGAGGCCTAGGGCTTTGCTCTGGAACGTGTTTGGTGTATTTGGGTTGATTTATTTCCACATACATAAAGCGCGGTGACTTTCCTGCAGGTGGATGAGAGCCAAACTGGAGAGCCCGGATGGCTTGGAGGAGAATTAAAAGGGAAGACAGGATGGTTCCCTGCAAACTATGCAGAGAAAATCTCGGAAAATGAGGTTCCTGCCCCAGTCAAAACAGTGACTGACCCGACGTCCGCCCCTGCACCCAAACTGGCTTTGCGAGAGACCCCCGCTCCCTTGGCAGTGCCCTCCTCAGAGCCCTCCACGACCCCCAACAACTGGGCCGACTTCAGCTCCACGTACGTGTAGCCATGCTATTTCTGCTTGTTTCTGACATCCCAGTTAGTAATCTTTTCCTTTTTTTTTAAATCATTCTTTTGGTCTTGTGTTGTACTGCTAAGTGAAGGGGCTGGGTTGTTTTCATTAGCACTTTCTCTGACTGGTCTATTAGCCAATTGTGGATTATATTCTCTGAACTGGATTTAGTTACATCATTCCCCAAAAAATGACTTAGCACAGTACAGAATAAAGTCTATTATCTTGCTTAGTTAGAGCATTTGTATCTTTCATTCTTGTGGAAGAAATGGAGAAATAGACTTTCCTAATAATCTGTTTTGACACCCATGTCAGTCAGCAAATGTTCAAAGTCATTTCCCGCATGTAAATAGGATCTCTTTTTGCTGGGTTTCAGAAATTGAATTCAGTCATGTGGTTTTGAATAAGCTAGGCAGCTGTTTGCTCTATAAGCTTCCCATTGACATTAACCGTGTGCCGGTGAGCAGCGGTGTGAAGAGCTGCGTGCTCTTGGCCCTGTCGGTTCTGTGTCCTTGGTCATCAATCAGGAAGTGCCATTAAAAAGCAGTGTGTGAGCAGAGCTTTGACATGAGGGCTGCGTGCCCCCCGTGAGATCCGCTGTCCACGCTGCCAGTTATAGGGCCGTGATTTAGACGCCTGGTTGTCTGAAAACATTTTATACTAGCGTGCGAGTGAAAGTGATTTGAATAAGTATTTAAAATTTTTTTCAAGTTTAATCACCTCAGAAGAAACAAATTGGAGGCAAGGAGTCAAGATGTAGTGCAGGAGAAAGATCAGATGGAGCCGACACAGGGAAGAAAGGAGGCTGGTGACCAAGGGCAGGAGGAAGCGGAGGGAAGGGTGTCAGGAGCAGCAGGCTGTTCATGCTTGTAATTTCACAGAGAAGGTTCAGGGTGCTGACAAAGGTCCTGCTCATCTAGTCTCTGCTTTTGAAAAATGGCCTATTATTACCATGACTTCCAAGTTGAAACTCATCTCGATATTGGTTTAAAAGGTCTGACTTTTTAAGCCAGAGTTTATGTTGAAGTAGAAGACAAATGCTGCGTTTTCCAGGATTTGGTTTTGCTGTGGATCAGGCCAGCATACCTTGTGGGCATCCTGTTTTCCACACCAAAAACCAGGATGTGTGGTTCTGATTTTCAAGTTAGTTCTGTGTCTTATAACCCCTTGCCAAACTGCTCAGGGTTGTCTTGGCTGCAGTCTGTACAGAAGCAGATTTCCAGGCCTTTCTTCTGTGGAGCCACTGGGTGGGTTTGAACCTCCAGCCTTTAGGTTAGCACCCGATCACAAAGCTTGTGCCGCGCAGGCTCCTGTATGTCTTATAAAGTTGTAAAAAGTAAATTGCATATATATCTGCGCTCATGCTGACATTTTCATTTAAAATGATAAAATCACAGAATTGGAGCTGACCCTGAGATCCTGGAGAGCTGGTTGCTCTAAGGAGACCACTCATAGTCACCGGGGTCCAGGCATATGACAGGTTTTTACTCTAAGATCGATGAGCAGGGAAATGGTGTTCAGAAGCCCCAGCTGCTGAGCCCATACCTGCTAATATGTGGCGTGCCACTTCCTTTCCCTGGTTTAGTTATTGCTGTTACAGCTGATGATAGCAATCCTGTGGGGATGTTTCTCTGGTGCTGTAGAGTTTCAGAGTAAGGTGAAACTTGTGAGAGCTGGGACTCAACGGGGCTGCCTTGTTTATCTGGGGCTCACAAGTGTTCCGCCTTGACAGGGTGCTGTCTTACCACTTTTCTATCACTTGTTTAATGTATTTTTTTTTTTAATAATATTGTGTTTTAGGTGAAAGCTTACACAGCAAATTAGGTTCCCCTTTAACAGTTTTTATACTATTCTGTGCCATCGGTTACAGTTTTCACAATGTGTCAGCATTCTCATAATTTCCATTCTGTTTGTTCTGTTTCTATTAACCTACCGTCCCTTCCCTGCTGTCTTATCTTTGCTCTTGGGTAAATGTTGACTGTTTGGTCTCATATAGTTAGTTGTATAGGGGAGCACATTACTCATGGGTGATATTATTTTACAAGCCAATCTATTCTTTGGCTGAAAGGTGACCTCCAGAAATAGATTCAATTCCAAGCTCCAAGGGTATTTTAGGGCGATAGCCTCAGGGTTTCCTCTGGTCTCTATCCTTCCGGTAGGTCTTGCCTTTTTTAGGAACTTGAGTTTTCTTCTACATTTTTCTCCCGTTCTATCCGGGACCTTCTGTGTATCCCTGGGCAGAACAGTCAGTAGTGGTAGCTGGGCACTACCTAGTTCCTCTGGTCTGAAGTTTGAAGAGGTTGTGGTTCATGGGGTCTGTTAGTCCCACGGACTAGTTTCTTTTTTGAGCCTTTGATTTCCTTCATTCTCTTTTGCTCCATATGAGGAGAGACCAATAGTTGTATCTTAGATGGCTGCTTGTCTATTGCTTGTTTTAGCAGAAAATATTTGCGTTTTCCTTCTCTGACAGGTTTCCACATTACACAAGTTCCGGCTTTCTCAGGTTTTGTTGTGTTGCCCTATCCAGCATTTCATGTGCCCCTCACAACTAACCGACAGTGTATTGTTCTCACGTGATCGGTGAGGAAATCAAGACTGAGAGAAACTGCAATCTCCCGAAGTTTGTCTCTAGTGGGGAAGCTCAGACTCAAACCTGTATTCTTTCCCTTCTTTGTGCTTTAACTTAGAAAGCCACACAAATGTAATGGATTGGTGTTACGTGGGCTCAGAGCTTGCTGTGAGTGAGAAGCTGGTTCATTAGCAAGTCCTGCTGTTTATGGCACTGTGCTTTTCTTCCCAGGTGGCCCACCAGCACGAGCGAGAAACCAGAAACGGATAACTGGGACGCGTGGGCGGCCCAGCCCTCCCTCACTGTCCCCAGCGCTGGCCAGTTAAGGCAGAGGTCAGCCTTTACTCCAGCCACAGCCACGGGCTCCTCTCCGTCGCCTGTGTTAGGCCAGGTAAAAGCACTCAGTGAGAGCGTGAAGGGCTTAGCATGGTAACGAACCGAACATGGGGTAGATGCTTGTTGATGATGTCATTTAGAAGTGAGCCTTGCGTATGTACCTGGGTCAGCCAGCAGTGTGGGATCCAGTTCATGCTTTCCCCAGTAGTCTTTTTAAGAGGCCAGGAACGTGCTGCCGATAGTGAGGGCGCATAGGAGGGCACACTTCTCCCTGGATTGACCACGGAGCTTCTTCACCGCAGAAGTGGCATTTGAGCTGCGTCTTGAACGAAGGGTAAGACTTTATTTAAAAATGAGAGGACTGGCTTATCAGACAGAACATGCTATGAGGAGAGGCTTCAAGGTGGAAGATCCTAGAGTGTGTTTAGGGAAAATCATGCCTGGTCAATCCATTTGGCCAAAGCATTGAGTATTTATCAGAGAAGACAAACTGGCTGCTGGTTATGAGAAGCTCTTAAGTGCTCTGCTAAGAATGAGTCGTTTCTGAAAGGATAAAGGTAGCTGTTGTGAATATTTCTCTATTGCTTAATACGATAAAGTTAAAGGAGTGAATTAATTTCTATAAATAATGAGTCAAACCAAATAGGACAAAACCAGGGAGCTGGGGAATGATGGAATTGAGGGTGGGCACTGGGCAGAGCCACCTGCAGGTGACGTGCAGAAAGGTTGGTGGGAGGGCCGTCAGGGCAGCGGAGCAAGTCGGGCTGTTTCCGTCATCCAGGTGGAAGTGAGGGAGGCCCGAGCTCAGGTCAGTTCCCATTTACCGACTGTCTTAGTCATCTAGTGCTGCTGCAACAGAAATGCCACAAGTGGATGGCTTTAACAAACAAGTTTGTTCTCTCACAGCCTAGGAGGCTCAACCCAACCCATCCTAATTCAGGGCATCAGCTCTAGAGGAAGGCTTTCTCTATCGGCTTTCGGGAAAGGCCCTTGTCATCAATCATCCCCTGGTCTAGGAGCTTCTCAGCACAGGGACCCCAGGTCCAAAGGATGTGCTCCACTCCTGGCTCTTCATTCTTGTGGTAGAGGCTCCCACTCCTCTCTGCCCTTCTCTGTTATAAATCTCAGAAGAGATTGACTCAAGTTACAGCCTAATCCTGTAGATTGTGTTCTCCCTTATTAACATAACTGCCCCTAATCCTGCCTCATTAACATCATAGAGATTAGGGTTTACAACACACAGGAAAATCACATGAGATCACAAAATGGAGGACAACCACACAATACTGGGAATCATGGCCTAGCCAAGTTGACACACATTTTGGGGGACATAGTTCAAGCCTTGACACTGACTTAGAGAGGAGAGCGACTTAGTGAGGGAGACTACGGGGAAGATAGAAAGGGAGAGGCCTGGGATGGAGATGAAGGAAGGAGCCAGGGAAATGAATTTCTAGATAGAGGTGGGCATTGGGTTTTAGATGCGTCAAGTTTAAGGTGAAAGCGGAACTTCCAGGTAGTTCTGTCTGACAGATCCTTGGAAGTTAGACCCGAAGGGTGGGAGAGAGGGCAAGATAAGGGTTATATAGTGGGGTCATCCCATAGAGAAAATAGTCAGATCTAAAGATGTGTGAGCTCTCCAAAGGAGAGAGGATAAAGGGAGAAAATAGAAAATACACAGGCCTGTGTGTATTCTGTGATAGGAGAGGAGCTACTAGACAGGGAGGTATCATCTCTCTTTGCATCTGTCCCAACTGAGCACTTAGCTGGCGTCAGATGCCCAGTCGATGGTGGTGGAGGAGGAGGGGGCGTCTCTAGAAGGCAGTGTGGTCAT